>NC_140168.1:87918390-88296928 GCF_963971535.1 Notolepis coatsorum
GTAACGTTAACCAACCTCGTGTCGAGTGTAGTATTGTATGACCTCGACATAACGTTTAAACGTAATTTTACTCCGTTTCCATGCGGTAGCCGGCTAGCTAGCATAAGCTAACAGAGGAACGACTAGCAGTAGCTAACTAACGTTAGCTAATAACTGTAACGTACAACGAATCAGACTGTTGATATGATGCGCCATCAGTAGACAACGTATCTTGTATTAAACTAGAGTTAGTGGTTTAATGCTTCAGTCACAAACCTCTTTCATTTCTTTGTGGAGGATCCGCGTGCCGGTCCTTCAGGTGTTTTGCCATATTTGAGGTGTTGGCACCTTTCGTTGGCACTGCCCTGTAACACCGCTTGCAAATGGGCATTGTGACATCTTTAACTTTCCCTTCTGTGTTTACTTCAAAACCGAAGTACTTCCAAACAGCACTTCTGCTGTTTTCTTTATCTTTAAATTGTGGAGGCGCTGCATCTGCCATCTTAGTTCACTCAGCTAAAATGTTTACTGAAGAGGTGAAGACGCCGACGGCTCGCTCTGTGAGGGGGAGGGCTGGAGGGGGAAGCGTGCTCTGAACAGCTGGTGGGGCAAGCGTGCTCTGAACAGTCGTGTCAACAAACTTCCGGTAGAACACTGCCAGCGGGTACCGATACTACAGAAAGTATCGGTATTTCGGGAATTGAGTATCGTAACTGTTTTAAATATTCAGTATCGATATTTATCGATACTTCGATATTTTTGACAACACTATAAGCTACTCTGCAATGAGTGACAGATATAATGTAGGCCTGTAGAAGAAGGTAGATAAGCTACTCTGCAATGAGTGACAGATATAATGTAGCCTGTAGAAGAAGGTAGATAAGCTACTCTGCAATGAGTGACAGATATAATGTAGGCCTGTAGAAGAAGGTAGATAAGCTACTCTGCAATGAATGACAGATAGGCCTGTAGAAGAAGGGTAGATAAGCTCATGAAAAAGAAAAGTAACCGGGCGATGATAAATAAAAGTAAAAGAAGTACAGAAATATTTAGAAGACTAGTGGATTATGTAGCCTACTAGTGGATGATAGAAATATTGGCAGGTTAAAATGTAATGTGAATGAAATAGCACCAACGAATACAGTCAAACCTATAATATAATCATATTATAATTAATTTGTATATTATATTGAACTATATTTGCAGTATATGCTATTATATTATGGTACTATATTATATTGTATATATCATGTACTATATATCTCATATCACATTATGTATGTGCTATACTATATGTGGTGTGCTGTACTATATACTATTATATATACTATTATATACTGCAGGTTAGGGCTGGGCGATATAACGATAACGATAAATATCGCGATATATTTTAATAATCGATATCGAATATCAAAAAAAAAAATCGAAAAATCGTTTTTTTTTTTTTATTTATTTATTTTTTACCTGCAACAGGGCAGTTTTAAAACCAGAGACAGTGGACAGACTTGTCTTTCTTGCCTGCAACTTAAAGTAATGGCTTTGCTTGTCCAAATGACAATACTGACCAAATTCAGATTTCTTTTTCTCTTGTCCATTTATTTTGTTTGCTTTCTAATTTAAAATACATTTTGAAACCGTCTGTACACAGTAGGCTATGTGTGCTAGCAGAACTAGACTCCAGTCACGAGTCACAGTGCACATGTGCGGTGGTTTGTCCACCAAAAAAGCGCCAAAAGATCGAAAATAAACTAGCAGAGCCAGAACTGTTCAACTCCTCTGGAGCCACAGCCAGCAGAGAAGCCGGTTTACTTTAGCTTTTAAACCAGCTGCAGCCTGAGAACTGGAGTGTGAGGGGATGTAACACTAAAGATGGCGGCAATGACAAAGAATTGCTGCAAAATAAACATACATCTGTTGTTAAAAAAAAAAAAAAAAAAAAAAAAAATTCTTTTTTTTATACTTATAACTATTCGATAATTATCGATATCGAGAAATAAAATAAAATTATCATATCGTTATCGCGATATGATTTTTTTCCATATCGCCCAGCCCTACTGCAGGTATACTATACTGTAATGTGTACTATATGTGTGTACTGTAATGTGTACTATATGTATGTACTATGTATGTATGTTAAAAATAAAATTATAAAAAAAATAAGTCTTCAGGGGTAGGGCCCGACAAGCCTAGAGCTTCTCCCTAGCCCTTTTCGGACAATTGGAAAAATGCTGCAATAGCAGCTGGTAAAACGTTGGCGATTTATGGAATGACCGTTGTTATGTGTCCAAAGCCCGAAATAAAAAATAACTGAACTGAACTGAATACAGTCAAACCTCGTCAAAAAACTATTTTTGGCTACGTCGCCCAGCCCTGCTATCTCCCCGGAGTCAGGAGACCTTAATCAGTGAGGGAGAAACTCACAACAACCTGACCATCTCAGCCCACAAACCTAATTACCAGATCACACGACAGCACCATTGTTGCATCTCCAGACAGGGTCCACTGAAGCAGTCAACAGGAACGAGGTATAGAGAGAGAGCATTCGTTTTCCAAACTCTGCTGTATACGTCAGACTCAGTGTGCACGCGCATCACCGGAGCAGAAAGGAACGTAATCCTGGTCAGAATAACGGGGCAGACTACAATATATTTGCATTTGTTAGCCATGTGCTACCGAGTGGCACATCCTGTTTGAGGTCAGATCAGGGACACTCACCGCCGGGGGAATAAATTATGAAAAGAAAAAGTAACAGAATACGTCCAGGGCGCGTCTCCTGATCTGTCCATACACACACTCACTGTCACACGTCCTTCCAGTGAGTGACCTCTGCGTGATTATTTGCACTGCAGTGAGTAAGCAAGGAAGAATGGAGAGACGAGAAAGAAAGAAAGAAAGAAAGAAAGAAAGAAAGAAAGAAAGAAAGAAAGAAAGAAAGAAAGAAAGAAAGAAAGAAAGAAAGAAAGAAAGAAAGAAAGAAAGAAAGAAAGGCTAGGCCTTGACGGAGGAGCAACAGTTGATGTTATTCAGGAAGCCACACCGGATTCCTGCTCGACAAAAACACTGTCTGTTTATGTACAAGATTAACCCTTTCAGGCGTGCAGTCTCTTGAGAACTGAACATTCTGTCACACGATGTCACAGTGGCTACTGACCATTGAAATATATATAGACACACTATTCATCATATCAGCCTCCAACTGATTATTAGTTTTCAGAACAATCCAGGGCATGAAACTTAACTTTTCATGCAACCAGCCATAAGGGCTAGTGCAGCGGTTCTCAAACTATGGGTCGTGACAGTGGGCATTGGAAAGTAAAGAAAAAAGTTTTTAAAAGAAATATACATCTATACATCTATATATATATATATATATGTAGATATCTTTTTATGTTCTGGCAACATATTTTGGCTAAATATGCCTCGTTTTCATAAATGTGTAATAACAGTGCTGTAATACAATTTTCTAATAAGTATGCATGATCAAGTTCAACAATGTGTGCTTTTATTTTGATATTCCTTAATTCCACGTTGAAATTACGCAATACATTAAGTGTGGGGTCACCAAAAGAAATCCTAAATAAAATGAGTTTGTGGTATAAAAAAGTTTGAGAACCCTGTGGATTCAAACTCTTACGATTCAAATTAAATCTCCTGGCACCCAGTTGATTTTAGGACACAGAAGATTGGTACTACGGCTTCCTGGACACCGGTAGCCTGCAAAAGCAGTGGATAGGACCTACAGATTTACCAGCTACAAACAAAATGTACCTGTATTTGGTTAGCTGCTCTCATTGTATGGCTGAGAATGGTCTTCAGCGTGAAAACCCTTAAAAGAACACACCAACATTTTGGGAAACCAAATTAGCTTATCGTCTTCTCCAGAGAGACAAGAAGATAAGATACCAGTTTCCTCTCCGTGCGTTCAGTAGAAAGCTATCTGGCTGCACGTTAGCCTAGCTTAGCACAATGAATGGAAGCAGACAGTGACGGGTAGCCTTCGGGAGAGGTGTTAGTTGGACAATGCCTAGGCTAACCGGTCACGTCTGCTTCCATACATTGTGCTAAGCTAGGCTAACGTGCAGCCAGATCACACAGAGGAAAGTAAACTGGTATCTATCTTCTTGTCTCTCTCTCAAAGTCGACTATACAAATCCTTAGTCGGGGACAGGCCTAGTAGTACAAACCTTAATGGCTCTTGGTGAAGACTCCATACACCAATGGACCATATCCGTTTCCAGTACGGTTGATAAGATTGTTGATACTTGTCAACTGACAATGTGAGTGTAGACAAATCCAGGCCAGCAAGAACAGGCCTGCATGCCGTATCTGGGCTACGATTCCACCGTTCCAATCCCTAGAGATTCCCCCTTGGTGTTCAGCGGAGCTCATCATTGTCGGTGGGAAAGGCACACCGTACCAAGGTTCAGAAATGAATGTGCCACTTGTTTAGTGGGCTACTCTTAACAAAAACACAAACGGATACAGAGTGTATCCAGTGGAAGGATGAGCCCCCTTTAAAAAATAAAATAAAAAATAAAAAGATTGTTTTATTATATTTATTTTTGGGCTTTCTGTATTTTTCACCCATCCCAATTTAGTCATTATGCCAATTCCCTTCCTGGTCGTTGCACGCATTTGCCCCACTGTCGGCCTGGGGAGGGTGTAGAACTACCACATGCCTCCTCCGATACATGTGGAGTCGCCAGCTGCTTATTTTTCACCCGACAGCGAAGAGTTTCACTGGGGGAACGTAACGCGTGCAGAAGGTTCACACTATTTCCCCCAGATCCCCTCCCTGCTGAACAGGCGCCCCGGCCGACCAGTAGGAGTTGCAGTTTACAACAACCAGGACACATACCCCACTGGCTTCTCACCCGGCGCTAACACTGCCAATTGTGTTAGTAGGGACGACTGACCAAGCCGGAGGTACCGTTGACAGCTGGATTCAATCCCAGAGTCTCTGTGGTGGTAGGCGAGTGCTTAGTCCACTGCGCTACCCAGCCGCACCCGATGTTCGCCTTCTTACTTTCGTGTTCCCGTCTTTCCACACTGCAGGGGGTTTCTCCACTTGGCCTTCTGGGGGCGGCGTGTTATGAGTGAATGCCATTACGATACTCGCAGTAGATTCGACGTGATGAACGACATTCTGGTTCTCCTGTCACTCAGAGGAAGGGAGCGAGACAGTACACCAGACAGCTGACTCACTCTGCTGGGCTTTACAATCATGGAGAAAGAGCTGACCTCTCTCTCTCTCTCTCTCTTTCATCAGAACCATTCAGAGCGCTCCAGCTCCTTCCGCTACCACCGTATGTGCCAGAAAGTGGCTCGTGTTCCAGAAACGGCGTGGAGAGAGAGAAATGCTGACCCAATTTCTTTTCCTGTAGAAATGGTCCTCGGCTTATCTCCGGTCACCACTGCGGGAGCTGTCCTAGTCTACGGTGAAGGTTTGCGCTCCAGCCATCTCTGCTTGTCACAAGGGCTCAGATGACAAGCCATTTATTCAGCCCCTCACTTTTAAAGGTCTTCCTTCAGCCGCGAGTCAAATAAATCCTTATTGCCACAATGGAATTTAGCCCTTGGTGTCACAGAGTCTTAACACGTTGAGCGCCAGATGGCGCTGTTTACTGTTACTGTTGAAAGGCCCGCGCCTTTTAACATGGGGATACGTGGCTGTGTTTGCAGGCCTAAAGCTATATTATATATTATAGCTATGGATCTAATAATATGGTCGATTGTCATTGAGTTTCTTCCGGTCAAGATGCAAAAAACAGATGATTTTCCCATCCATACATTTCCGTTTTATACCTCGTGAATATGAGTGTAGTTTCAGGGCAGTCTGGTGTAATTTCCAAAATGCTCCCTAATGGCCGGCAACGTGTATTCTAGTAAATGCGTTACCGTTTCTTCCCTGGACTAGCTACTGTTCTCAAATCAAATTTAGATTATCGGTATTGTTTCATCATGGATGAACATAATACCAACGGAACACGCCACACACACACACCCGCCCCGATCAGCATGAAGGAATTATCGGATCAACGCAAGATTGATAGCATATAGTCCTTACCTTGACCAGGATCTGTCCCAAAAAGAATATTCCAATTATCTGATCGCCATTCCAAGTACTGATCGCGATCGTGTTTCCAACGTAATCCAGCATTGAACATGAACAGGGGGGGGGGGGGGGGTGACACTCGTCGATGCATCCGTTATAACCGCTTGCCCTGCCCGAGTAGTTAGACCCCGCCCGCACGCTGAAGATCTCAGACCCATCCCCAGTGATAACACAGGCTGCCGGCGTGTTTTTATGAATGAAATATAGAATAAAAGAAATAACGATACTCGGGTTTTCGGGGGTCCTGGTGCTCAACCTTCGGCGAGTTAACCCGACTATAGTCGGGCCCGACGCTGAAAGTGTTAAAGCAGGGACCTTTTGAACCACTGGACCTGATGTCCTTACAATGGCTTTCTATCAAGACCACTCTACTTTTGGCTCTTATCTGCCAAGTGTGTCAGTGAGCTGCCTGCTTTGTGTCGGTCCATCCAAGCTGTGTAACCATCAGTGGAGACAGCAGTGGTGCCATGCTAAGATCTAACCCCCACCATCATCATCATCATCCCAAAGAACATCAGATGTTCTTTTCATACCAGGGTCATTGTCCTGAGGGCTTTTCCCCCTCCTCCCCGTGCGGGTGAGAGGGAGACAGACCTCCACCTACTGTGTCCAGTGTACATGCTCTCCAAACAGCGCCTTTCTCACTGGTTGTATGAAGGCATTTCCTTTGCCGACACTAAAAACAGGTCCGGAGCACACTCGACTCCACCAGGGTAGTGGCCGTCTAAACCTTGTTTGGATGGTGTATCAGTGTGGAAGACATTTTGCTCTCGCCAGTTCCTTGACTGACCAAACATGACCCATTTTGTCATGTGGATGAATGACGTGGAACGTGTTGCAACAAAAAAACTGAAATTACACTTTTCTCCTACACCGATTTAAAAGGCACTACTAGGAAGAATTCAACATGTATATCATTGTAAATTCAATGTCCATACCTAATAACATAATATATTGTTGTTGATAATTAATATATAACATAATATATTGTTGTTGATAATTCTCCTTGTAGTGCCTAGAAAGCATTTCCTTTTCACACAATTCATGATCACACTGACAGATTCTGGCTCTGGCTAAATAAACTTAACACTATTATTTAAAATTCTGTAATAATGATTCGGCCAAAAAGAAACAAAAGTGTAAATAAGGTGTTCTATTTGAATTTGCCAATATTCTTCTCGGCGCTGATAATGGGTATAATGTTTAATTTTCCTTGGTTTAAGACACCTCATTGCTCAGGTGGGTGGTGTTACTCCGTGTTCACGGTTGCCCACCGCCCCACCATTGTTTTGCTCTCAAACACACTCCCCAGCTGGCTCTCTCTCAGTACATGCCCTTCTATAGCTAGTTTTGTTGTTGGCAACGTGCTAACCGCTACTACTCCTCATCTCCATTTGGAAAATATTTGGAAGACGCCGTTTTAACTTTAACGTTACATGGCAAGATTGAGCAGAGGAACACTGTCATCTGTGGATTTAGCAAAGAGCATGTATCAGTCCACTACAATGATCCACGTTCAAACTAGAGTTAGCCAACTAGTACGGCCTGCCCAGCTATAACATTAAAGTTTAACGAGTTGGGATAATGTGCAGCTGAAGAGACACACACACCCTTCATGTTGGAAAAGGATGATACTACTGAAGGAATCCATCTCAAGGGTCTTCCATGATATATCCGCACTTTTGAGTTTATTGAAATTCCTCAGTTTCAGTGATTGTACTGTTGTATTACTGATGCTTCCCCATTTAGCCTAATATCAAATGTCTCTTTATGGATGATGTTACCATCATTTACATTTAGACATTTAGCTGACGCTTTTATCCAAAGCGACTTACAAGTTCTGTATGACAAGTCATCAGGAAGGGCACAACTCTATCAGCTGAGTAACAATGTTCATCAAAGTGTTGAGTGCTACAGTGTAGGTTTATAGTTTATTAGGACAAGTGCATGACAGCTAGGGATGGGTACCGAATTCGGTACTTTTGAGGTACCGAACCGAAACACGTCGGTACTACCGAGTATCGAATCAAGTGAGATACCGAGAGATTTTTTTTTTTTTTTTTTTTTTACTTTTTTCTTTTCATGTCAACGTTCACACGCACAATATATGCTTACCTAGGATTTGACTTGATTCAACAACAAAGCAGTCGGAGCAATGGCAAGCCGAAAACTGTCAGAATTGTAGTTATTTGAAGTTTGAATTCTTTTTTTTTACGACTGAGGTAGGTAAATTAAATTTCTTGAGACTAAAGTACCGAAAAAAGGTACCGTTGGGTACCGGTATCGATTCACAGGTACCGGTACCGGTATCGGTTCAAATGTGAAAGGTACCCATCCCTAATGACAGTAAGGTTGGTTAGGGTTAGATATATATAAAAAAAACAAAAAAAAAAAAATGCAGTTTCAGATAATGGTTGAAGAAGTGAGTCTTTAGTCGACGGCGAAAGATTGGACGGGTTTCGGCTGTCCTAACTGGGGTGGGTAGTTCATTCCACCATTGTGGGGCAAGGACTGAGAAATGCCAGTGAAAGACACTTCCTGTGAAACCGTTTTAACATGTGGTTAAATGCCAGTGAAAGACACTTCCTGTGAAACCGTTAGACGAATGACAGTGCCTGCATATCAGTTCACTGATATTAGGGCTGCACGATTAATCGATTTTAAATCGAAATCGCGATTTGGAATGATGCAATTATCAAATCGCCAAAAAAATATATATATTGCATTTACATTTTTAATTTTTTGTGATTTATTTAACCAGGAAGTCCCATTGAGATACAAGATCGGTCTGGGAGAGGGAGGTAAGGGGTTTTAGATTGTGTGTTGTGAAGTTTAGACTTCAGAGAGGGAGAGTAAAGTACAGAAAAAAAGGTACCGTTGGGTACCAGTATCGATTCCCAGGTAAAAAAAAACATTTTCAGGCTCGGTGTCCTGAAAAGACCCACCGCGTAGGCCAGATGTAAGCTGCATTTTACAATAAACCTATGTGGGGCTGTTCAAAATAATAATATTATAATCGCAAATTTAATCGCAATCGCAATATCTGTCCGAAAAATCGCAATTAGATTATTTCCCAAAATCGCGCAGCCCTATCTGATATGTATACGAGCAGCGAGGCTCTCGTCGCACCAGTGCAAAATTTATACATTTCAAAGTCAAATCACAATTCAACGCTGTATTCCTCAGCGACGCAGGTGACAACTGTTCCTGGCGCAAAACATGGATCAAATAGACAAAGTAATTCATACCAATACAAGTACTACTTACTACTCCAGCAAGCTGAACAAGCTGGTGAAGAAGGCTAGCTCCGTAGTGGGTGGTGAGCTGGCTAATCTAGAGGTGGTGGCTGAGAGGAGGATGAGGAAAAAGCTAGAAGCCATCCTGGAGAACCCCTCCCACCCCCTCTATGAGGAGCTAGCCAGAATGAAGAGCACGTTCAGCCAAAGACTCATCCCCCCCCCCCGACACACCACAAACCGCCTGGGCCGGTCCTTTATACCGGCAGCCAAGGGCTCGAGAGAACTCGCTGTCAGAACTCTGGACGTGAGAAATCGAGACTCATATCCACGTACACTCATTGTACTATCTTGTATTTTTATATTGTATTTGTATTTATATTTTATATTGTATAGATACTGGACAGTATAGGACTGTATCCCCCCCCCCCATGCTGCTTTGACACCTGAATTTCCCTAATGGGATTAATAAAGGATCATCTTTCTTATCTTATTACTATCGATATCGATAATGGGCAATTCCATGCAAATGTCAACCTCACCATGAAAAAATTTAAATAACATGATCATAACCAAACCTATTTCAAATGTATCATCAAGGTCTATATTTTGAAGTACAAAATAGATTTGATCGTAATATTTATGAGAATGCATGTTTTTTCACACTACAGGAGGAGACACAATGATTTAAAAAAAATTATTTTTCGATAACCTAATTGTATGACTTTCTGAATGGCCAGAATAGCAAAAGAAATCAAGAGATATTTTTCTAACCTCACCTTTGGTCATGAAGGTCTGTTGTATCAATATGTGAATCAATTATGTACTTTGTGTCTTTCCATTGGCAGGTGAAGCATGCTGTTATAATGCCCCTTTATGGGACAGCGAATGTAACATCCATAACGTTTTCCAGGAAAAGTTGTCATAAAACATGCATCTGGAATGCAATGTCAACCAAACTTCCTAAGCAAAGCTAACCTTTATAAAGATGACATATTAGCAACAATTAGTCATGCTGGTCTTATTTTTTGTATTCTTTACAAGTGTTATGGATGTTACCGTTATGGATGTTACATTGCAAGTGACGGATGTTACATTCCGAATGTGTGTTGTTAAGTCCGATTATGACCCCTTTGTTTGAAGTATAATTTACACATTTTAGTTACACTTAGAGATAAAGATGAGCCTGCAATAAGAAATGTTTTGACCTTTTGGATTTTGAGATAGGTGACAAAATACACAGCGTTATGGATGTTACGGAAATTGACAAGCTTTTCGGACTCACTGAACACATGATGAAAACTCTGTGAATATCTTTTTCAAAGAATAACATGTTTACTATCACTTTGTAGGGAAGGGTTTGAGGTACCCAAAAAGCACATTCAGGAAAACCTGGCATTTCCTCTCAAGGAATGAATTCACAAAAAAGTGCCGTTATGGATGTTACATTTTTGCGTTATGGATGTTACACGTCTGAAATAGACAAAAAACACTATAAAAAATGTGTGTTGTTAAGTCCTATTATGACCCCTTTGTTTGATCTAAATCAGAAGTATTTTATGACTCCTTGTTTGATTAAAATCCAACATATTTCCAGACACAACTTTTTCACACATTGTTGGTCTAGGCAATACTGCTAATCGGCTGCTGTCGGCCATCTTCCCCTTGCGTCTGCTCAGCCTACATGTGTATTTGTTATTGTTTTGCCGAGTATCATGACAAGAAACCCACCCCAAAAAACACAGAAACCCCAAATGAAACCAAACAGAAGTAAATGAGTATTATTCCAGGGACGACATTTCAAGACAGGCCCCAGGAATGAAGGATGCAGTGACCATAAGAGAAGCTTCAGTGAGAAACAGGAGCTGGAAGCCAAGTGGGCAGATGTCCCCATGCTTCATGGCACACAGTGAGTGCATCACATCGAGGTTGTATCATGGGGGAAGATCAAACACAAGATGTACTCCACCGCTGATACATCATACCATCGCACTTTTCTCTCCACCTCTGAATTGGCCAGACCACCTGTCTCCTCTGACAAGACCACCTCTCTCCTGTCAACAGCCAGACCCCCAGCTGTCTCGTGCACACAAACCAGTAGTCACATTGAAGAGGCCAGACGTCCACCACCTGTATCCTCTGACAAGGTCGACTGTCACCCACCTACCATCAAGACGGGATTGTCTCCTCGTTGAGTTTGAGACAACAAACAAAACGAACAGGCAATTTGTAGGATTGGTCACCCAGCAAGACAACACAGGGGCTGAAATTCAATTTCTCCGAAAAAATTACAAATCGGGCCTGGTCTTTGCACTTCCAACCAAAGAGGACAAGTCCTGGGTCAGTTTTGATCAGATTCGTGAACACCTCAATCCTCACATGGATAACAGAGGGAGATACCATTTCTCTGAACCAGTCCAGGCAGAGTGAATTGGACTTGATTTTTTATAACTTTCTTTTTCATGGTGAGGTTGACATTTTCATGGAATTGCTCCAAAACAAATTTTCTGATTTAACCGATATTAATATTGCTGTTCTGGCCAATACCGATATCTCTGTATAGAAAACACGTTTTTATGTTAATCAAATAAAGAGCTATTTTCCAAAAACGTTTTGTAATTTATTTTCAGAAATTACTGATATTTTGAAACTATTTAACATCCATAACAGCACTTTTTTTTTATTCCTTCCTTGAGAGGAAATGCCAGGTTTTCCTGAATGTGCTTTTTGGGTACCTCAAACCCTTCCCTACAAAGTGATAGTAAACATGTTATTCTTTGAAAAAGATATTCACAGAGTTTTCATCATGTGTTCAGTGAGTCCGAAAAGCTTGTCCATTTCCGTAACATCCATAACGCTGTGTATTTTGTCACCTATCTCAAAATCCAAAAAGGTAAAATTATTTTTTACTGCAGGCTCATCTTTATCTCAATAAGTGTAACTAAAATGTGTAAATTATACTTCCAATTCAAATCGATGCCTTGTCAATGTTAAGTTAAGTTTCCAATTTTCTCTCTGAATGTAACATCCATAACGCTGGAATTATAGACACAGGGCTTTCCCCAGGACTTTCAAAGAAGATGGTACAGAGTCGCAACTAGGGAGTGGTCCGGAGGGGGGCTATGCCCCCTGTCCGGGAAGCGGGAGGTACAAAAATGTGCAATTAAGGAAGACATTTGCTGTAATTTCCTGCAACTTAAAAACATTAAGTACAGTATATAAGGTTGCACAATAGTTTAACGTTGAACATGAATACACATGTATGCACGCATGTACACACACACACAGTGGAACAAAGGAACAGAGAACAGAGCAATCATGTATTAGACAATGATGCGTCTGTTTCTAAGATGGCCCCAAGCTTTCACTGCAAAGAAGAATTACTTGAAAAATAATAAACAATAATCTAGGCCATCGGTTGGGTTTTCATTTTGGAACTATATGTCTACCATTTGTGAACATCATGGGAAGACATTCTATGGACATACAGTACAACGTGAAGATGTTTGCTGGGTTATAAAGAGGTGGTGTTTTAACACAAGGAGGTATAGGCAAGAGTGGGTATGATTATTAGCCTACTAATAATACATAATCATGATTGTAGCTATCTGGCTGCAAGCTAGCCTATCTTAGCACAAATGAATGGAATGGGATACGGACCACTAGCCTAAGCTTAAAACTCCAGGAGAGGTGTTTTTGGCCAACAGCTGGGCTAGCTGGTCCATATCCGCTTGGTATCTATCTTCTTGTCAGATTCTGGAGAAGACTGTATTTCCTATAATGTTGGTGTGTTCCTTTAACACAACACAAGGCTTCAATGTCCCTGATGACAATACTTACATTGACACAACATTGAGCTACCTAATCCTAAAGTTAAACATTGTCAACCGGTGATGTGCTCAGCAATGGCTGATCAGACAAACGGACATCTAAACCCTAGGAAAACATGTTTACAACAGACAGTTATAGCACTTAGGGCTGGGCAAAATGGGAAAAGATAAATCTTGATATTATTTCAGAAGGACTATAAATATCTGCTTAGGTAGCATACGCAAAAACAAGTGAGATAATTCAGTTAATTATTGGGTATTGGGAAGTGTAATTATCACCTAGGCCTATATCAAAATGAACACACATTTTTTATTTAAAAATATTCCAGAGATTTTGTGGTGGGAAATCTGACATATTATTATTATTATTATTATTATTATTATTATTATTATTATTATTATTATTATTATTATTATTATTATTATTATTATTATCAACAAAATTGTGTATTGCGAGTAAAAACAAGAATCCAATAACATCAATAGACAATAAACACTAAATATCGAGCATACTGCCCAACCGCCACCTACCGTAACCTTACCAGATCCACAAAGAATGGATTGCACGGTGCTAGTTGCACCCTTACTTACAATTCATTATGAATAGAAAATGGGGGACCCTGATGTAAACAAGACGAAAGTCTTTCTCTGGTCTGCATCCCCTTAACAATTGTGTGTGTATTGAGTGCAATCCATTCTTTGTGGATATAGCCTCTTATAGGAGTCAGATGAAGATGAAATTACCTACCTGGGTTCCATCCTAGAGGCTAATCTTTCCTGTGACAAAATGGCATCCAATGTAATAAAAAAAGTCAACCAACGAACTAGATTCTTGTACCGGATCTCCTCTCTGGTAAACAAGAATACCCTGAAGACTCTGGCAGGAGCACTCATTCAAGGGTACTACGACTATGCTTGCACCTCATGGTACCAAAGCACCTCAAAGGCACTAAAAACAAAATTACAAACATCTCAAAACAAACTGGTCAGACTACTGCTTGACCTTGTGAATGTGGAACGCCCTACCCAAAGCTGTAAAGGAATGTGAATCACTACCCACTTTCAAAAACACTCTCAAGGAACACCTAAGGGAGACTGCAATTCGAAACTGGCCCCTGTAAATGTCCTAACCCAACCCCCTCCAATGTACAGTAAATGACCAAGTATGGTTGTCATTGTCAATAATCCAATGTACAGTTTTGCTTGTACAGTTGTACAGTGTTCCCCACCCACCCCTCCTACCCAACCCCAACCACCTCCAATGTACAGCCCCCCCCCCCCCCCACCCACCCAACCCCACCCCACCCACCCAACCCCACCCCACCTACCCAACCTCCCCCAATGTACAGTTCTTACAAATGTATACTCTCTTTTCTGGACTCTTTTTGTATCACAAACGGTACTGTATTTGCAAATCTGGTATGTCATAAATGTATAGATGTAGCAGTACTGTCTATCTGTATGTCATATATGTCCTGATGAATTGAAAATGGGGGACCCTGATGTAAACAAGACGGAAGTCTTTCTCTGGTCTGCATTCCCTTAACAATTGTGTGTATTGAGCTGTACTGTATTGTACCCATTCTGCAATCTGTTAATAAAGTTTTCAATCAATCAATCAATCAATCAGGACATGAAACTTTTGCATGTCAATTGATTGATTGATTGAACACTTTATTAACAGATTGCAGAATGGGTACAATACAGTACAATTGTTAAGAAGGGGATGCAGACCAGAGAAAGACTTTAGTCTTGTTTACATCAGGGTCCCCCATTTGTCAGACTGACACCGTATCATATTTATAACGTCACAGCAACACAGTACAACGTTTCGGTCCCATTTGTGGGTGATCACTTCGCTAGCCTAACTTAGTTATGGATCAATGGAAATGTGATTCTTAATAATGTGGGGACAGCTTATAGGGTTACCATGATGTTGCTCGAGTCAACTTGCCCATAACAGTCTGACCGGTAACGTCAGCTACAGTAGCCTTGGTCATGTGAGAGAGGGCGTCCAATACCTCTCTATTAACTAACAGTTACTAAGGACACGTTTGTTGATCTACAGCAGACTACTGCGTGACAGTGTGTTTCTTTGGGGAATACATATCTGAGATCAGGCATGATGAATACAGACCAGGCTGCACGATGCATGGCTCCAGCTGCTGGTTTCAACCATTACCGACTTATATTTAGCTCCAGTCCGTGTGTGGCTAGTAGTGGCTACGCAACGGCCAAACTTGTTGTCAGCCATCCGGAAAAAGGCAAATTACAACCAGTCAATGGAGTAAACCCGATCAGGATTGGACTATTTACCTTAGTGGGTTCGTTGTCGAGCTGTCTTCTTGTTATATATCTGGAATAAGCAGGAGGCTCCACACAGCAGCTAGATTCCAGGAGAAAGGCTCCACACAGCAGCTGCAGCAGAATGATGCTCGTCGCTGTGCCTGTTGTTGGTTATTATCAGGGAATGTTGTGGTTCGCGGCGCGTTAGCTGCTCACTGGCTCCACTAGCCGTTTAGCCTCCTAGCTGTCTATTTAATAAGTATACATCTGCTTGCATAACTAAGCGAATAGTTCGCAGCGCTAACTTTTAACTTGGGTTCCGCTTACGGGGTCTGATGATGATGAGACCCTGCCTGCGGGGGGGGAAGTCTGCAGGCTGAATTCTGTGCGTGCGTCGCTGCCATGGTTCCTCTGTTCCTGTGTGAACGTGCGTCACTGGCGTGGCTTTCTGGGAAATGTATTGCATTTTGCATGTTGTTGCCTACAAAGATATTACATATTATAGCAGAGGAGAGCCCCCAACAGAAATGATTGTGGGATCAGGCTGAGGAGAGAATGCTGAAAGTCAAACTGAATGTGTGTGTGTGTGTGTGTGTGTGTGTGTATGTGTGTGTATGTGTGCATGAAGGTTCACTGATTAAATCTTCCTGTCATGTAATCTTCCTGTGTGTGTGTGTGTGTGTGCGCGTGTGTGTGTGTGTGTGTGTGTGTGTGTGTGTGTGTGTGTATGATGGGATTAGGTGTGTGTGCGACTGTGCGTGTGTGCATGGCAGGCTGTGTGCATGGCAGGCTGTGTGCATATGTCAATGACAAGCCGTGCATTCATATTTTGTATCTTCAGTTGATGTGCTGGGTTGCTATTTATCAATTATGGACATAAATATATCACCAATTTGCCTACCGTGAGAACAGGAGCATGGAGGACGCTTCTGCCCTCTCCCACCTGGATGAGAGCAATACTCGCATGTGAGAATGCTGTTAATCGACTTCAGCTCAGCATTCAACGCATCCCCTCCAAACTCATCTCCAAACTTGGTGACCTTGTGAAAACCTGCTGTAGCTGTAGTACACACACACACACACACACTACAGAGGGTGGGGAAAAACGCCCAACGCATCACTGGTACATCACACAGCCCTCCCCCATACCATAATAAACTCTGAGCTCTGACTCCATTGCCTACACCCTAGGCTCTGTTACCCATACTGTACAACTCTGAACTCTGTTGCCTATACTCAATTTATACCTATCTACTGCTTTCACTGTCTACAACTGCCCTACATTGTAATGATAGTAATACTAATCTTAACCGGCGGTTCTCAACAGGGGTGCCGCGGAGAGCTGTCAGGGGTGCCGCGAGATGCCTGGGATTGTTTCTTTAAAAATATAAAATGACAACTATTTAACTAAACAAATAGTCTATCTAGTGCTTCATGTGTATACAATAATTGTCTAATCTAATAACATGAACTAAAAAAGAAATCGATCAAAATGTCTTCACACGTTTCGTAAAGTTATTATAGGTACCCATGTACATGTCAAAATACTTCCCAAAGGTCAGTGAATACCATGATCACAACACCAGAGGGAGCTCCACAAATCATGTTAAACCCAGATTCGGCTCAAACAAGGGACTAAACACGTTTCGCAATTATGCCACATCAATGTGGAACGCCCTACCCAAAGCTGTAAAGGAATGTAAATCACTACCCAAGGGTAGCTAGCTTAGCTGAAGTGTAGGCCAGATTAGCACCGGGAGTACCGCGTGGCTAGATACTAGGCCAACGGAGCTTAAGCTACACCTACCACCAAGAAGGAGGATGGCGACCAAGGGAAGGAGCAAATGGCCCTCATTTAATGGAAAGGCAGAGGGATATGAGCTCTGGGAAGAGCACATGCTATGTTGCATGCACGGCGCGGGACTCAAGGCGGTGATCTTGGCAGCCCCCACGGGACCACTGACGGCGGAGGAACAAGCCCAAGACGACAAGCTTAATGCGGACGCATACTGTGAGTTGGCACCGCTGCTCGACGATACAAGCTTGGGGCTAATATTCCGCGACACGAAGGACAAAGGCCGAGAAAGCCTGGGAGTGTTGAGGGAGCATTACATCGGACGGGGAAGGCCCTGAGTAGTGTCCTTCTACGTAACGTTAACGGCTCTGAAGAAGGGGCACACAGAGACGATGACATAATACATCATCCGAGCTGAACAGATCATCACAGCGCTTAAGAGTGCAGGAGAGGCACCAGGCGAGGGGCTAATGATGGCGATGGTGATGAGAGGACTACCGGAGTTGTACAGGCCGTTCATGCTACTGGTTACCCACAGTTCAACGGACATGACATTGGGGCAGTTCAAAGCAAAGCTGCGGAACTTTGAGGCCTCAGAGGATATCCACCCAGACGCCGCGGAAGCGGGGGGGATAGCACTGAAAGCTCGAGCGACATCAAGGGAGAAGGCTAGGCCCACGACGGAGCTGACGTGTTGGCGATGCGGAGAGCATGAGCATCGGAGAGATAACTGCAACAAGACGGTCTGGTGCAGCTTCTGCAGATCATCGCGGCACACAGACAGAAAGAAAGAAAGAAACGAGACCAGAGCGCCCGATACGCACATGGGCAAGATGGCGGCCATAGACGAGGCAGCGCCCATGGACAAGATGGCGGCGACGGATGAGGTCAAGGCTACGGACAAGATGGCGGCGATGGACGAGATCGCGGCCATGGCCAAGATGGCGACTGTGGACGAGATGACGACTACAGACAAGATGGCGGCAACGGTGATCGCGAGACGAGTCGAGATGACGCCCGGAGAGCGGCAGGACGAGAGGACTTCGTTTTCAGGGCGCGGACTACAGGCGTCACCCGGCCAACGCAGCACCGGCAGTTCCCGAGGAGGGGACTGATTGTGGACACAGGTGCGTCGTCCCACATCATCAACGACAGGAACAGTTTCAAGAACTTCGACAAGTCCTTCGAGCCGGAGGGACACAGCATGGAGCTGGCAGACGGGAAGCGCACCTACGGGTTGGCGCAAGGGAGAGGAGACGCACAGGTACGCCTTATAGACAGTAAGGGGCACCGGTGTACAGTGACGTTAAAGGACGCTCTATATATACCCTCGTTCCCACAAGAACTATTCTCAATAAAATCTGCTACTGCTAACGGCGTTGAAGTGTTCTTCAGTGAAGGTAAAGATGTTCTTGTAGAACAAGATGGTATGCGGTTTAACATCGACGTATATGGGAGAATGTATTACCTACAAACGGAGTGCAATAATAATGACAAATGTAATGTGACTGTCAGTCATGACATCCAGACGTGGCATGAAATTATGGGTCATTGTAATCACGAGGATTTACTAAAGCTGCAAGCAGTGACAGACGGTATGCACATTAAGGGTGAAAAGCATAGACCTGACAAAGAATGTGAAGTTTGCATAAGGGGGAAGTTTACTCAAACAAGGAACAGGGACCCCACGGAGAAGGTAAAGAGACCACTGGAGCTAGTTAACACCGACCTAGCCGGTCCAGTAAGGAACGAGTCCATAGGTGGCTTTAACTATGTACAGTCTTTTACGGATGTGGGTACAGGCGTAGTGTTCGTCTATTTCCTTAAAGCAAAGAGTGATGCACTCCAGGCCACGGAGAAGTTCCTTGCCGATGTAGCCCCCTATGGGGACGTAAAATGTTTGAGGTCAGACAACGGGACCGAGTTTACAAACAGAGAGTTCCAATCACTGCTGAGAAAGAACAGGATCAGACACGAGACGTCATGTCCCTACTCCCCACATCAGAACGGGGTAGCAGAGAGGGAATGGCGCACTCTTTTTGAAATGGCCAGGTGTAAGCTAGACGATAGTAACATACCGAAGAGCCTGTGGCATTATGCGGTACAAGAAGCCGCTTACACCAGAAACAGGTGTTTTAATAAACACACGGGCACCACCCCATATACAGCAATGACAGGGAAAAGATGTAATCTAGCCAGAATGCACAAATTCGGATCAGTGTGCTATGCTTACCAGCAGGACAGAGGCAAGCTTGAGTCCAGATTGTAGGACACGACAGAGGGAGCCTAGCACACCTAGTCTACTATCCCGGTAAAGGGAAGGTGCAAAAGCACAGACTAGTGAAATTTGTCACCAAGACAACGTGCGAAATCGAGACGCAGACAGAGGAGCCATGGCTGGACTCCGGGGTAAGGTATGGAGGGACAGAGACACCACAGCCTAGTGTACTGAGCACAGGCGTGCACAGGGAGCGAAATTACCTTTTTGACTCACCGGCCAGTGGCGGGTAGATGGGAAGAATCTACCCGCCAAGCATATTTCTTACCTGCCAACTTTTCTTTGATAAAAAAAAAATTATTATTATTTTATATAATTTTTTTTAATAAAATATATATATTATATAATCATACTTGTGATTGTGTTATCTGCGAGACATCGCCACCTCGCTGTCTGCAAACAGCTCCACTGTCTGTGTGTATACTCGAGTGGCCTCCAGCTCCAGCAAGGATTCTCCGGCGCTGCAGCTGGACCCTAAACGCTACATTCAGCATGCAAAAGGATTCTCCTGAGCTACAGCTGGACCCTATTCAGCAGCCCTCACTCATGCGATGTAAGCCAGGGACTCGAATACGCATGTTGTTGTAGGACATTGATGCCAGGAGCTATCTGTAGCTACTGCTGGATGGCGTTGGGACAACGCCTCAGTGAACTATTTAGTTTACTGCAACATTTCATAGTGACTAGTGAGCTACCTAGCCAACGGAGGTATTATGCACTGGACTATTGCTGGAGGATTTGTTGATGTCTGGAGCTATCAGTAGCTAGCCGGCTGGATAACGTTACACAATGCCTCATGTATTAAACTAAGTGAATAGTTGACTGGGTCATTTTGTAACGGTAGCTAACGTTATCTCACGAAGGTCCTACACTGACTAGACTAACGTCACGGTGACTCGGAGGCAATAGCCTCTGTTTACATGCAAGCATACAGAAACAGGTGGGGAGGGGGTAGGAGCAGCAGCAGCAGCAGTGCGCGGTGCGCTGCATGTCTGTGCTGAGACAGCGAGTGAGAACTCCGCTAAAGAATTGGATCATGATTTTCGGTTTTCACATGACTATTTGATTGCCCGCCACACGGCGGTCAGACCTCTCAGTGGGAGGCGCCAAACGTAAAAACTGAGCGCAAATGGCGGGTGGCGCTCTCTAGTTTCGGTCCCTGGGCGTGCAGGCAGACAGCCAGCCACCCCCAGAGGGCGATGACGAGGAGCACCCGAGGGTGACGTCAAGTGCCCCAAGCAGTGGGAGGTATCCCTCAAGGGAACACAAACCCCCAAAATATCTGATAGATTATGCCCGGAGAGGAAGTGACGAGGATGACAGTACACTCGCCAGTATTGATTACTGCTACAGAGTGGTGTGTGGCGTGCCTCAGTCTTTTAAGCAAGCCATAGTGTCCCCAGAGTCGAGTAAGTGGGAGAGAGCGATGGACGAGGAGATGAGGTCCTTAGAGGACAACCACACCTTTACCCTCACAAAATTGCCAGAGGGCAGACAGACAGTGGGAGGGAAATGGGTGCACTCAATCAAGGAAGGGATCGAAGGCCACGAAAAGTACAAAGCGAGATTTGTAGCTAAGGGTTTCAGTCAGAGGGAGGGGATAGACTATGGTGAAACATTCTCCCCCACCGCCAACCTGACCAGTGTAAGGGTAGTGGTTCAGAAAGCAGCTGAGGACAATCTGATTTGACATCAGATGGATGTGAAGACAGCCTATCTGCACGCACCCATAGATAGGGAGATATATATATGGAACAACCTGAAGGTTACGAAAAGAAAGGGGAAAAGCTAGTGTGCAAGCTAGAAAAATCCATTTGCGGCCTGAAACAGTCTGGGCGAAATTGGAA
Source organism: Notolepis coatsorum (assembly GCF_963971535.1). Lineage (NCBI taxonomy): Eukaryota > Metazoa > Chordata > Actinopteri > Aulopiformes > Paralepididae > Notolepis > Notolepis coatsorum. The sequence continues at coordinate 87,939,757 of NC_140168.1, forward strand.
CGAGATGCTTCACACATGTCTCATTGAGGATCACTTCCTACAGAATCCAGTAGACCCCTGTGTTTACTCAAGGGAGTCAAAAGAGTCAGGAAAAGTGATAATCGTCATTTGGGTGGATGATTTGATCATCGCAGCAGACAACACTAGAAACCTAGATCAGGTGAAAGGTATGCTCTCCACCAGATTCAAAATGAAAGACCTTGGCAGGTTAAAGCATTTCCTAGGCATGGACTTTGAGCAGTCGGCCAATTGTGTAACAGTATCCCAGAAGAGATATGTGGAAAAGATCCTGAAACGTTTTGACATGCAGGAATGTAGAACAAGGGAAACACCATGTGATCAAAAACTTGATTACCAGGAGGATGCTCAGAAACTGACAGATGTAAAAATGTACAGGGAAGCCGTGGGTAGCCTCATCTATTTAACAACATGTACCCGCCCTGACCTATGTTTTGTAGTGAGTAAGTTGTCACAACATTTAGCTGATCCCACAGAGGAACACTGGATTACGGTAAAACATGTTTTTCGTTATCTCAAAGGTACAGCAGATAAACAGCTTTGTTTAAGAAAGAGCAGCGAAGGCTTAGGGCTTAAAGTCTACAGTGATGCAGACTGGGCTGCTGACATCACAGATAGAAGGAGTACTACAGGATACTGTGTTAGTTTGAACACAAACAGCTCACTGGTTTCATGGAAAACAAAGAAGCAGCCCACAGTGACACTGTCAACTTGTGAAGCCGAACACATGGCTCTGGCCATGACAATACAGGAGTGTATTTATCTAGAACAACTGCTTGGGGGAATGGATACCTATGTATATAAGAAGACTGTTGTTTATGAGGACAACCAGGGAACTATTGCCATTGCGAGAAACCCTGTGTGCCGACAGAGGTGTAAGCATGTGGATATAAAGTACCATTTCATCAGATCTGTCATCAGAGAAGAAAGGATGACACTGGTTTATTGTCCAACAGATGACATGGTAGCAAACAGACAATGAGAGAGAGAGGTAGAGACAGACAGACAATGAGAGAGAGAGGTAGAGACAGACAGACAATGAGAGAGAGAGGTAGAGACAGACAGACAATGAGAGAGAGAGGTAGAGACAGACAGACAATGTGAGAGAGAGGTAGAGACAGACAGACAATGAGAGAGAGGTAGAGACAGACAGACAATGAGAGAGAGAGGTAGAGACAGACAGACAATGAGAGAAAGAGGTAGAGACAGACAGACAATGAGAGAGAGAGGTAGAGACAGACAGACAATGAGAGAGAGAGAGGTAGAGACAGACAGACAATGAGAGAGAGAGGTAGAGACAGACAGACAATGAGAGAGAGAGGTAGAGACAGACAGACAATGAGAGAGAGAGGTAGATACATACAGACAATGAGAGAGAGAGGTAGAGACAGACGGACAATGAGAGAGAGAGGTAGAGACAGACAGACAATGAGAGAGAGAGAGAGGTAGAGACAGACGGACAATGAGAGAGAGAGGTAGAGACAATGAGAGAGAGAGGTAGAGACAGACAGACAATGAGAGAGAGAGGTAGAGACATACAGACAATGAGAGAGAGAGGTAGAGACAGACAGACAATGCGAGATAGAGAGGTAGAGACAGACAGACAATGAGAGAGAGAGGTAGAGACAGACAGACAATGCGAGATAGAGAGGTAGAGACAGACAGACAATGAGAGAGAGAGGTAGAGACAGACAGACAATGCGAGATAGAGAGGTAGAGACATACAGACAATGAGAGAGAGAGAGGTAGAGACAGACAGACAATGAGAGAGAGAGAGGTAGAGACAGACAGACAATGCGAGATAGAGAGGTAGAGACAGACGGACAATGAGAGAGAGAGGTATATACAGCCAATGAGAGAGAAAGACATGAAAGAAAATATATGTTGAGCCAGCTGTAGATTTATTATTATTATTATTATTATTATTATTATTATTATTATTATTATTATTATTATTATTATTATTATTATTATTATTATTATTATTATTATTATTATTATTATTATTATTATTATTATTATTATTATTATTGTCAACAAAATTGTGTATTGCGAGTAAAAACAAGAATCCAATAACATCAATAGACAATAAACACTAAATATCGAGCATACTGCCCAACCGCCACCTACCGTAACCTTACCAGATCCACAAAGAATGGATTGCACGGTGCTAGTTGCACCCTTACTTACAATTCATTATGAATAGAAAATGGGGGACCCTGATGTAAACAAGACGAAAGTCTTTCTCTGGTCTGCATCCCCTTAACAATTGTGTGTGTATTGAGTGCAATCCATTCTTTGTGGATATAGCCTCTTATAGGAGTCAGATGAAGATGAAATTACCTACCTGGGTTCCATCCTAGAGGCTAATCTTTCCTGTGACAAAATGGCATCCAATGTAATAAAAAAAGTCAACCAACGAACTAGATTCTTGTACCGGATCTCCTCTCTGGTAAACAAGAATACCCTGAAGACTCTGGCAGGAGCACTCATTCAAGGGTACTACGACTATGCTTGCACCTCATGGTACCAAAGCACCTCAAAGGCACTAAAAACAAAATTACAAACATCTCAAAACAAACTGGTCAGACTACTGCTTGACCTTGTGAATGTGGAACGTCCTACCCAAAGCTGTAAAGGAATGTGAATCACTACCCACTTTCAAAAACACTCTCAAGGAACACCTAAGGGAGACTGCAATTCGAAACTGGCCCCGGTAAATGTCCTAACCCAACCCCCTCCAATGTACAGTAAATGACCAAGTATGGTTGTCATTGTCAATAATCCAATGTACAGTTTTGCTTGTACAGTGTTCCCCACCCACCCCTCCTACCCAACCCCAACCACCTCCAATGTACAGCCCCCCCCCCCACCCACCCAACCCCACCCCACCCGCCCAACCCCACCCCACCTACCCAACCTCCCCCAATGTACAGTTCTTACAAATGTATACTCTCTTTTCTGGACTCTTTTTGTATCACAAACAGTACTGTATTTGCAAATCTGGTATGTCATTATTATTATTATTATTATTATTATTATTATTATTATTATTATTATTATTATTATTATTATTATTATTATTATTATTATTATTATTATTATTATTATTATTATTATTATTATTATTATTATTATTGTTTTATACAGTGTAGGTGTTGTATTCAGGGTGTTGAATACAAGACATGTGTTACAGGTACCAGGATATGGCACCTGATAGCAGAGATATGTTCAACCTATGAAACAGGTTGTAGTTAGTCATGGACAAAGGGAGGCACAGACATGTTGTTACTGGTTCTGAGTCCTCTCGATTGTGTTTATTACAACAGCACTTATTTATTCATGATAATCTTCAATCAATCATCATAACATTATACCATCACTTAGTTCAATTATTTTACATTACTTTTAATACATTCCATTATAGTTCCGTTCTTGTCATCAATTCAAAAGCATATTCATCATTGCAGTACACATTCTACCCTTGTAGGATACCCTGGTTCACTTCAATAGCATTTTCCTCTCAAATGTAGTTATCCAGCATTATATACTGTACATTGTAATTAATTATGTTTTTATACATATTTGATGTCTTAAGTATAAGCACGCGAAAAGGGAGCATTCTCCTGTTAACCTGTCTAGGCATATTGGAAGAGAACATCGTATGTCTTCTTTTAATAACACTGTCATTCTAATTGTCTGTCAAACAATTCCTTACATCATCAATAGCTGTTACCTTTATCATCATTCGTTTATCATCAGTCGTATCCACTATTCTATAGTGCACAGGAATACCTCAACACCTCGGTGTCACTCATATTTGTGTTCCAGCTCAAGTTCGGTTGAACCTCTAATCAAATGTGCATCGAAAGTGCATTTATATATATATGTATATGGCCGATCTCAGCCTTACTAGGAATTTGCTAAACCGTGACCATGGTGAAACCCAAGGGAATAAATGTATATTTACATTTAACGGAGAGCAGGATAGAGAGAGAGAGAGAGAGAGAGAGAGAGAGAGAGAGAGAGAGAGAGAGAGAGAGAGAGAATGTGGGACAGCTCCAGTGTCTAGCTAACTTCTAGCTAGTGTGGCCTAATTCTAGTTCTCTAAACCACCTTTTAACACTTGTACCACATATGTCAATATTCATGTACCGAACAACATTTCAACTCAAACAGTACATATTTCCGAAACATAACCTTTATAATCCCCTTGGAGATACTTAACTCCGACACTTTAATGATTAAATGGGCAATTGTATTTCAACAATCTATTTTAATGTACCATGAGACACGGCGCCATCAATAGACGGTCAACTTCTAAATCACTTTACTTGTCGTCTTAAACTTCTTAAACTTGACTCAAACATCACCTCATTGGGCCCTCGACATTGCCTGTATCCTTGTTAACCTTTATGTGTGTTTGGTAATGTATTACCCACCTATGAAACAGGTTGTAGTTAGTCATGGACAAAGGGAGGCGCAGACATGTTGTTACTGGTTCTGAATCCTCTCGGTTGTGAGGATCAGCTCGCCTCGTGTGCCTGTAGGCAGCAAAGTACGGTTCCCTAGAAGGCGAAGCCACTGAACACAAGTCCTATATTGCCACCTATTGACCAAATTATATTAATGTCGTCCATTAAATATGACAAGACTGTTCTACCTTGTTTCTGATGGAGGTAATCCTGTACCAGTATGTTCACACCGTTTTGACACATAATCTAATGATATTAACGTGATACCACTTCTAGTGGGCATCACACATGCAATCAAGTCATGAAATATATAGGGTACTTTTATAGGGTATATTGGGTACAGCTACCAGGGTGAATGTAATTATATATATCTGTATATCTGTAAGCTGTGTATGTCATAAATGTCATTATGAATTGAAAATGGGGGACCCTGATGTAAACAAGACAAAAGTCTTTCTCTGGTCTGCATATCCTTAATTAACAATTGTGTGTATTGAGCCGTACTGTATTGTACCCATTCTGCAATCTGTTAATAAAGTTTTCAACCAATCAATCAATCAATCAATCAATCAATCAATCAATCAATCAATCAATCAATCAATCAATCAATCAAACTAAAACTGGGCAACCTTTTTAGGATAGGATAACCTAATTGGAAATGCTTCTTTATACCGAACGTTGTGAACATAAACTATTTGATGAGTAGAAATTTGCATGGAGGATATTACTGAATATTACCAGAATGTGTAGAATAATTTTTTTTAAACTTTAATTTGGATTAGTATACTGTGCGCGCGCGCGCGTGTGTGTGTGTGTGTGTGTACTGGTGCAGTTTCTTGTACGGACGATAGGGGGAACGTTGTAACTATATCCATAGCAACACGAGACGCTGGTGCTGGACTGGTGTTTTGGTAACGCCGTCCTTGGCATCGCCATCTTTGCAAGCTTTTCCATGGAAAGAATACGTGTCGACAAGGCGGCTTCGGGGGCAGTCGATGCCTATTTGGAATACAGAAGGTTTGTCTTGTTTCCCTTCCCCTGCCTGTCACCTGATCAGGTATTTGCTCTGAGACCGGTATTTCCACAGTTTGTCAACACCACCATTCTACATAATATATTTTATATATTGTTTTTGTTTTTGAGCTAATGTATTTTCAAATGATCAGTAAAGGAACTATTTATCACTTGTGGTGTAGTTTGACCAACTGGCGTGTGTCAACTCTTCTCATAATGTTTAGAATCTTCTGAATACCACGATCACAACACCAGAGGGAGCTCCACAAATCATGTTAAACCCAGATTCGGCTCAAACAAGGGACTAAACACGTTTCGCAATTATGCCACATCAATGTGGAACGCCCTACCCAAAGCTGTAAAGGAATGTGAATCACTACCCACTTTCAAAAACATTCTCAAAAAACACCTAAGGGAGACTGCAACTCGAAACTGGCCCCTGTAAATGTCCGAACACAACCCCCTCCAATGTACAGTAAATTACCAAGTATGGTCTTGTCAATAATCCAATGTACAGTGTTGTTTGTACAGTTGTACAGTGTCCCCCACCCACCCCTCCTACCCAACCCCCCCCCCCCCCCACTCCTACCCAACCCCCCCCCCCACTCCTACCCAACCCCCCCCCCCCACCCACCCAACCACCTCCAACGTACAGTCCCCCCCCACCCCCACCTACCCAATCCAATGTACAGTTTCTACGCCTAATGTATATACTCTTTTCTTTCTGGACTCTTTTTGTATCACAAACAGTACTGTAATTGCAAATCTGGTATGTCATAAATGTATAGATGTAGCAGTACTGTCTATCTGTATGTCATGTATGTCATATATGTTACGATGAATTGAAAATGGGGGACCCTGATGTAAACAAGACGAAAGTCTTTCTCTGGTCTGCATCCCCTTAACAATTGTATGTATTGAGCTGTATTGTACCCATTCTGCAATCTGTTAATAAAGTTTTCATTCATTCATTCATTCTTCCAGCAAGGCAGCAGACCAACCATGGTAACCACCCCCTTAACATGCAGACCACTGCACTTCCGCGTTACATTGAGCTGATTGATTGATTGATTGATTGAAAACTTTATTAACAGATTGCAGAATGGGTACAATACAGTACAGCTCAATACACACAATTGTTAAGGGGAGAAAGACTTTCGTCTTGTTTACATCAGGGTCCCCCATTTTCGATACATCAGGACATGACATACATGACATACAGATAGACAGTACTGCTACATCTATACATTTATGACATACCAGATTTGCAAATGCAGTACTGTTTGTGATACAAAAAGAGTCAAGAAAAGGGAGTAGGCCTATATACATTTGACGTAGAAACTGTACATTGGAGGAGGTTGGGTGGGGTTGTGTGTGGGGGGGGGGGGGGGGGTTGGGTACATTGGGACATTGACAACCATACTGGGTAATTTACATTAGAGGTGGTTGGGGGGGAGAAACACTGTATAAACAAGCAAAACTGTACATTGGGGGGGGGGGGGGGGGGGCACTGTACAAACAAGCAATATTGTACATTGGAATATTGACAACCATACTAGGTAAATTACTATTGGAGGGGGTTGGGTTAGGACATTTACAGGGGCCAGTTTCGAATTGCAGTCTCCCGTAGGTGTCCCTTGAGAGTGGTTTTGAAAGTGGGTAGTGATTCACATTCCTTTACAGCTTTGGGTAGGGCGTTCCACATTGATGTGGCATAATTGCGAAACGTGTTTAGTCCCTTGTTTGAGCCGAATCTGGGTTTAACATGATTTGTGGAGCTCCCTCTGGTGTTGTGATCGTGGTATTCACTGACCTTTGGGAAGTATTTTGACATGTACATGGGTACCTTGGTTCAGTTGTGTAGTGTATCTTGTAGACCAGGCCCAGGTACCGTTTACCTCCACCATCTGTTCCCTCCCCTCAATGAATGAATGAAAACTTTATTTAACAGATTGCAGAATGGGTACAATACAGTACGGCTCAATACATACAATTGTTAAGGGGATGCAGACCTGAGAAAGACGTTTGTCTTGTTTCCATCAGGGTCCCCCATTTTCAATTCATAGACATTTATGACATACACAACATACATGACATTTATGGCATAGGGACATATAGGTATTTAGTACTGATACATTTGTGACATAAACGGTATTCAAATATACAGTACTGTTACCCCTAGATCCTGACAGAGTATATACATATGATGGGGAGGGGACTGTACATTAGGAGGGGGTGGGTGGGTGGGAGAGAAATATACATACGGCGGGGAGGGAATATATACATGCGGTGGGGAGGAGACTGTCTATTAGGAGGTGGTGGGGGTTTTGGGCATTTACGGTGGCCAGTTTCGAATTGCAGCCTACCGTAGGTGCTCTTTAAGAGCGGTTTTGAATGTGGGCAGGGATTCACATTCCTTTACAGCTTTGGGTAGGGCGTTCCACATTGTTGTGGCATAATTGCGAAACGTGTTTAGTCCCTTGTTTGAGCCGAATCTGGGTTTAACATGATTTGTTGAGCTTCCTCTGGTGTAGTGGTTGTGGTATTCACTGACCTTTGGGAAGTATTTTGACATGTACATGGGCACCCCAGTCGTATAGTGTATCTTGTAGACCAGGCCCATTGCAAGTTGCTGTACTCTGTCGTCTACTCTAAGCCATCCTAGGTTGTCAAAGTGGGCAGGGGTGAGGTGGGTTCTGGGGTTCTGGGCCCTGTTTCATGTACGTGGTTCAACTAAGTCGATCAAGATGTCCATTATCCAGCTTCAGTTAACCCGATGTTCGAAGCCGGGATTTTCCTGTTTCACAAAGGTGGATTCAGTCTCGTTAACTCAAGCCAGACTTGCGAGTCAGGCTAAATGCGCGCGGCCGTTTTAGGTGAAAAGCCAGCACGTATCGATGGCAGAGATCCTGATTCTCAACGGCATTGATTGATTAATTGATTTAAGACTTTATTGACAGATTGCAATACGGCTCAATCGCCTCGCCGACAAGTTAAATGCGTTATCTATAGGCTAATTCTAAGTCCCTCATTACCTCAATCAATCAGATTATATTTCTTTAAACTTGCCTGCTGGATTGAATAATCAAATGAGATCTTGCTAGCGAAAATTATTAGTTAACTGTTATACAGAATTACGATACGGCTCTCTTACCCATTGATTGATGTATAGTCAATCTTTTACTTATCTTCTCTGTGGTGTAACGGGTTCTTCTTTTGACTTTCACACGGACGACCGGGGTTCAAGACCCTAGTCTTTTCCTTCTTTTTGCAATATAGGAATAATTCAATTTGGTGCACGTTGAGAGCTATATAAAGAATGACATCCTCAATGCATGTAGATTTATAATATTTTAACTTAAAACCAGGCTACTTTGGCGTATAATCATTAATATTATATTCAAAAAAATCATATTGGAAACACCGGGATTTGAACCCCGGTCGCTGGATTGGCAGGCTTGAGCACTACCGCTGGGCCACTGGGCCAGATGGGATAAATTCATTGTTTATACATTAATGAACGAGAGACCCGTGTTTAGAATATCCTTTGTTTTGAATGAAGTTTATCTCTTTATCCTCATTCATTAATGTGACGTCAACGGCTCATTCAATTTCTCAAATCCGTCAAACAGCGCATCTCATCAGACATCTTAATCCCAGTTACAATTAAAATAACCACATCATGTGTACATCGCACGAGCGAGCGCCACCGTCGCCACGGTATATATAACGTGCATTATTTAGGACAAAGTGAATTTAATATCAGCATTTTGGGTCTATTTTACATTTCAAAAGCCCCCTCTGGAAGAATGGAGCACAAAAACGTAATTCAGAATGGTATAATGCAGATCGTAGACTGTGGGAATAGTTTCAGGAAACGGGCTGTCACTTCTTTGCGGGGGCGTGGCGATAGTTCAGGCTAACTTGAACTTGAACTCTGCTTTCGACCAGGCTCAAACTTTTGGATATGTTGTCATCCAGGTACATGAAACCGGAAAGTCCGGCTAACCCAGTTATCCAGCCAGGCACGTGCACACATAGAGGCCAAGGGGTGCCTGAGCACCTGCCTTTTTGAGCCTCATCAAAAAAGTGCCCCTTTTGAAAAAAAATTTAAATAATTTTTTTTTTTTTTTTTTTTTTTTTTACTGTTACGCATATAGACTGCCCTTCCAACTGAAAAATGTCAGGATAGAATCAAAATATTAGGTAAAGAGAGAGAGATGCCCCATATTCCATTGCAGTTTGCACGGCCTCCTCAGCATGCCTCTCCGCGGACCTATATATTTTATGCATAGCGTGGGTGGTGATGATGATCATGATAGAAACCGCTGTTGAATGCTGGTATTACACTCATTGAGGGACACAAAGAAGTCAAGTCCGATGGGATTTGGGAATCTCAAATACAAATCGGGATTGGAATAAAAAATGCATTTATATTAAACAATACAGAATATACAGCACTTCTTGGGGTCTGTAGGGTAAGCACTTATTCCCTCCCCCCTGAACATTTATGGAGATGTATGGGCCTTTTAAGTCAGTGATAAAAGTGTCTTTCAAGGATAAGTGAGCTCCTGCACTGATTATTATAGTTCAATATTCAATATTTGATCACCAAAACCCCCCAAAAAGCATAAAAAGGGGGCCCCCCGCCCGAAAAGGGCCCTTACAAATCGCGCGCGCGCTATGCGCGCTCGCTTAATATATACACACAAGTCTAGTGCCCTTTTCAGCCTTTGAGCACCTGCCCCTCTAAAGTCCTGTGCACGTCCCTGTATCCAGCTAAAGTTATCCGGCTAACTCAGTTATCCAGGTACAAGAAACAGGGCCCAGGTCAAGTAGTAGTCTGACCAGTTTGTTTTGTGATGTTTGTAATTTTGTTTTAAGCGCCTTTGAGGTGCTTTGGTACCTAGCCATCAACACTGAGGAAGGAACAAAATTGTTCCGAAACATGTTTGTTTCAGGCTGCCATTAAATAACCAAAATCTGTGAGTGCTGGTCCAAGCGTATTGCTTTCTTTTTCTATTATACTCAACGGGATTTCAGCACCCAGTGTTATATTTTGTGAGCGCAGTCTATCTTGACTTAATGGTTTTTAGATAAATAAATAAAATAAGTCGGAGAGAGCCTAATTGCATTGCGAGTAGCCGTGTCGTGTGCAAAATATGCAGAAAGGACCTGCAGATTTTTACAATGGGAGAGTGCGCTTTCGAGCCACATGAAAGGTGAGCCGTGAATGTTCCATTAACGTTCCTTGGCCTGGCTCGTCACGTACTGCGTTCCAGACTACAACTGCTCCAGTCTTCGTAAATGCTCGTTATAAAAATACCACTTCAATAACCAAAAATAGTCAAAGTAACAGGCAGAATACACTATTGGAATTACAAACTCGTGTTTACCGGACTCTGATTGTTTATCACCGCAGTAGTTTGTGTTTTTAGAATTATATCAGGTAAATTACATGTTTAACCTTCAGGTACCTGTATTGGTAGAGCTCAAGCACTTAAATAATAATTATTGGTGGATTGTTCAGCCATCGACTGTGAGGATATACATAGCTATTGCAAAGTGTTAATAATGTAAATATTCACCAATACTTAGCTTTTCTTAAACCTTATATGTCCCTTATTCCATCATATATATGGTTTTATTTGAATAATAATGAAACAAGAATTGTGGTCGTGGAGTATAACATTTGTTTATTATTCAGAACAATCACATGTATGCACCCAATTTACCCCAAATGGTAAATAATTAAACAATATTGCCTAATAAAAAACATGTATGCTGTTGATCCTTTTCAACTGTGCAAATGAACATAAAAACATGTACAACATTTAACATAGTTGTTAAGTTATTTAAAAAGAAAAGGTGACTAACAGGGTGGAAAGGAACTCAACAGGGTGGAAAGGACCCTAACAGGGTGGAATTCGGAAATCCACAGCCAACTTTCAACATATTTACATACAAGTCTCTGTCTCTATGTCTGTCTTCTATCTCTGTCTGTCTCTGTCCGCCTTTCTATCTGTCTCTGTCTGTCTATGCATCTGTTTCTTTGTGTCTGTCTGTGTCTCTTTCTGTTTGTCTCTGTCTGCCTTTCTATCTGTCTCTGTCTGTCTGTTTCTCTCTCTGTGTCTATCTGTCTCTGTTTGTCTCTGTCTCCCTCTGTCTGTCTGTCTCACATTCTTCAGTTTTGTTTCAGGTAAGTATGACAAGATTTCAGGTAATCGGGTAAGTATAGGATACTTTGTATTATGTTTCTGGCATTCTATTCATTGCAATAATTTTAGGTAAGTATACACTTCAATCCATTTAAGGTTTTCGTTACATTCACCTCTCTGCCTGTCACTGTCTCTGTCTGTCTCTGTCTACACTGTCCAGATAGATTCCTCAACGTATCTCTATGTTGCTATATCTAATTGCACCGACCTTTTGTTTAGTGCTTGGGGCTCTTCAATCAGGCGCAGTACCTGCCTGTCAACATACCAGCTGAGATCTCTGCGAGGCATTTTGGCCAGAAGAACTTGTTGACACCATGCAGTTCACCTGGATGTTGTTTTCCTCTACAGCATCGATCCTCTCTAGAGGATGATGATCCATTCTGACCTCCACCGGCGCTTCGCATTTGGGGCGCGCATCGCTGAGCAGTTCCCCCGCCGGCGTTGTGCTCCGGCTGTGCAGCTGGACCGACGGGCTGGTGGGTGGTGTCTCGCAACGCGAGCCTCAGGTGTGTCAGTTGTGCGGGGTCAGCTGCGCAGGCTTGCGGCTCCGCAGAACAGCCGGATCCAAGCGGGGATTCCTCCGTTGCCTTTCCATCGCGGGATGGAGGGGACGAGGGGTTCCTGTTTGAAGCTGTAATGTTTGTGGAAAAAAAGTCTGCACACCGTCTATAGTGTTCCCAAGTTTTAATGTACTTGAACACAACGTTTCGGCCTGTGGCCTTTTTCAAGTGTCAACGACATGTGAAAAGGGGTGGGGTATATATACATATACAAATTAAAGGTCAGGGTTGAGCCAGGTCAAAGTTCAAATCAATTAGCCTATAGGCTACACATTTACAGACCATATTGCAGCTCAAGTGCCTAGAACATACGGTACATAGTAACAATAACAGTAGTACGGTAGTTTAGTAGTTAAATGTGACACACCTTCACATGCCAAAATTGAGAAAAAATATATAATAAGAAAACTTAAAAAACTGAAATTAATAAAAAAAAAACACAGAATCAGGACAGAATGTGTGTATTTACAAGAAGGGTTTGATGTCAAACTCTTCGTTCAGTCCAAGAGGGGCCATAGTCTGCAGGGTGTGAATATGGTAGGTCTCTCTCTGCAAAAGTAGTTTGCCATGGTCTCCTCCTCTCGCTGGTCTCTCTACCTTTTCAATGCCAGTGTATCTTAACACTTTAATCGCCATGGGTTAAATTCATAATTTACCATCCCTCGCCAGCTCTATTTGTCTATGGAGAAGTTCCCCTTCTTTGCAGGGCTATAACTTTTTAAATTCTATTGCTAAATTGCCATTATTATGGCCCATTCAATGTCCTATATGTATTGTTCAGGGTGTAGCAACGTTAAACTTTTTCATTCACATATTCATACTAAAATATGGTCTAAAGTATAAGTATGTTTTTATCGTTTTCTGCAGCTTTCTTCAGAACGTGATTTATAGCCCTAAATGCATTATATTGATGATCAAATACAGTTTGGTAGGAATCTGTGCGAGATAAAAAATTTCAACTGGACGTGGTTCTAGAAGTTTCTACGCATCATCTGATGATGACCGGATGGGCGGGGGATCGTTTATAATTCCGTGGGCAGCGTTAGATGATTCATCCAGAGTGGGTCATATGTTCATCAGATCAGTTAGTATAGAAGACGTTCGAAAATAACGTTGAAACTCACCGTGGCTTCCTCGCGCTGCTGGCAGATGAGCGTGGAACAGAATTTTTTCTATTATGGGATGGAGAAATGCCTGATCCATTTCCAGGTTGTATAATAGTATATACGTCCAAATCATGTTGTTTTTTCGAGTTATTTGCACCGATCGATGTTCACTGTGTCAATACGTAGTCTCTCTAACGATAGCGAGTGCCCGGACCACATATGGATGAGCACTACCGGTTCAAAGGTTAATTTCCGGTTGCCGATCTGCCGATCGGCCACCAGATGGCGCTCTTGAACCGCTAGAGAGTTGAGAGGAGATCAGCAGTGTGTCTCAGGGCTCCGGAAAGGAAATATGATTTCGATGACAGATTTTTGAAATATTGACATCAAAGACGAGTTACGGCGTCTTCGGCAGAATGATATTTCTTTTAACTTTCGACATTATCCTGAATACCTGTATTTTTCTTCTTTTAAAACGGCAGGTGAAGTTTGATTTGTGCCTGCAGGCTGCAGCGCCGCCACGCTCCGAATGGTAAACGCAAGCATAGCATGCATGTTGCCATCTATTACGAGTAGGGTATATCTGCAGTGCCGCAACCCCATAGATTTATGCTATTGTCTATTACGGTGAATTAGTGCGCAAATCATTAATCATACATCAAAATAGCCTAATTTTATTATTATACACGATGATGACGATACAGAAAATTACAGAAAAATGAGAAATGCATGGCAAAAATAGCATTTATTGTCAGTATTTTAGAGACTTTTCTGAGCGAAAGGCCCCAGGCGGTCAGGGTGGGGGGTCAGACCTCCAACACCATCACCCTGAGCATCGGGTCCCCCCAGGGCTGTGTTCTGAGCCCCCTGCTGTACTCACTATACACACACGACTGTGTGGCCAAGTTCAGCTCCAACTCCATAGTGAAGTTTGCGGACGACACAGTGGCAGTCCCGGCGCCATGGGCGGGCATTAGGGGGCCGGGCCCGCCCACTGAGTCAGCTGTGCCCACCCTGGTAAATTCTTTTTTCTTTTTTTTTTCAATCAAAGTCAACTATCCAAATCCTTAGTCGGGGACAGCCCTAGTGGGCACTGATGTCAACAACAACACTACTGAAGCTAGCACGGCACTCTGTGAGAATTCGTTTTCTACCCTCAAGAACGTCTTTACAGAACATCGCCTTAGTATGCTTCATCGACGCAACTAAGGCCAATTTAATTCAGTTGGCATTTGAGAAGGACTTAACAAAAAAGTTCAGGAATGAGTGGATGGGCAGTGTTTTAAGAAGATTTCACTCTGTCCCCAAACACCGCTTGCCTCTCTACTTATGATGGTGAGTAGCCTGTGGAGGAATTTTGTTTGCTTTTTTATGCACCTTATTTTTGTCAGTTCAGTTCAGTTTTGTCAGTGAATTCAGAAGTGTTGAATAAATGGAGACTTTTCAAAGATATAGAATAGAATAGAAATGTATTATCCTGAGGAAAATTTGACACTGCAAATCACTCAACATTAAACATTTAGACAGAACAAGTCACAAATAAGAATAACAAAACAAATGGCCTAAGAATAGAATAAAATTAAATAGAATAAAAATAGAATAAAAGATACAGTAAATAAATACAGTAAAAATATACTGAAGTCTACAGTAGGTGTAATAATGCACAGTGCCTCTCTGCTGTTTAGTTCAGCACCGTGGGCAGCGCCAAGCAAGCCACAGCGCCGCTGTCCCAGCTGAAACGTATAAAAGGGAACCTGTGTTGAAAAACCATTGTGCCCCCCCGAGAACATTGTATGCCCCCCCCACTAATTTGTTTCTGCAGCCTGGTCTGCACAGTGGTGGTGGGGCTGATCTCGGACAACGACGAGAAGGCCTACCGGGAGGAGGTTGAGGTACTGGAACGCTGGTGCCAGGACAACAGCCTGCTCCTGAACATTGGTAAAACCAAGGAGCTGATCGTGGATTTTAGGAGGAGACAGCAGGACACACACACACACCACTGAGGATAAACGGGGCTACCGGGTGAGCAGCTTCAAGTACCTGGGGGTCCACATCTAAGAGGACCTGACATGGACAACACACATAGACTCAGTCGTAAAAAAGGCGAAGCAGCGCCTCTACCACCTGAGACAGTTAAGGAAGTTCAGAGTATCTGGGAAGATACTCCAGTCCTTCTACTCCGGAGCTGCATCTTGACTGGAAACATCACTGCCTGGTATGGCAACAGCACGGCACAGGACAAGAAGGCCCTACAGAGTGGTGCACTCAGCCGAGCGTACCACGGGTATTGCACTACCAATCCAGAGCCTGCAGGATAATGAAAGACCCTCATCACCCCAACAACAGCCTGTTCATGCTGCTGCGGTCAGGCAAATGCCTGCGAACACCAGTAACGAGGACAGAGAGACTTCGGCTCAGCTTCTTCCCCCAGGCCATCAGAGCCTTGAACACTGAACTCTCCACGCACAAGCACACACACGACACACAAACTGTACACGCTCACACACTAGCAGCCACTTTAACATGAGCACACACACACTCATGCTCCACAAGCTCACACTTATGGACACTTTACAGAAGGAAAGGTCACTTTAAGAATAGTATAGTAGAGCTTGAGATTGTATAATATAGCATTGTATAGCAGTGTACATAAAGACCCAGTGCCTCATCCGTAGCTAACAGTGTACTGAACTACCACAGGACCTAGCATGTCCTACCATGCTCTGTAAATAACTCATGTACAGATATCGATATGCCCTACTTGTTTACTTGTTTATTGCACAATGTCGCTCTTGGTTGGATTCTTATTATAATTATTACTATTGTATTATGCACATCGTTGCGGGCAAGACCCCCCGCATTTCACTGTATACCTGTATGCCATGACAAATAAAACTCTTGTATCTTGTATCTTGACCCCCCAAAACTTCACAAATCATGTTTTCAGGGGAGCTCATATCTCATATAGGGGAGCCATGGCTCCCCCAGCTCCCCCATGGTTCGCACCCTGCTCCCGGCGTGAGGGATGCGAGTTTGCGTGTTTTTTAGCCCGAACTCAAGGCGGCGGCAGCCCGCATGAAAGAGCTTGCTGCCGACGCTGCTGTATATCTCTGGTAACGCCATCTTGTGAGAGAGACTGGTGTTGTCGTCCCCTTTTTTCGAAGAAAGAAGTTGGGATAAAGAAGAGACAGTAGGCTGTCTGAAGTGATCAGGCCTGCACGCTGTTCCTCACATTACACAGCTTCAGTAGTAGCCGTTAGCTTAACAGTGGGCCCGTGAGTGCTGGCTGTTAGCTTGCTGCTGCATTAAGGCTAGAAACGTTAGCTTGATGCTAACCGTTAGCCTGGAGTTAGCTGTTAGCTTGTGCTAAACCGCTGGCGTTAGCTGTGGGGAAGTAGCGGGCCCTGAGCGCTCTGACTCGGCGTCATCTCTGGCAGAAGATGTCGTCGGCCTGCACCATGACCGGCCGCAGGATGCGGGCGGAGTGCCGGAGCGAGGCTACAGCCGTCGCCGCTTCTGGCCCCGCCAGCAAGAGGCCTCGTCAACATGATGGACAAGCCTTTTGTTGCGGCCATTCATCCTGCGTCCGGGGGTTCAGGTAGGACATTACACTATGCCCCACTCTTTCTTCCTCCCCCCCGAATGTTTTGGTTAATAACAGTGTTTTTTGTTTAACAAAACGTGTGTTACCTCACTGCATTTTGGGGGATACGACGTGTGCTATGTGAACTCACAGCTACAAATGCTGGGGTTGCGTTTCTTGCTTGGAGTGTTGTTCAGTTTTCTTTGAAAATTGTGCTGGTCGCTATTGTCTATAGCTTGACCAAGGCTTATGTCCTTCTCTCTACTTAAAAACAGCGTTCTTCTTACGTGAGTAAAAGTGAACTGTTTTTTTTATTTATTGTATGATGAGAAGTTGTGTGTGTGTGTTTCATGTAACATTTAGGTAAACGTAGCATTGAGTCCACAACTGGTCTGGGTGTTAGCCTACAGAGTTGTACATAGTGGCATATGACCAAGGGCCTTGAGTCCCTCTCTTTAGCTTGATATTTTTTCTTTGCTTAAGGGTAATGATAAAAATAACGGGTGGCAAGTTTTCACACATAAGCCAGAGTCGTGGATAAAGGCAGTTTTTTACACAAACGAGGTTATCGGCTGTGGCTGGCGTGCATGATGTAAAGCTTTTACTCTACAGGTAAGTATGTGCTTTCATCTGGCGCGCCATGCGACTGGTGTCACGGCTCTGCTTTCTTTTGGCGTCATATCAGGGGTGAGGTGGTGAGGGGGTGGATAAAATAAACCTCCCCCCTCCCGGATATAGTTATATCCTTTTTACGAAACTGATTGGCCGAGAGGTTGTGCCTTTCTACCTATCAGTCTCCCTGTCGAGGGTGTTCTCTCTCTCGTCACGGGGGGGGGGGGGGTTCCTGTCTCCCACACCAAATCAGGATAGGTGGGACACAGGTTTCCCCCGGCCATTTGAAAACGTCACAGGCGCTTTTTCTGGCTGGCCAAGAGGCATGTCCGTGAGTTACAGGGCCTGTACTACAGACCGCTGTCATTGTAAAGGATAGGTGATGCAATGCAGTAGTGTAGGTCGGGCCGGAGTAGTAGTATATTGGGTCAGAGCCTCCTCCTCAGGGAGTTTCAGAGCCTCCTCCTCAAGGAGTTTCAGAGCCTCCTCTGAGTTTTCAGAACCTCCCTCTCAGTGAGAGAGCCTCCTCAGAGTTTTCAGAACCTCCCTCTCAGTGAGAGAGCCTCCTCAGAGTTTTCAGAGCCTCCTCCTCGGAGAGTCTTAGTCCAATTGTTACATGAACCTTTTTCAATTGTTTACTCACGTTGAGGTCTCTCTGGGAAAACCGCTGTCTTCCCCTCTTACATAAAGAGCAGAATTGACGCGGTTGTTATTCCCAGGCTCGTCATGTGAGGACCCATGTCTGTGTCTTTTGTAGACCGGCTCCCTGCTGCTCATCCCAGACAGCAAGGGGAAACGTTGTGAGGCTCTTTCTTGTTAGAAATTTGCGAGCATATACACTGTTTTATGAATCAGCGTATGGTCTTACGAGACCGATCAGCGCTGGCCCAGGGTGTTTTTTCAATGATTGAATATGCTTTGAGGGCCCGGCGCGCCTTGGTTGCCCAACATCATAAAAACTGCGTTTTTTTATGCGGTCGGCTGGGAAGCAAATGTTTGTCTCTACCGAGCGCCAGTGCACTAGGTTAGACTCGACGGCTCACGTACATCTCCGGGGGGAGATGTCGGAGTAGATCAAACATTGGCAGGGGGGTTCATGCCTTTGGGTGGGCCACCAAGAGCAGTGCGTTCGCGTACTGTTTGTAACCTTTATTTTAACTCGAAGGACATTGAGGTTTCCCTCATTTACAATGACGACGAGTACTGACCGTCTTGGTGGCGCCTTCTGTGATGTTTTGGATCGACACGCGTACCTACCCCCCTCTTAGGACTGGGGGTGGCGGCGTGACTAGGGCACGGGACTGGTCCTGGTCGCGCCGGACCGGATCAGTTTAACCCGTTGTCCGCCAGGGTGCAGACAGGTTCTGTTTCCCAGAGGGACTCCGTGCTTTTCCGGGGGGGAAGTGCCAGGTCGGGCCGGACGTCACAGGGGTTGATGTCATGAATGTGTGTGTCATATACATGTCACCTTGAGTTGCCCTTAACAGTGGTGTGCATTGGTCCATACTGTGTTGTACCTTTTTGCACGATGTTTGGGGATTGGTCCTTCTCCATTTGTTTCACCCCTCCCTCCCTGTTAAACCGGGGATGGGAGGGGGCTGTCGGGGAGGCTGCTTCTGTCAACTCCTCTATGCATCCCTGTGTAGGTCCTGGTCCGCCAGGCCCAGGTCGGGCCTTGCCCTCAATAACCTGTTGGCCTGGGTTAACCCTTTTTAAACCTGAAACGCTTGAACTGCATTGTATAGCCTGTGTATACACGCAGTTGTGTTTCTGTTTTTTTTTGTGGGTTAAGGGAGCACCCACCTCCTGTTATAATAAACATAGGGGGGTGCTTGTCTCCCCGGTGTGTTGGTAGCAGAGTCGACTCGCGGGTTGAGGCTGGGCTTGACCCCGTCTGCCCGAGAGTATGCCCCCGCATCTTTCATGACGTCTGCCAATTGTGTCAAACTCTTTCTCTGAACCTCGACCCCACGGGATTAATAAATTGGCGGGGTCAGGGTTCGTGGATATTGTGACATGGTGCACAGCATACCGGAACACCCTTTCCGCCGGGATACTGTTCTTACAGTAAGCGCCTGTCTAGTCCGCAGTGCTCCGGGCGCAGGTCGAGTTCTACTCTTGGGACCTGTCGACCTGGATTGAGGGATCAACCTCCTTGGAGGGTTGTCTGGGGGAAGCCTCCTTGGGAGCGCTTCGGAGCGGCGTGCCAAGGGGAGAAGGGACTTCACCTGGTTTAGGCCCTGTCCGATACGCTGGCGATGTGGGAGGTGGTATCACCAGTGACCGTCTGGTGGGGTCTCAATGCCACGGCCTCATGGACCTCACCAGGCCTCTTTTTTCAGGGGTCCTAGCCCCAGGGTGGCCTGAGGCTGGGACCTCCTCCGCGCTCCGCTGCTATGGCCTTGCCGCGGGGTTGTTGTTTTTTTTACTCCGACCCCGCGATATTGGGGGCTGTGACAGGGTTTTTGCTCACGTCCGTTCCCTGGTGGCGTGTGGGATGCGCGTCTGAGTAGTCGCGGGCCCTTCTAAACCAAGGTAAGTCCCACGGTCTGCTCGCCCTGTGCGTTTGAGGCGATAAACCCTCTTCGCACAGTCGGGTCCGATCTCCCTCCCGTCCCTCGCTAGGATCCTCCCCGGTTCTGATGGTTGTAGGGGACCTCAGCGGGTGCATCTGTCTGGCTTACGCTCTGCTCAGCTCTTGTGTTCCAATAGAGCAAAGCGTAAGCTATTAACGAAATATAACGAAGGTTATTCTATAACCCTAGTTATATGAGTAATAGCGAGCGCTTTGCTCTGACTCACTGAGGACCCCACGGTCTTCCGTTTCGGCTGTGAAAGACTGGGGAAGGAGCTGTGGTGTGGCCATGACCCCGCTTATGTACTGTAGCAGCGGATGTGGGAGTGGTCAGGCAGGTGGGCAGGTCGTACACATGGTGAACATTTTCATTTTAGAATATGATTAAAGGGATAGTTCCAATAGAGCAAAGCGCAAGCTATTACTCATATAACTAGGGTTATAGAATAACCTTTGTTCCCCTGTCAGCTTCAGTTGGTGCTACAACCCAAAATGGCCAAAATGCCTCGCAGAGATCTCAGCTGGTATGTTGACAGTCGGGTACTTAAATTGAAGTGTATACTTACCTAAAATGTAGACAAGTATTGCAATGAATTACAGTTATTAAGACAATAGAATGCCTGAAACATATTACAAAGTGAAATCTTGTCATAGTTACCTGAAACAAAATTGAAGAATGTGATACAGACAGACAGACAGAGAGAGACAGATAGAAAGGCTTACAGAGACAGAGATATAGGTAGAAAGACAGACGGAGACAAACGGAGAAAGACAGACGGACAGAGACAAATTAAGAAAGACACAGGCAGACAGACAGACAAACAGAGAGGGAGAGACAGACAGACAGACAGACACAAAGAGACAGAGACATAGACAGAGATTTTACAAATTATTGTAAAAAAAGAAAAAACACAAATGTAAATATCTTCAATATATCAAATGCAAAGTGGATTTTTCTGAGGGGGTTACTACAGGCTAGCATATGTCAATGATTAGCAACAACACTGATTTCGATGGATCTTTAGTTTTTTTGTAATGTCTGTAATAAATTATTACAGACATTACAAAAATGTCTGGCAATCGAAGCTTCGGGGCCGAGCTTCGATATATATATTTTTTTGATCTTATGTTGTGAGACTTGTACAGCACTTTGGTAAACTTTGTTGTTTTTAAATGTGCTCTATAAATAAAGTGGATTGGATTAATTAATTAAGTAGCCCCTTTCGTGACTGTGACGCAGCCAACAAGGTTTCACTCGGCTGTGTGATTTAATTCAAGGTGGATCGCTGTTGTCGTTTGAACAACTTCAGATTTCATGGGAACTACCAATCCCCCAAATCAAGAATGTTTAAGATGAATGAAGTAAGATTTTGATTATTTTAAATATGGCCTGTGTAGACTAAACTATGCACAGAATTATGTCAGTCTACAAGGTTCGGATTCTACATGGTCCGGCAATGTAGACCTTGTAGACTCCACTACAGACCAATTATCAGTGAATGTTCATGCATTTTTAAGAAGGGCTACTTCCACAAAAAAACAAAGAACTCACCAAAACATCTCAGTAGCACCTTATCTAAATGTTCTATTTCATATATGGAGATTCATATTTATTTATGTATTGCATGCATTTCTACATTTTATTTCCTATTTTGTTTATTCATCCCAGTATCTTTCTTTCTTATGTGTGGAATTCTACAAGGCATGTAGGTGTATATGTGTTTGAGGATGATATCCTTCAAACAGGCAATAGTGATGATATAATTTGGGCAGTGCTGAGCTGGGTTACTTTCCTCCAGTGTATTTGTCCCCCGGCCCCCCCCCCCACACACACACACACACACACACACACACACACACACACACACACACACACACACACACACACACACACACACACACACACACACACACACACACACACACACACACACACACACACACACACACACACACACACACACACACACACACACACAACTCAAAGTACTTTTTTTTGAAAAAATAAATATATATATATATATATATTTTTTTTTAACTTCGATTTTTTTTTAATGTTCGAAGCTTGTGCCATCGAATGAAGCTTCGAAGCTTCAAAGTATTTAAGACAGCCCTAGTAATAATGTATATTTCTTCACTTGTTCTTTTATAAATCTTTTATTCAACTTCTGCCCTGATCATAACCACCACATATTCAATACATTTTCGAATTGTAACCCTTTAAATGTCAGTGTGTGTGATGGCATCACAAATGATTGTTAAAAAAACACACAAAGTTAAATATTTTCAATATATCAAATGCAAAGTGGATTTTTCTGGGGGGGATTATTACAGGCTATCATATGTCAATGATTAGCAACAACACTGATTTCAATGGATTTTTAGTTTTTTTGTAATGTCAGATTTAACAACAACTGGGGGTGGGAGTATTTCATTTTTAATCTGACATTACAATTTTTTTTATTTAATTTAAATGGTTATGAGCAGGGCTGAAGTTGAATAAAAGATTTATGACTGTTTAGACTAGGGTTGCAAATTGTAAGCACTTTCCTGACTCGATCATTGATAACGTTAATGATCAATTAATCAATCAATTGTAACTAAAAATACCAAATCTACCAAACGATAACAAAAGAAAAAGGCATCTGGGGAAATCCCAGTCCTAAGGGAAGTGTTGATGGTATCTAGCACAAGGCTTAACACGTTTAAAAAAGGCTGTAGGTACAGGATCAATCTGAGGTGGAGGAGTTACATTCTGAGACAGTTTCATCTAATGTGATGCATGTGAATCTGCTCATGGGTACATTGCACGGTTTGCTGTAATCAGCTTTATTTCCATCATGAGTAATGCTGGCTCTGATGGAAGTTATTATTATTATTATTTTTTAATAGTGCAAGTTCTTCACACTTAACTGTTGAGGACTGCGGAAGAGTGGGGGCAGTGTTGAGCAGTAGATCGATAATGGAAAAAAGGATTCTGGAATTTCCAGCGTTTTCTGTGAGAAAATCTGGGGCTGCTCCATAGACATGAATGGGGCTCAGAGGCCATAACATGTTTGCGTGAGCTCTTACACCCAAATGAGGTTCACGTTCTAGCATTGTTAGAAGGTCTGAATTAAGCATCAAAGAGAAGCCGCCTATTCTCGGTCCTTGCTCCACAATGGTGGAACGAACTTCATACCACAGTAAGGACAGCCGAAACTCTACCAATTTTTCACCGTCATCTAAAGACACACTTCAATCAATATCTTCCTAATATTTAAGCATTACATCACGCGCAGGAGTGGTTTGTGAACAATAAACCATGCCTAGGGGTGGTCGTTAGACCCCCCTAGGCATGGTTTATTGTTCACAAATCACGACTGCAAGTGGTGTAAAGCTTTTATACAACTGCCAGATTCATCCAACCTTATTGCTATACAATAAACACACATTAATCGAAGATTTATTGAAAAAACCATCCGCCAGAAAAAGTTGTTCCCACAACTACAAAAAAGACAATTTGCCTCCATGTGGAAGCAGCTTGAAGTGCATCCAACCAACTAACACATCCAACTGTGTGTTATTGGCAAACTAACACATCCAACTGCCTTTCAACTAAGGCAGTGTTTCACAAAGTGGGGGGCGCGCCCCCCAGGGGGGGCGCAGAGGCATGACAGGGGGGGCCTTGAGATTTATAAAAAAATAATAATAATAATATTTTTTTTATTTTTTTTTGGATTACAGAAAATTATCACTAAAGTGCTATTTGTTGCAGCTGCACTGTTCTCCATGAAAATACCATTTCTCAAAATCTGAAAATCATTATTTAATAAAACACATAAAAGGATCACCAAGTTACTCTGGATAAAAAAAACCTTTACAGACAACATTGAGACAAAGCTTCCTGACACATCTCCATCCAAACTCTTGGAAGAACTCTTTGAAATCTCATCTGATACCACCTAGAGAGCTAGTTTCAGAGTGTGGTGCTGAGTACCAAGTATCTCATCTCATGGCCCACCAAGTATCTAATGATGCAGCAGTTAAGGTGTTGATACCATTCAGCACCACATACAGTATCTGTGTGAAGCTGGCTTTTCATACATGACAGCTCTGAAAACAAAATTTGGGCCAATTTGAAAGGTCACGATATTGGTGTTATTTCAATAAATTTAAACATGGCCCATTTCATGACTATTTGGTTGGGGCGAGGGGGGGGCAAAATATTTTGGTCCGCCAAAGGGGGGCCTGACAGAAAAAGTTTGAGAAGCACTGAACTAAGGCATCCAACCAACTAACACATCCAACTGTGTATTATTGGAATGATTGATTGAACATTTTATTACCAGATGCAGAATGGGTACAATACAGTACGGCTCAATACACACAATTGTTAAGGGGATGCAGACCTACTTTCTATAGAACTTCATTCTTAGATGCTTCTATAGAAAGTAGGTAAAACAAATTAAAAAGTTTTCTTTGCCCTATAGGAAAAAAAAGTTTTCTTCTGCCTATTTTTTTATTTATTTTTTTAGCCTAAACTTAACCAGTTGGAAACCAGGCGTACAGTAATAAAATTAGCAATCAACCAATCAATCAATTCAATAGACCATGCTCACTTAAAACAGCGCAGCACTCAGCTGCTCCTCTCAGTCTGACTTTCCCCCGCTGTTGCAGACAGGAGTGTGTGTGTGTGTGTGAATGTGTGTGTGTGTGTGTGTGTGTGTGTGTGTGGGGGTGTGTGGCGGTGGGTGGAGACTAGAGCCATCGCTGAAGTCAGCCATTGACTCATGAACCAACAATTACATCATCCAACATTGTTTAAAGGACTAACACATTCGCCGTGACAGAATCGCTTCATATTTAGTCGTTATGGCGCTATCAACATATCCATTTTGTCATCTTGCTTTCTCCCGGAGTGAGCCGGGCAGCCGGCGGAGTGATATGTGATTCGGTTGTGGGCGGGTCCTGAGCCCAGGACCGTGGATTGTTCCCAATAAAGACGTGTAAATGGACTGTTTCAGCCAATCAGAATCGAGAAATTTGCATGCCGTTGTATAAACTAACATACACTGTAGCACTCAAGTTTGAACACTTTGATGAACATTGTTAGAGTTTTACCCTTCCTGCTGACTTGTCGTACAAAACTTGTAAGTCGCTTTGGATAAAAGCGTCAACTAAATGTAAACATTTTAATTAATTAAATAATTAAAACCTAATTTGGGTGTAAGGGCTCACACAAACATCTTATGGCCTCACAGAGTCAGAGCCCCATTCATTGTCTATGGATGGTATGGGTGGGCATTCCCCTTCCATGTCCTGATTGGGGTGTGTGTCTCCTAGGATTGTGGGTGATGATGATGGAGGGAAGCCGTTCACCCCAGAACAATATGAGGAGTACAGGAGGAGAGTCCTTCCTCAGAGGATGAAGAACAGACTCTGTGAGCTTCAGAGTGCCAGGAGGAATCGACTGCAAACCTATCGGCCCAGAGACAAAATGCTTCTGTACACATAGGTAGGCTACACAACCTATACCTATATCCATATTAGATCAGTATCAAACAACTATGCAATGCCTTATCATTTTTTTGTTGTTGTTTTTTACAGTGCTGTATTTATACAAATAAAAAAAAGTTTAATGCTGCATCGCTAGTACTTTTGCTTTGCTCCCATATCCCCAATTGAGTCTCTATGCCAATTCCCTTACTGATCGTGGCGCAGCCCTACTGTCGGTCTGGGGAGGGTGTAGAGTAGACTACCACATGCTTCCTCCGATGTGGCGTTGCCAGCTGGTCATTAGGGTGTTTGGTTCATTTTAATTTGATACCCTTGGAACCCTCTCGCCCTGTCCACACACACACACACACGCACGCACGGACGCGCACACACACACACACACACACACACACACACACACACACACACACACACACACACACACACACACACACACACACACACACACACACACACACCGTCTTGTTGCCTAATGTCTGTCTCTACACATCTTTCCCAGGTACAAGCAACATAAAACAGACTTCGATGTGGTTCCCTCTGAGAGGCCCCTGGCCCTACCGTGTCTAGTAAGAGGTTGTCGTTGTCTGGCCTACCTGTACGTGCCCCTGAACGGCCCCCAGCCCATCCGCTGCAGGTGTAAACACTCCACAGAGGATCACAGCGAAGCTTCTGGGCACCTGTGCATGAAGTGTGAGTCTGATATCCCAGAATACACTGTAAAAAAAGAAAACTGTGTTACACGCCCAGACCTGCTCAGGTCTGGGAGGATCAATGCCTCAGGGTCATGCCGCCATCTAGCGGTCATCTGCAGAAGCTGCAGTCAACATTGACCCTGCTTGCTCAGATTAATCATATTTTATTGTGGCAATTAGTGTCTATGTTAGAAGTGTTGTTTGTTTAGGTTTTCTCTGTGTTGGCATTTTGATTCTGTGTGTTGTTTTAGTTTAGTACTTGTTCGGGATTGTTGTTTATTGTATTTGTTCTAGTGTCTTCTTCCCCCAGGTGTTTTCCATTGTAATCAGTGTTAATTTGTGTCTGTATTTATTGCTTGTGGTTTGTTGGGATCTTTGTGGCGTCATTGTCTCCTCGTTTTCCCCGTGTCGTACCTGCCTTCCCTGTCGTTTTCTTGTTTTCTTTCGTTGTATTAGTAGTCCTAGGTCCTTTAGTTTGTTTTGTATTCTGTTTGTGTTAGTAAACTTCTCCTCGTTAAGCATCACCCCTCGTCTCTGCCTCCGTTCCTTCCTCCTGGTCTGCAAACTGTGTTCTCACCTTCATCTTCACCCTCAACCCTAACAACTGTAAAAAGAAACTAAATGTCTGGCAGCAACGGTTGCCAAATACTTACTGTCAAATTACAGTAAAATACCAAAATTAAGTGGAAAAGCAATTAATTTACAGAAAAACATGTTTATTTTAGGTGTTTTTACATATAATTCAATGTAATTTAACATTCAAGACAATTAAGCAATGGAATAATCCTGTAAAAAAAATATCAATTTAGGTCCCGGGACTCTATCTCGACACACTACATAGCGATCGATTGCCAATAACTCGATAAACAACATGATTTGGACGTATATACCATTATACAAGCTGGAGATAGACCGGGTAAATATACATCCCATAATGATACAATTTCTACTCTACGATGATCGCCCAACGGCGCGCGGAGACTGGGGTGAGTTTTAGCGTGTAAAGTTACCGTCTTCGATACTAACTGCTATTATCAACATTTGACCCACATTAGATGATTGGTATAACGCTGCCCACGGAATTATAAACGCCCCCTAGGCCCTAGCCCATCCGGTCAACATCAGATGACGTGTAGTAACTTCTAGAAGTACGTCTAGTTGGAATTTTTTATATCGCGCTGATTGCCATAAAACTGTATTGCATCATCAATATAATGTATTTGGGGCTATAGATCACGTTCTGGAGAAAGCTGCAGAAAGAGATGAAAACATACTTATACATTAGACCATACTTTACTATGAATATGTGAATGAAAAAGTTTAACGTTGCTACACAATGAACAATACATATAGGACTTTGAATGGGCCCTAATAATGGCAATGTAGCAATAGAATTAAAAAAGTTATAGCCCTGCAAAGAAGGGGACTTTCTCCATAGACAAATAGAGCCGGCAACCTACGGTTGATAATGAATTTAACCCATGGCAGCCAAAGTGTTAAATCAATTTACATATTACAACCTTTATTTAATGGTTAATATTTTTTTATCAAAAGTAATTTATTGTATGTTTACGGCATTTAGACTTAAAGTAGAAAAACCAAAGTAATCTGTAAAATAATCCAGTGAATTTCCTGTGAAAAAACATTTCTTTTTTACAGTGTAGAGGCCTTTTCACAGAATGTTTAGAATGCTGTTCTCCATGTCGGAGGAGACAGTTGCTGTGTGAAAAACAACAGTTCCTATTAGGGATGCTCGATATTGGCTTTTTTACCGATACCGATATTGTCCAACTCTTAAATTCCGATATCAACCGATATCGATATATGCAGGGTTTCCCCCGCCAAAAAACTGAATAATTTCAGGTAATTAACATTACATATGTCTTGTTGTGGAATTAACATAACATTATGCATACTTTTGACAATAAATAAAATCAGAATTTGTTCTTACTTGCTTGCCTGGGTAAATAAAGGTTATAGAAATGTAAAAAAAAAGAAAAGAAAATTTGATATTTTCCGATATCACATTTTAATGCCAATATCGGACATCCCTAGTTCCTATATATTGATTGATTGATATACTGAATCTTGTAAATACGCAGTGGAACAATAATATTGTAGTTTTCCAATGTTTTACCTACTCTACCCTTGCACAAAAACTAGGCATTTTGTTTCAAAAGTGGTTACCAATGGTTATAGACAGCCATACAGCTACACACAAACATATTCTGTGCAAGGTCTCTTTTAAATGGTAAATGGGCTGCATTTATATAGCAACGTTCGTTAAATCACAGCTTTTATCAGATTATTCTGATGAATTTCACATTGTAATAGTAATTGTCAGTTACTCATATCCTCCTTTCCTCTCTCTCAGGCACTTCCTGTTCCGGGTTCCAGAGCCCGTACACCTGTGGGTGTGGCCAGCCAAGCTCCGCCCACCTGACACTGGTGAGTGTATGATAGGTGTGTGGATCTAGTGATACCGTGTCACAGTGGGTGACAATATTGTCACAAGGAAAGATGAAATTACCTACCTGGGTTCCATCCTAGAGGCAAATCTTTCCTGTGACAAAATGGCAACCAATGTAATAAAAAAAGTCAACCAACGAACAAGATTCTTGTACCGGATCTCCTCTCTGGTAAACAAGAATACATTGAAGACTGAGTCTAACAGGAGCATCATTCAAGGGTACTACAACTATGCTTGCACCTCATGGTACCAAAGCACCTCAAAGGCCCTAAAAACAAGGCTACAATCATCACAAAACAAACTGGTCAGACTACTGCTTGGCCTTACTCCTAAAACCCACCTAGGATGGCTTAGACTTAGAGTAGACAACAGAGTACAGCAACTTGCAATGGGCCTGGTCTACAAGATACACTACAACACTAAGATACCCATGTACATGAATTCATCACTATGAATTGAAAATGGGGGACCCTGATGTAAACAAGACAAAAGTCTTTCTCTGGTCTGCATCCCCTTAACAATTGTGTGTATTGAGCCGTACTGTATTGTACCCATTCTGTTAAATAAAGTTTTCATTCATTCATTCATTCATTCATTCATTCATTCATTCATTCATTCATTCATTCAATTCAATTCAATTCAATTCAATTCAATTCAATTCAATTCAATTCAATTCAATTCAATTCAATTCATTCATTCATTCATTCATTCATATTCATTCACATGTCGAAATACTTCCCAAAGGTCAGTGAATTCCACGACCACAACACAAGAGGGAGTTCCACAAATCATGTTCAACCCAGATTCGGCTCAAACAAGGGACTAAACACGTTTCGCAATTATGCCACAATAATGTGGAACGCCCTACCCACAGCCGTAAAATAATGTGAATCCCTACCCTCCTTCAAAACCGCTCTTGCAGTTGTTTGTATTGAGCCGTACTGTATTGTACCCATTCTGCAATCTGTTAATAAAGTTTTCAATCAATCAAAACCGTTATATAGTCCTATTTATATGTTTTTGCTAACCTAAGCGCTTTTTCATGCATTTCTTTATGATTGCAGCCTCGACGCATTTAGCTACTTATCTTTTAATATGCATTCATGCAATTAATGCAAGCAAATCACGTGATTAACCCATTTTAAAACATTTGTATCGATTGACAGCCCTAATAATTACATGATGCTTGTTGTACAACACAATATGAATTTCCGAAAAGGACAAATAAATAATCAATCGTTATAAGTTATATCTCAGCTTCCATAGTCACGTGGGACTGAGGCAAAGTGCCTAATGCCAAGTGTCTGCCAGTGAGCAGTGTCTGTTGGCTACACTAGGAACAACTCTACCACTATTCATTCTCACATGAACTTTACATTCATTTTATCAGTGTGTGGTCACTTTCTCCTCTTAATAATAATACTAATAATAATTCATTACATTTATATAGCGTTTTTCTAGACACTCGAAGCACTCCCCACAATGTAGGGTGTAAATTGCCTCCTTCACCACCACTGGTAGTAGTAGGACCCAACCTTGGGCTACACAGGCTCAATGGCTGCCATACACTGGCACCAGGCACACATCACACTACACAATGGCTGAATGGCTCAGGAGACAGGGATTGATATCAGCCAATTAAGGGGGGAAGGATGATTAGGTGGCCTTGATGTCAAAGACCTGATTGTGAATTTGGCCAGGAACGTCAGGGAACCCCCTACTTTTTGCGATAGGCGTCCTGGGTTCTTTAACGACAAGATTCAGTCAGGACCTCGGTTTAGCGTCTCATCTGAAGGACGGCACTCACAGCTATACGGTGTACCTATCACCATAATAGGGGCATTGTTACTGACTAGTCTTCCATTCTGCAGGTTGAGACGAAGGCAGAGCGGGAGGCCCAGGGTCGGCCGGTGGGCAGGGCTGTTCCGTACGCCGCCATGGGGGGGCTGACAGGGTTCAGCTCTCTGCTGGACGGGTACCTCCAACTGGACGACAGTGGGGCAGGTGAGAGATGAACACATAATGATGGTTCTTCTCCATGGGAGCCTAAAGGCTTGTGAAAGGTTGCCAGTTCGATCCCACAGGACAGGCAGGTAAATCTGGGTGGGGGAATTGAACAAATTTCGCTCTCACATTTACATTTATATTTACATTTTGTCATATAGCTGACGCTTTTATCCAAAATGACAAGTCAGCAAGAAGGGTACAACTCTATCAGCTGAGTAACAATGTTCATCAAAGTGTTGAGTGCTACAGTGTAGGTTAGTATAGGACGAGTGCATGACAGTAAGAGGTTTTTTTTTTTTTTTTTTTTATATTGTCTGAATATTCTCACCCCCCTCAACAGCTACCATTGAGGTGCCTATGAGCAAGGCAGCTCCTAGCAATCAACAGTGTCAGACTGGTTGTACTGGGCAGCTCCTAGTGGTCAACAGTGTCAGACTGTGGTTCTACTGGGCAGCTCCAAGCTCCTAGTGGTCAACAGTGTCAGACTGTGGTCATACTGGGCAGCTCCTAGCAGTGGCGTCGCGTGGGTAAAATAACAGGGGAAGCCAAATTATTATTTTTTTTAAGTCAAGCAGTCAGTATGGCTCGGTGGCCAGTCAAACTTTCTTTTTATTTATTTTTCAGATTGCAGAATGGGTACAATACAGTACGGCTCAATACACACAATTGTATAAGGGAATGCAGACCAGAGAAAGACGTTTGTCTTGTTTACATCAGGGTCATTAATACTGCTGGAGCATTGGTTCATTTTTGGTCCGATTTTTCCTTGCGCGATTTTGCGCGCCGCGTGGGAGCAAATTCGAGACACATATTCGGTTGCAAAAAGGTGTCCCACGGTCTCCTCTATGGCCGTGAATATTTTCACGGGGATCGGAATCACGGCGCGCCCGTGGGACACTTTTCCGTTTCGGCGAGTTTATTCCACGCTTTCGGCTTTCCTTTTCTAAGCATTTTCGGGGCTACATGTGAATGAGTAAAAGTTGCGGGACGCCCAGATGTTTCCACGATAGAAAGCTCGCGTGGATCCCATAATAGGCTCACTTAATACAGC
The DNA here is from genome assembly GCF_963971535.1 of Notolepis coatsorum. NCBI lineage: Eukaryota > Metazoa > Chordata > Actinopteri > Aulopiformes > Paralepididae > Notolepis > Notolepis coatsorum. The sequence goes on from NC_140168.1 coordinate 87,971,637, forward strand.
GTTTTTAAAATCACGCAACATTTTCAGGGTCGCGAGCCGACCTTTTCCCCTCGTTTTCGATGATGGAAGTGATTTAGGAAAAGCTTCGGCACGCCGAGAGGTACCCGTGGATTTAATCTCGCGAGGATCGGGGCAATATTCGGCCCGTGGGAGCAGTCACGGGTTAATACAATTTTCAGAGTGCAGAGGGGATGCCAGACTAATTATTCTGCTCACAGCCCCGTTTCAAACTTTTAAGGTGTGGCAGTCAGCTCGAATCTGATTGGCTAGTATCGGTTTTGGACTCTACATACATGAATCACATGGTTGAGGCTGGAGAAAGACACCTACCCCCTGCCTCTCCTCTAGCTGCAGTGAGCATAGTGAGTCTGACAGTGTGTTAGAGAGAGTGAGAAGGAGAAGAGGGAGACATTTAAAAAGAAAAAAAAAATATATAACACAGATGAAAAAGAATGTAAACTATATTAAAAAAAAAAAAATATATATATATATATATATATATATATATATATATATATATATATATATTTTTTTTTTAATATAGTTTACATTCTTTTTCATCTGTATCTATATATATATATATATTATAACACAGATGAAAAAGAATGTAAACTATAGCGGGTTGTCCAATGATCCAAGGGTTGGTGGTTCGAATCCCGCTCAAGCCCATGTCCATCCCACTGCCGTTGTGTCCTTGGGCAAGACACTTAACCTACTTGCCTCGTATGAATGTGTATGCATGTGAATGAATGTTGGTGGTGGTCGGAGGGGCCGTAGGCGATGATTATTCGCCACGCTTCCGTGAGTCTGCCTCAGGGCAGCTCTGGCTGCAATTGTAGCTTACCACCACCGGTATGACTGTGTATGAACGAATAATGGACTCTGTGAAGCGCTCTGGGTGTCATGAAGAGCGCTATATAAATCCAAGTCATTATTATTATATATATATATATTTTTTTTCTTTTCATATTTCATATTTGATATTAATTCATATTTTGATAGGGAGGCTTGGCTTCCGTTGGCTTCCATAAGGATTCACCACTGGCTCCTAGTAATCAACAGTGTCAGGCTGGTTGTACTGGGCAGCTCCTAGTGGTCAACAGCATCAGACTGTGGTTGTACTGGGCAGCTCCTAGTGGTCAACAGCATCAGACTGTGGTTGTACTGGGCAGCTCCTAGTGGTCAACAGCATCAGACTGTGGTTGTACTGGGCAGCTCCTAGTAATCAACAGTGTCAGACTGTGATCAATTTTTTTTCATATTTCATATTTGATATTAATTCATATTTTGATAGGGAGGCCTGGCTTCCGTTGGCTTCCATAATGATTCGCCACTGGCTCCTAGTAATCAACAGTGTCAGGCTGGTTGTACTGGGCAGCTCCTAGTGGTCAACAGCATCAGACTGTGGTTGTACTGGGCAGCTCCTAGTGGTCAACAGCATCAGACTGTGGTTGTACTGGGCAGCTCCTAGTGGTCAACAGCATCAGACTGTGGTTGTACTGGGCAGCTCCTAGTGGTCAACAGCATCAGACTGTGGTTGTACTGCACAGCTCCTAGTGATCACTGTCTGACAAGACAGGTCTGTCAATCACATTCCATGGTCACGACTCACGACACATGCAATTGGAGTCTAGTTTATGTTGTATATTCCCTCTCTTGATAGCTTTAGACTTACATCAATAACAAACACAAACCACTGATCTAAAGCTGTCTACAGCTGATCTCCTGGCACCCTTTAATTCACTACAGGACAGATTCTGTCAGACCCGATTCTTATTTACATATCACCTGATTAATAGGTCCAGCGTCTTCGGTGACCCCGTCTCTCTCAGACCTGAGGACGAGGGAGGAGGAAGAGGACATGGTTTACTTTGAGAGACGCTACCAGGAGAGGGTGAGGACGGCAGCTCTCTGGAGTTCCACTAGAGGGCAGCAACAAGCAGTGGGACATCACACAGAACTGCACAGACACACAGAGAGTTGTTCAGGTCAAATGCAATATAGTGTAAAGCAGAGATGGGGAACTGATGGTCCATGACCCGCATCCAGCCTCCAGTCCTCTTAAATTATCCCTTTTAACACTATCAGTGCCGGCCTTGTTTACCTTTTTACCCCCTTGAATGCCATCATCCACTTCAATGTTAGCGTTAAAAACGCATAATCTATGTTTTAAATTATGGCTATGTGTCTAATCTGCCTGTCGCTTATCAATGACTTGTTTGCAGTCAACATTGTCGAAACGGATTGTTTTTTAATTGGTTCATATCCTTTTTATAGCATTTCGAAAAGCTATCGTTCTCTCGAAAATTTCTGGGAAAATAGAAAGATTCCCCCATAAACGGCATTTATTGGAATATTCTCGAATACACGTTGTCATTTGTCGGCCTATTTATGAATCGTTTTCAAATAAACGCTAGATTATCGATAGTATACGTGTACTTATGCACGCTATTCTCCACTTGCACAATCTCAAAGTAGCCATTTCCGGCTGACTTCCGGTTGCCAATGGCACTTCCTGTCCCATCCAAATACATTGGTTTTAGCTACTTTTCTCCCCTTATTTAAACAACTTTGTCGTCACAGAGAGGCAATGAAACGTTTGTATTATTATAGTATAGAATGTATTTAATAAGCAAACGTTTGTCAGCAGGGTTTTTGGGCTGTATTTCATGTAAAAACGTTTACTGTTAGTTTCCTTGCTCAGCCAGCATTAGCTAACAGAAGCTAGTGGTTAAACAGGCCGGATTAGCTTTGAGCTAACTATCTTTCCCGACCCATGTATTCATTCCATTCTAAACATAACGTTAGTTTACAAAACATGACCTGTCTATATAACGTTGAGGAACAAATTATAAGTGTGTGGGTGTGTGTTTTGGTGAACATTGGACTGCAACAGAAAATGCATCACAGTTACAGACAGTAGCTACTGTTAGCTGCACTCAGGCTGGCTGCACTCAGATGGCGCGATCAGCCTGTTGGACAGGGAATGAAGATTAAATAAGAACGATATTCCATTTGTTCCATCCAGTTTAATAAAGAAGAAAACAATATACAAATAAGTCTCGGACGACTGCAGGTGTATTTACAAGTAGCGTCTCAACTTCCTGTTCCGGTCGCTGCGCTACTGTGCAGGACCGTCTGTTATAGAGGCGCTGTCTAGATATTCTCTATCTCCCCCAGAGTCTTTAACATACTGTGTAAAGGCTGAGAAATAATAATAAACAAACACACAAAAACGTGGACAAATACCTGTATAACCCACACCCAGACTATGTGACTATAAATCATGTGTCCATTATGTGACTAGCCCATGGAATAGTCCCTGTGCCAGGCAGGCACTCTGGTCGCCCTGGTGGATCGGCGTAAGTCCGCCCTAGGTGCAGGGGACGACACAGTGGGCCCCGGATCGGCTCCCGGGTCCAAAGGGGCCGGTGGTGACGCCTGAAGGACCGTGTGCGAAGCAGGCGGCGTCCCGCGCCGGGGTTGGCTCGCCAATGTGAGTACCGGTGGCGATGTGGGGGACACAAGGTCGCAGTTGGGGTCAGGCAGACGTGGTGTGACAACGAGTGCTGGTGGTACGGTGACACGGGTCGCCAGGTCGTCGTAAATTGATCGAGGAGGTGGAAGGTTGTTGCGAACAGGGCTGAACCTGCGCAGGAACCTCCTGTTCCGAAGTGTGACTCTGCCCGAGCCGTCGACCTTGACCACGTATTGGTCATGCTGGCGTACCTCCACAACACTGCCAGTCCTGTCCCATTTGTTGGGGTAGGGCCCTGTCTGGTTCTGTACACGGACCATGTCCCCTACCATGAGTGGCGGGAGGCGTTTTGTGTGCTCTGCCCAGGCATCCGCTATGCGGATGTGGCGTTTGCGGAGAGCCTCCTCCCTTGCCGTCAGTGTCTCACGCCAGGTCTCGTGTGGTCTGTACTTCCCAGGTACAACCGGGATGAAGTCACGTATCGGGCGGCCGAAGACACACATTGCCGGAGATATTTTCGTGTCAGGGTCAGGTGTGTTATGATATTGCAGGATCGCTCTCTGCACAGCATCTGTGTCAAGCTCCCCCTTTGGGCCGGTGTTGTCAGTGATAAGGCGTTTCATTGTCTTTACCCCAATCTCAGCGCGGCAGTTGCTGTGGGGGAAGGCCACAGATGAGAGGCGGTGGTGTACGCCCCATCTGTATAGAAATGACCTGGTCTCGGTGGAGGTGAACTCTGGGCCCCCGTCTGATGTGAGCTCTTCTGGCGTCCCGTACGTCACGAAGGCCAGACGTAGGTGATTTATGAGGCCGGCGGCGCCCCCCGTCGCCTTCGAGATGATCGGCCAGTTTGAGTACCGGTCCACCGTCACGAGGTAGTGCACGCCCCTGTGCATGAAGAAGTCCGAACACACCGCCTGAAAAGGGTAAACAACTGGGATCGGCGGGGTTGGCGGCGCTCCAGGCTGTGAAGGTGCCATCCGGTGGCAGTGCTCGCAGTTCCTCCGAGTGGCGCTGATGTCAGCCGACATGCCTGGCCAGAACACAGAGGATTCTGCGCGGGCGGTCATCATCGATACGCCCTGGTGGGCAGCGTGTAGGGCGCTCAGCACTTCTCTGCGGAGAGAGAGTGGTATAATCACCCTGTCCTTGTACAAGACCACCCCATCAGTTGATGTGATGTTCTCACGGTACTGGTGGAAGTCACGGATCGTCGTCGGCATCTCGAATTTTGAGTCGGGGATGCCGTCCGTCGCCATTTCCTCCAGGGTGCGCATCTCACCATCGCTGCTGGTGGCCTCCCTGACACGATCCCATGTCACTGACCGCAATGATTCAAGGCCCGCAGCACACCATGCCAGGTCATCCTCCTCAGTGTCGTCGTCATTCCCTGGCTCGGTCTGGCGTAGGAAGGACAGTACATCAGTGTGCGTACTGGGTGGGAGTTGTCATCTGGAAGGTCCATAAGTGACGGCCGTGTGGTGCCAACCGGCCTACGTGACATGGCGTCCGCCGCCTTGTTCCTCATGCCCGGGACATGCACGATGCGGAAACGATAACGCAAGGTCTTCTTCTTGAGGTTCCGTAGGCGTGGGTTTGGTATGTCATCGAGCGCCCTGTCTGCAAGGAGTCTCAGCAGCGGCTTATGGTCTACAGCTACAATCAAGTCCTCGCATCCCAACACAAAGTAGCGTGCCTTGTCCAATGCGTCCGCGACCGCAAGAGCCTCGCCCTCTATGGGCGCGTACCTGGACTCCGCCGCATGCGTGAATCTGCTGCCAACCAGGGTTATCTTCCACCCATCAGTGCAGCAGAAGGGTCTGACTGGCATACATCGGCAATGTTTCTGGAATAACCAGAATCCAATGCCCTCCTTTGACCAGTCCGTGGCGATACATGTTGGCCTGGTTTTGTCAAAAATGCGGACACCACGCTCAATTTCTTCGATGATCACATCCTTTGACTCACGGAATATGTCTTCCAACTCCGCGGACCACTCGAAGCGTTCTCCACTCTTCAGGAGCTTCCGGAATGGCTGCATACGCTTGGCCATACTGAAGGCGTAGGCCACCTGGTTGACCAGCCCGAACCACGACCTGATGTCCGTGACATTACGTGGTTGTGGGAAGTCGTGTATCGCCTCCAGGTAGCGACTGCACGGTCGCACATCAGTCATGGTGATTGTAAAGCCAGCGAAGTCCACCGTGGGTGCGCTAAAAATGAACTTCTCCGGGTTGAGGACTATACCATTCCGGCCGCATATGTCCAGCCACTGGACCGCCTGGAAGTAGCTCTCCTCAATCGTATCTGACCATAGTAGCGTGTCGTCTATGCACTTAGTTTTGTTGCCTATGTCCGCGACAACCTCGTCATACCGTCGCGAGTAATCCTCGTGCTCGGTGGTGAGAGTGAGGTTGACGTATGGCTTCGGGCTGGACGCACGCTTCATCCACTTGTAGCACATATCATCGTACAGGTGGTGAGCGAGGGGAAGCGTGCGTAACTCGCCATCTGTGCTGATTGTGCATAGCTCAACGAATGCTGCTGTCTGCTCGTCACACGTCCAGTCTGTCTCTCCGGGTGGGGGCCTAGTCGATCGGCCACCCAGGCAGGCCCTCTCGAGGTGATTCTGGCGGCCACACTTCCGACACTTTTTACCGTATGCTGGGCACTCGGCACGTCTGGCGTGCCACTGGGGTGTTTTGCCGTGGCCCACCTCGCCGCAGTGGATGCATACCCCTTCGGGCTTGGCCTTTGGTTTCTCTAGCCTGGCTCCTCCTCTGGCACGGGTGTCCTGTTGTCTCACCCGCCTGTACGAACTGCTGACCGTGTCCGCGCTCTGAGGGTCAAGCAGGCGCGATGCCGAGCGCTTTCCAGACTCCTTAGCCTCGATATACTCGATCATGTCCTTTAGTGGCATGTTCTGGTTCTTCTCACCGAGCAGGTCGAGCTGTATTTCCGAATCTGCAATGCCACGGGCAATCACGTCACGTAGGATCTCTTCCGTGAAGTCGTTGACTTGGTCGCACCCTGTCCTAGTGCATTTCATCTGGTACTTGCACGTGTCCGCCTGCCCCTTGATGCGGGCGTGGAACGACCGGATGGGCTCTTCATAACCCTGCCGCATGTTACAGGGCTGCCCGAGCTACCATGGTGTTCTCTGCGCGAACGGCGAGTGCCTTCATGGCAGCGAGGACGTCCTCCTCGTTAGGCTCCTGCCTGCCGCGCGTGTGAGGTCCTTCCTCAGATCCTCCTCGCAGCACTCCAGTAGCTGTGAAACTATGTCGGGCCCGACCATCTTGGTGCCTGTTTTATACTCACCCCAGCGGGTTACGAAGTATGACCAGGCCTCGCCCGTTCCGGCCAGTGCTATGGAGGGACGCTTTAGCTTCTCCATTTTAGCATTTGCGCCCGGCGCCCAGGGGGCTGCGCCTGCGACATGTATAGTGGCGTGTACACTTAACATGGCCGCCACCACGGCCGCCGCTACATGCTCAGCTACATAGTCACAATCCTCAATAGGGCACTCTGCATTTATAAGTACCATTGTCAGTTATTTGGATGAATAATTAATAGCTTGCTTCCAATGTATAAAAATTACTTCAGACTACAGCTGTAGCTCCAAAAAAATAATCCCTTTTGGCATCTTCCGTTGGAACTAATAATAAAAGTCCACTATAATCCAATGAAAGCAAAAAAAAATCCATACCAATTGTCGACGTTAACAGTGTCCTGGTCCTTTAGCTTCTCCATTTTATACCTGGCTGGTGCTAACTAACTGGCTATCGTTCCGGGAGCTAACGTTGATACCTGGCTGGTGCTGGCTAACTGGCTATCGTTCCGGGAGCTAACGTTGATACCTGGCTGGTGCTGGCTAACTGGCTATCGTTCTGGGAGCTAACGTTGATACCTGGCTGGTGCTGGCTAACTGGCTATCGTTCTGAGAGCTAACGTTGATACCTGGCTGGTGCTAACTAACTGGAGCCTGCGCCGGTCTGTCTGTCGAAGACCGAGGGAACCGCATCAGGCTTCAGCTGATTAGTGGTCTTCTGGACAAACCTTCCACCCCCAACAACATAATCCGAGGCAATGAAGTGTTCGCTGGAGATCTTCATTCCCTGTCCAACAGGCTGATCGCGCCGTCTGAGTGCAGCCAGCCTGAGTGCAGCTAACAGTAGCTACTGTCTGTAACTGTGATGCATTTTCTGTTGCAGTCCAATGTTCACCAAAACACACACCCACACACTTATAATTTGTTCCTCAACGTTATATAGACAGGTCATGTTTTGTAAACTAACGTTATGTTTAGAATGGAATGAATACATGGGTCGGGAAAGATAGTTAGCTCAAAGCTAATCCGGCCTGTTTAACCACTAGCTTCTGTTAGCTAATGCTGGCTGAGCAAGGAAACTAACAGTAAACGTTTTTACATGAAATACAGCCCAAAAACCCTGCTGACAAACGTTTGCATATTAAATACATTCTATACTATAATAATACAAACGTTTCATTGCCTCTCTGTGACGACAAAGTTGTTTAAATAAGGGGAGAAAAGTAGCTAAAACCAATGTATTTGGATGGGACAGGAAGTGCCATTGGCAACCGGAAGTCAGCCGGAAATGGCTACTTTGAGATTGTGCAAGTGGAGAATAGAGGCGGGCTGAAAAATCTATTCTCTCATTTCCTCAAGATCACACACACACACACACACACACACACACACACACACACACACACACACACACACACACACACACACACACACACACACACACACACACACACACACATGTACTTGGTAGTACCAATGTAATTCGGTCGGTACTCTTAAAAGTACAGAGTTCGGTACTCAACCCTAGTAGCGACCAGACCACGTGAGCGGATCGGCGCGGCCGAGAAATCCGCTCTTCGCTCTTTAAAGCTTGGTCCGCTCCGCTAATCACTCATGTTGACCCCGCCCCCAAGTCGCTCTCGGCTCGCTCCCCGCTCACCTTGAATCGAGCGCTCCCCGCTCCCCGCGCCAGATCGCTCGCAGTTTTTTTTCTTCTTTTTTTGGAGCATGGTGTAAATGAGCTCAAACTACAACAGTCTACACCCCCTGGGCCCCTTAACAATTGTTTGTATTGAGCCGCATTGTAATTGTAGCCATTCTGCAATGTTAAATAACGTTGTTTATCCATTCACTATCTCTATTAAGCGATGATAGGCTAGCCGAGCCACAATGCTATGGTCGCTGCCATTAACGTTAGCATGTAAGCTAACGTCAACAACAATGGCGTCGATACTTTTTCAACTGGAGTGAGTGTGGGCGTCTCTACAGTGACAAAGCCTGAACGAACAGCCTATCACAGGTTCACCCTTCTCATTGGTTGAAAATGGCCTTCATGTTTGTACATCGCCATCTGTTGCTTTGGCATTGTACTGCATGTATATATTACATCAGTGTTAAACCACTGTGAGCGGCCTGGAGTGGATTGGAGCGGAGGAGAACTCTCGCTCCGGACGTCGCGCCGACTCATTTTAAAACCCACTCCTCGCTCACGTCAAAACCGGCCGCTCCGCGCCCCGCGCCGCTCACGCTCCGATCCGCTCACATCCACTGGTAGCGACACCACCAAAAATAAGAAATAAGAATGGTAACATGTTTTAGTGTTCAGTTGTTTGACTGAACTCTTGATCACAGTCTCACCTACAGCTCAAACTCTGACAGCATATATATACTTCACCTTGATATGAAGATAAGAAATATCACAGATTGGACCTTTAAAGGTTGACTCTGTAATGCAGTCAAACAGCAACCTCTGGTCAAAAGAGCCCAGTTTGGTATTGCACTTTGGTTTTGGAGTTTAGGAACCAAACAGGGAACACAATAACAGGGCGGCTAAGTGGCGCAGTGGGCAAGGCGCTCGCCACTAACGCAGGAGATGCTGGGTTCGAGCCCAGCTCTCGGCGTTGCTTCCGGCTTGGCTGGTCGTTCATACTAATACAATTGGCAGTATTAGGGGGTGGGAAAGCCGGTGGGTAGGGATCGGACGTTGTGGACAGCGACTCCTACAGGTCGGTTGGTGCGCCTGTACAGCAGAATGAGGAAGCAACAGGGGCAGCGTGAGCCTCGAACGCGCTACTCCTCGCCGCTGAGAGATTGCGCTGTTCAGGTGAAAAGATGCAACAGCTGCCTCCTCGTGTACCGGAGGGGACATGTGATGCAAGGCTTGGTCCACATTGCAGCCGACCAGTGGGAGGCATGGTCTAACAACGTTCGAGATAGGGGAGGGTAGAATTGGATAATACGAAATTGGGATGGGAGAAAAATTGAAAATGGGGAGAAAAAGTAGATAAAAAAAAAGGAACACAACAACATTATGGGAAATGTGCTTACCGTCTTCTCCAGAGTCAGACAAGAATATAGATACTAATTTCCTCTCTGTGCATTTAGTAGAAAGCTACGGATTTGCTTCATTTGTGTTTAGCTAGGCTAGGAAATTGGATCTATCTTATCTTCTTTTCTGACTTCTTCTTGTCTGAGGACGGTAAGCACATGTTCCTTTTAAAATATGCTCAAAAGCTACTGCTCACACATGATACTGTAGTACTAAAATGAGTTCCCTAAAGGTGTATGTAGATGATAGTGAACCACCACAGCACAACACAATGAAATACACCCTATCCTATCTTTTTGGTTTATTATTATTTAACACATTAACACTTTGAGTGCCAGCGACGCTACAGTATATGTCGTTAGTTCATGCCGACCGTTGAATGCCAGCAACGCTATATAGCGTTTGTTTGTCTTTTTTTTTTTATTAGCGATTTGAATTCATATTTCATCAATCTAGCCTCACGCTAGTGCAGCAACCTCTCTCTGAGCTCCATTGGGAAAATACCGCCCCCTATCGTCTCTCCCTGTGTAACTGCACCCCATTGGATTAGACTGATGGGGGGGGGGGGGGGGGAATCCAGTTTCCTCATTTTACTTTTCCGGCAAGCCATCCGAAGAGATCAAAGTGATTGCAGAGCCGGAAAACAGCGTGGAATACATATTTACAGTACCCAGCGCTGAATCAATAAACGCGATCGATATTTGGAATGGCGATCAGGAATTGGAATAATCTTTTTTGAGAACATCTGATCTGAGGTAAGGAATCTATTTTACCAGTCTTAGGATAATCGGATCTGTTTTCACAGAGATATCAGCGTTTGCCCTATGTGTGTGTGTGTGTGTGTGTGTGTGTGCGCGCTGATCAGGAAATGAGAGAATAGATTTTTCAGCTCGCTTCTCTAGTACACAAAAAACGGTGTAATTTTTCGGCCTATTTATGAATAGTTTAATCTAGCGTTTATTTGAAAACGATTCATAAATAGGCCATACTATCGATAATCTAGCATTTATTTGAAAACGATTCATAAATAGGCCGAAAAATTACAATGTTTTTTGTGTATTCCAGAATATTCCAGTAAATGCTGTTTATCACGGAATCTTTATATTTTCCTGAAACTTTCAAGAAAACGAGGGCTATTCAAAATGCTATAAAACGGAAATGAACCGATTAAAAAAAAATATCCGTTTCGACAATGTTGACTGCCAACAAGTCATTGATAAGCGACGGCCAGATTAGAAACATAGCCATAATTTAAGACATAGATTATGCGTTCACAACGCTATCATTGAAGTGGGTGCTGGCATTCAACCATGTTTTACCATGTTCACCAGTGGCATCCAAAGTGTTAACGACTAGGTGTTCCTTCCTTGAAAGCTGAATTCCATAACCCTGCTGCATCTGTTTCAGTTGAAGGCAGAGAAAATGTCCGCCAGGCAGAGGGTCGAGGCGTCGAGGACCAACAGAGCCTTTGCCAAACCATCCAGCGCTGCTCCCAGTAACATGGCCCTGGAGCACTGACATGTATACCATACACCTGATGAGCCAACTGTCATGTTCTGTGTGAAACCAAGGAAACTCTAAAAGAAGGAAGGGTCATCATGTCAGAACACCAGCGTTCTATGCTCTGCTTGGTGCCAGACTTTGGTGGCAGTTCTATTGAAGCTTATGGGAGATATCAAAATATACAAGCTATTTATATTTATATAAGGATATACCGGTACAAACTATATAAGGAAATATACATCAACCAATATATCAAACGTTAGCTCAATGCAACAAATTGCCAATGATTCTGACGTCTGAGGTAATAATCTGTTTAAATGACATTATAAACAAGAAGACGTTGATCGCATTCAACTCGAACATTTTCACACTTGGCAACAACGTGCGTTCACGTGCAGTAACGTAATGTCCCTTCCTTCTTTTATAGTTTCCTTGTGTGAAACTGGCATCTACCAACTGTCTTCTCAAATATGAGCAGCACAAACTATCAACATGTATCATATTAAAGAAAGCGTTTAATCTGATTTGTCAAAAAACTTTGTTTAATTGTACTTATTTTAAAAGATTCGACATGAGAGGCTAGCAGGAGAGGCTAGAAGTCGGATGAGTCATTTCAATACACCAAAAAAAGCACTGATGCCAGCGTTTAAATATAAATGTATATATTTATTTGTTGGAGGTAGATATTGTTTGCAATGCTAGTGGAGGTCAGCTAGCATGTCTCTGAAAACTACAACATGGTTGTTGAATGGTTAGGAACTTGAAGGCCCAATCAGTGAGATTCATGTAAACAGTAGAGAGGTCGGTATGGAGACATATCTTCATTCTCTAGTTCAGTGCTTCTCAAACTTTTTCTGTCAGGCCCCCCTTTGGCGGACCAAAATATTTTGCCCACCCCCCCCCCCCCCCCCCCCCCTCGCCCCAACAAAATAGTCATGAAATGGGCCATGTTTAAATTTATTGAAATAACACCAATATCGTGACCTTTCAAATTGGCCCTATATTTTGTTTTCAGAGCTGTCATGGATGAAAAGCCCAGATACTGTATGTGGTGCTGAATGGTATCAACACCTTAACTGCTGCATCATGAGATACTTGGTGGGCCATGAGATGAGATACTTGGTACTCAGCACCACACTCTGAAACTAGCTCTCTAGGTGGTATCAGATGAGATTTCAAAGAGTTCTTCCAAGAGTTTGGATGGAGATGTGTCAGGAAGCTTTGTCTCAATGTTGTCTGTAAAGTTTTTTTTTATCCAGAGTAACTTGGTGATCCTTTTCTGTGTTTTATTAAATAATGATTTTCAGATTTTGAGAAATGGTATTTTCATGGAGAACAGTGCAGCTGCAACAGATAGCACTTTAGTGATAATTTTCTGAAACCCCCCCCCTTTTTTTTTTTTTTTATAAATCTCAAGGCCCCCCCTGTCATGCCTCTGCGCCCCCCACTTTGAGAAACACTGCTCTAGTTGATGGACACAATAAACACAATTATTTGCAGTATTTTATGGCTATAAAATGTTTGTTGGCCATTTTTGTAAACACTGGAGTGAAAAATACTTATATTCTGATTTACAAAGGGTTATAGGTGCTATAGATAACATTCAACCACTAGAGGTCGCACTAGAGTACCATTTATTCAATCAGACTCATTCCATGTGGGGGAATGGGAAGTAGGGAGAGGACACATGAATGAACGAATGAATGAAAACTTTTTTTAACTGATTGCAGAATGGGTACAATACAGTACGGCTCAATACACACAATTGTTAAGGGGATGCAGACCAGAGAAAGACGTTTGTCTTGTTTACATCAGGGTCCCCCATTTTCAATTCATAGTGACATTTATGACATACACAACATATGACATCATGACATTTATGGCATAGGGACATACATGACATACAGGTATATAGTACTGTTACATTTGTGACGTATACGATATGCAAATATACAGTACTGTTACCCATAGATCCTGACAGAGAGTATATACATATGATGGGGAGCAGACTGTACATTAGGAGGGGGTGGGTGGGAGAGAAATATACATACGGTGGGGAGAGAATATATACATACAGTGGGGAGGAGACTGTACATTAGGAGGGGGTGGGTGGGAGAGAAATATACACCGGATACGCCACCCACTCCAAAAGGAGAGAGCACATTAGTCTTAGCTGCTTTACACTGGCTTCCTGTAACATTTAGAATTGACTTTAAGGTCCTTCTCCTTACATACAAAGCTCTAAATGGACAGGGACCTAGCTACATCGCCAACACTCTAATAAATTACACACCAGCAAGAACACTGCGATCATCAGCTGCTGGACTACTAGAGGCTCCCAGAAGCAGTCAAAAGAGGATCGGTAATGCAGCCTTTATCAACTATGCCCCAAAACTATGGAACAAACTACCCCAAAACATCAGGGAAGCCAACTCGCTAGACATCTTTAAAAGACAGCTTAAAACCTATCTCTTTGCTCAGGCATTTCACTGATAGATATCTGCTACCACCTAGTGGCAAGAGGAAACATCAGGGATATCCTGACACAACTTGTATTTACCTGCACTATTCTTACCCTGCCTACTCTTATACACTGCCTATCAAATTCATATGTCGGTTATTGCACTTTTTACTTCTTACTGGTGACTATTTTTAAACTGAATCATTTTAAACTATTTTTATTATTTGCTAGATCCAATGTGAAACACTGTGATTATTTGTTCATGCAATAGGTCCCACTATTTAGTATGGGTTTGTGTCCCTGTGATCTAATATCACTAAAGTTACAGTGTGGGTTCGAGTCCCTGTGATCTAGTATCACTAAAGTTACAGTGTGGGTTCGAGTCCCTGTGATCTAGTATCACTAAAGTTACAGTGTGGGTTCGAGTCCCTGTGATCTAGTATCACTAAAGTTACAGTGTGGGTTCGAGTCCCTGTGATCTAGTATCACTAAAGTTACAGTGTGGGTTCGAGTCCCTGTGATCTAGTATCACTAAAGTTACAGTGTGGGTTCGAGTGCCTGTGATCTAGTATCACTAAAGTTACAGTGTGGGTTCGTGTCCCTGTGATCTAATATCACTAAAGTTACAGCAATATGTACTGGGAAGTATGTTGGGAATTACAGGAGTATTACTGAATAGAGAGCCTATTAGGATGCTAGATCCTAATGTGAAACACTGTGATTTGCCATATCTTGCTATGCTCGCTCATGCCTGTATTTTTTATGTCCGTTCTATTTTATAATTTTTTTACTATTTTTAAACTGAATCATTTTAAACTATTTTTACTATTTGTGTTACTGAAAACTGTAAGCGGAGAGCCTATTGGGATGCTAGATCCTAATGTGAAACACTGTGATTCTACCTGTCTATCTTTTTATGCTCGCTTATGCCTGTATTTTTTACTGTTGTGAAGCACTTTGAACTGCAACCTCTGTATGAAAAGTGCTATACAAATAAAGTTATTATTATTATTATTATTACTCGACATGTGACCAGAATAAGAGCAGAATGGCGTAGCTGTGGGCGGCTGGGTAGCGCAGTGGACTAAGCACTCGCCTACCACCGCAGAGACTCTGGGATTGAATCCAGCTGTCAGCGGTACCTCCGGATTGGTCAGTCGTCCCTACTAACACAATTGGCGGTGTTAGCGGGTGAGAAGCCGGTGGGGTGTGTGTCCTGGTCGTTGTAAACTGCAACTCCTACAGGTCGGCCGGGGCGTCTGTTCAGCAGGGAGGGGATCTGGGGGAAATGGTGTGAACCTTCTGCACGCGTTAAGTTCCCCCAGTGAAACCCCTTGCTGTCAGGTGAAAAGAAGCGGCTGGCGACTCCACATGTATCGGAGGAGGCATGTGGTAGTTCTACACCCTCCCCAGGCCAACAGTGGGGCAATGCGCGCAACGACCAGGAAGGGAATTGGCATAACGACTAAATTGGGGTGGGTGAAAAAATACAGAAAGCCCCCCCCCCCCCCCCCAAAAAAAGAATAGAATGTCGTAGCTGTGTGGTGATGAGCTATGAGAGCATGTTTTAATATGCAGATAGATGTACCGACTCCACTGATTAATCCCATTCCTCACGGCAGATGAGCGATGATGAGAACTGATTTAATCCGCGCCGTCACTCAATGGAGTGAAACGGGTCATATATTTTCCATCGGGCGGCCTGTTTCTAATAAAACCTCCAACTTCGGAATGGAATTCTAGGGGATCCAAACACAGATTGTTCCCTATATGCTGGTCCCAGACAGTCACACTGGATCACCATCCAGTACAGTGGGACTGTGTCGGCCAGCACGCCTCATCACCTATGTGTTTCATCACCAATATGTCTAATCACCAATATTATCACCTGTGTGTCTCATCACTAATGTGTGTGTATGACTATGTGTATGAATGTGTGTGTATGGATGTGTGTGTGTGTGTATATGAACGTGTGTATGGATGTGTATGTGTGTATGGATGTGTACGTGTATTAATGTGTGTATGTGTGTGTAGGTGTGTGTGTGTGTACTACAGCAGGTGTTATTGACAGACAGGATCATGCTGCAGGCTCGGTGTTGATGCACCTGTGTCTCTGCAGCTCCAGAGGACAATTCATCCACCGTGTTTATGATGGTATCAGGCTGCAAGATCACACACACACACACACACATACACACGCGTGTGCATAGTCATCCGTTTCCATCTCTATCTAGTATAAATAAATTGTAACCATGAATATTTACCTCTGAATCTTCTATGTCATCGTCTAAGTGTGTTTCTGAGATGGCCATTATTTGAATTTTATTTTCATATAAAATGGTACACAGCTCAGTAACCTTAGACTACATATATTTAAGTGTGCACATTTCAAACCTTTCTTTGGTAGTTTAATAGACATTGTTGAAAACTAAAAACCAAGTAAAAAATAAAAATACCTATAAATTAAAAGCTTTAAAAGTAAGTCTGACCATACACTCATTCATACCTGCTCAGTTCTTCCAACTTCCTAACTACTAGGACCTTGGCCTGCTCTGGGGTGTTTCCATTCAGTTGAATAAAAACTTCACAATTCGCAGTCCAAGTTCCCTGTATCTTATTTATTTTCCTTAAGGAATCTTGCTTTTTCCTCGCAATCTCACCGCTCCTCTGAGTCAGGTGCTCGTTCCATTCAAGTATACCTGAGTGCTTGTGCGCTCCAGTAGCACACCACATAGCGCGCTGAATCGCAAAGCGGTCGTCCCGGGTTAGTTTCCCAGTCCCGGCGACCATTTGCCGCATTTCTTTCCTACCTCTCCTCCCGTTCTCCCTCTCTCCCTCTATCGGTCCTGCGTGGCCAGAAAAAGCTGAAAATGCTATAAATAAAAGTTAAAAAAAAAAAAGTATACCTGAGTGCCCTTGAGGTGTCTTCCCTGGCGCAACAGTTCCATCTTATGTTTTCTGTTCAGACATCTCAGGATAATAGCTGGTTTTGGCTCTCTGATCCTTGCGAGGCAGTGGCACTTCTTAGGGACCTGCACTGGCTCCCCATTGCTGCACGGATCCGCTTCAAGGCCCTCGACCTCGCATACCGTGCGGCAAAGGGAACCGCTCCCGCCTACCTCCGGTCAATGGTCTCTAACTACACACCCTCAAGACCCCTATGCTCTGCATCTTCTGGCCGTCTCAGACCCACTCCTATCCGAGCTCCGGGAGGGTCATCAAGGAGAACCTGCCTTTTCTCAGTCCTTGCCCCACAATGGTGGAATGAACTACCCACCACCCCAGTTAGGACAGTCAAAACCCATCCAATCTTTCGCCGTCGACTAAAGACGCACTTCTTCAACCATTATCTGAAAAAAAGAAAAAAAATATATATATATATATATAACGGATGGTATCGTGAAGCGCAGTCAAGAAGGGCTGGGGTGAGTAGCGGTGCTATGGGTTAAACTCACTCTCACATCCTCAAAGACAGATAGACACGTTGCGAAGTAGTGGATTCACCTCTTGGTATAGCGGTCTGTGTTGCTGCCTGTGGCGTGGGAGACCGGGGTTCGACTCCCACTCGGGGCATCGAAGTTTGAGGTGACGTTGTCACAACCGTTACATATATATACAGTATATCTAACCTTACTGTCATGCACTTAATAAACTAACCTACACTGTTAGCACTCAACACTTTGATGTACATTGTTACTCGGCTGAGTTGTGCCCTTCCTGATGACTTGTCGTACAGAACTTGTAAGTCGCTTTGGATAAAAGCGTCAGCTAAATTACTAAATGTAAATGGTCGGCAAGCCTCAATGTTGTTGCTGCTTAGATAAAAGCCACTACCTCCTCCACGACAGTAATCTTCTCAGTCCTGCTCCATAGGCAATTAATGGATGTTTTAATTCTGGTTCAGACCGTCTAGCAGTGCTAGAATATAAACCTCATTTGGGCGTATGAGCTCATGTTATGGCCTCATAAAGTCAGACCCCCATTCATTGTCTAATTCTCTCTGATTCCTAGCTCTAAGAGAGTGATGTCTGAACTGTCCTGGGGCACAGGAGGAACATAATGTGAATTCTTCAAATGGGTGGCATTCCCATCATTATTATTATTATCATTACGTTTTTTGTTTGCTTATATACACTGTTATTTAAATGTATTTATTTGGATTAGTCATTTACAGGGTTTTAAATTCTATGCAAAGTACTCTCATTATAGTGAAAAGGAACTATGTAAATTCTATTTATAAAAACTAAAAAAACATTTCTTTTTTTCAAATAACAGAAATCTTGTTTGCATAAATACAGTAGGCTACTCATCTCCCTCTTTACCTGCCACTTAAAGGAACACTCCAACATTTTGGGAAATTAGCTTATTTAACATCTTCCCTGGAGTTAGACAAGAAGAACACTATACCTTTGTCGTCTCTGTGCATGCATTAGGCATCGGGAAAGCCTGCACTGTTAGCCTAGCTTAGCGTCATTCACTGGAAGTAGGTTACACATTTAGCCTAATTCCCAACAGTCACGACAGTCATTTATTAATTTATAAATATTTATTCAACAGTCATTTATCGATTAGGGTGAAGTCCAGCAGGATCCACCATAAGTCTAGAAAGTAGAAAGTAGCACTGGTGACGTGAAATCACTGCGCCCAGACAGCAGTGGTTCGGCAAAAAATTGTTCCGAGTATATCTGCTTAGAAAACGGAAATGTCTAATTCAATAATTTTTTATTTCTCCACGTGGTAAATACACAGACCACAACATGTTTACAGGAACGTTTTGGCGTTGTATTTTGATTGTATTTGGAGTGTATTTTGTGACTGTTGGGAACTAGGCTAAATGTGTAACCTACTTCCAGTGAATGACTCTAAGCTAGGCTAATGGTGCAGGCGCACGCACAGAGACGAAAAAGGTATGTATCTTCTTGTTTAACTCCAGGGAAGATGTTAAATAAGCTAATTTCCCAAAATGTTGGAGTGTTCCTTTAAAGAAAATGTTTTGTTAAACATTTCATATGTAACACAAATAGTTATATGTACCTACTGTATACACTGTAAACCCGAATAAGTTTCCAGAACTTAAAAATGTTTACGTAATCTTCTGCCTCAAATTTTTTAAGTTGATCAACTCAAATGTTTTCAGTTGGCTAAGACTTACAATTCTCAGTTAAGGCAACTCAAATATGGTCTGTTACTGTGACTTAAGGTTCTCAGTTAAGTCAAATCAAATATGGTCAGCTACTCTGACTTACAGTTCTCAAGTGGAGTCAACTCAAATATGTTCAGTTACTGTGACTTACAGTTCTCAGTTAAGGCAGTTCAAATATGTTCAGTTACTGTGACTTAAGGTTCTCAAGTGGAGGCAACTCAAATATATTCAGTTACTGTGACTTACAGTTCTCAGTTAAGGCAGTTCAAATATGTGCAGTTACTAACCATTGTGTACCCCTGGTCATGAAAACTACTTTTTTGAAATATTTTGAGTGTGTGTGTGAGCACAGCGGTGTCTGTGTTTATTATTATTTCATGAAATTGGGTAAATATCTTAATTTTACATATATGTTTGTTGTGAAGGGCCAGATTAAACCGAATATATATATTTATTTATATATATATATTTAATTGTATTTGTATATTCTCTAATATTCCCTGATATCCCTTGTATATTCCTTGTACAATATGCATTGAATATCCATTCTAGCCTACTGAACATCCCATAATAGTCTCCATTCTACTATTGGTCGAGACCTTGGTGCCAGGCTGCCATACCCCTCAGACCCAGTTCAAACGTACCGCTCAACATGTACGAACAAGTCCTAGTTCCGCGTAGGAATCTGGCTACCGCACCACTAATGGGACTATTTGTTCATAGTGCGTATATATACTGCGCTACTAAAGTAGGACTTCCTTTTCAGTCCAGTTTCTTACCCTCCAATAGAGTCACAGACGTAAAGCCTCCCCGCGACGCCACGTGTGGGAGTAAGGCCAAGTTCGCCTACCATCGGTATTGAGACATCGTGTATATTAATATTTGAATAGTCAGATTTGGCACTATATCGTCGAGTTGGACGTAGTCTATTAAGCTAATAATAGTCTGTTAATATATAGTGCTTCGTGCGGTGAGAATACTACCGTAGTCAGTACCTCATCGTTTCGGGCAGAGAACTGGCTGCTTATCCAGGGTGGTTGACCCCACGTGAAGCTGCACCCGAGGAGCCCCAGAGCCGACGAGCGAGTGGACCTGTATACCGGATTATTCTACCGACGACAGCCCGCCTTCCCAGGCACGGATTATGCTTTGTATACGTTGATTATTCCATGGATAAAGACCCCCGACACTGCCGTGTGTTGGAACCCCCCCCCCTGGAGAGGACGCAAGGTGAGGAGACGCTCTGCAAGACGAGGTCGCTTCACGTCTCTCCTCCGTGGACCGGAGGACGCCGGCCCACAAAGAGTCCATCTGCTTTCATCTGTGGTCCAAGGATCGCCGGCGCATTGAACGGCACTACAGTGGGTTCACCTGGGATACCCTTGGCCGGATGAGGCAGCCGGATTCTACCCCCCCCCCCCTTCCTACTCCTGTCGGCTTACAAGCGACCGGATTAACCCCCCCTAGTGTATCCAGTCTATAATCATTAAAGTATCATTGCTTTTATTCCTTAACTATTCCAGGTCGTATATGTACCACCTGCGCCTTCAGAGATTGGACATTCTCTATTGATATACCGACGAATACTCTTGCCATAAAAGTGCATACTAATTCCCATTCATAAATGTGATTGATTTGATTAAGTGCTTGCTCTACACACCATCGCTGTGTAGAAATAAAGACCTATTTCTAATTCGTACATTTGTGTTGGATCCGTTTCATCTACGTGACAGTGTTCATCATAATATATTTATGCCGAGTACTGGGTGGCCGAATATTAAGTACAAAGGTAGTGGTAGTAAGTATCATATCTAGTAATACAGTCAGGGAATTGTACCCCTCAGTTAAAATTGGTCCTTCGAGCCGGATGATAATTAGTGTAATATTAATATAGTGTTATTAATATTGAAATGGCCTATGATGAACACTCCACGAAACGATCCTCCTAACCAACGCCCGCAGCGCGAACGACGGCTCCCTCAGTACTTAGAGGCTTACGCTGTCAGTCAACAACCTAGTCTTC
This sequence comes from Notolepis coatsorum, assembly GCF_963971535.1. Classification (NCBI taxonomy): domain Eukaryota; kingdom Metazoa; phylum Chordata; class Actinopteri; order Aulopiformes; family Paralepididae; genus Notolepis; species Notolepis coatsorum. The sequence goes on from NC_140168.1 coordinate 87,992,625, forward strand.
TACTAACAGTAAACGCGGTAAAACTAGAAAGTAAAAGTATGTCTAACCCCAACGCCCAGACTACCCCGACCATAGAGGCCCCTACGGGCTCTAATGTAACTGACCAAGTTCACGGTGGGGACCAGTGGGAACCAGACATGACTTCACACCCCGCCAGTACTGAAGAAGTAGTCCCCGATGAGTCCCGGGAGGAATACAACGCTACCGAGAGAGAACTCGGCACGGAAGAAGACGGGGAGAGCACCGTGGAGATAGAGCTCCAAGGCTCCGCAAGGAGTACCCCGAGGGAAGGCTCCCCTATACAACCGCCTTCTCCCAGCGAGGCAGAGAGGACCCTACAGCAGGCCTTCCTCATCAGCCTGAACGCCGCTGCTGAACGCGACCGACTGCAGATCCAGCAGCGGAGCGAAGAAGAGCATATACGTCTAGAAATAAGACGCATTCAGAGAGAAGAGAATGTGGCCCGAGACCGAGCAGACAGCCAGCGAGCAGCTGCTGGTGCTCTACGGGATGCAGAGCGCGACAGACAGCAAGCGCAACTAATAGAACAGCTGATCAGACGGACAACACCCTCTCCCTCCGCCAGAGGCTCCAGGAACTCGTCTAGACACACCTCCAGGGCGGCATCCCCTAGCCGAGTAAACAACCCTGAACTTGACCAACAGACGAGGTCTATACCCCCCACAGACCACCTCCCCCCACCGGTCCAAGCGAGACCTAGCAACCGGGAAGGAGCAGCATATCCTGTGGAGAGGCTAAACCAGAGACTACAAGCACTGGATGACCTAACTGAAGACGAAGAGGAAGAGGAGGAGAACCACGCCCGACGACAGCACAGTACTCTACCGGACCAGGAGGTCCGGTACAGCCCAGGCTATACTCCCGCGGAGCTGCGCTACAGACCCCCGACTCTATACCCGGGTGAGCACGACGCACGACCCGCACCGAGGAACAGCACCTGGACAAGCGGGCCATGGTACACTGCCGGTACCAGCCCATACCAAGGAGCGGGAGGAGACTCGCCTAGGAGGCCTCTCCCCCAACGCTCGCCGATGTATCCACAGTCAGCGTCATACATTGGCACGCCTATGGTACCCGACTTCACCCAAGAGAACCGGGCCCAGTATACAGAACTCCGCATGTGTCTGGAGACCATGTTGGTGGATGTATTGGATGAACGCCACAAATACGCCATCCTACTGAAGCACTTAAAGGTACCCCGCGCACATAATATAGCGCTCGCCTACGCGACTTCCACCACCCCATACACAGCAGCGCTGGTAGCATTGGACCAGAGGTATGGGCGCATATGGGATTACGTGATCCAGGAGATCCGACACATCGACCGCTTACCCCCAGCAATAGACAATCGAGCACTGGACGACCTGTCCATCAGAGTGCAGTCCCTGGTAGGGATGTTGGGAGCGCAGAGAGAGAAGGGGAGGCATGAACTTTACGCCAACTCAAATGTGGAAAGGATCTTGGAGAAGCTGCCGCCCGCTCGACAGGAGCGTTTTAGGCGACAGAGAGACCACCGAGACCCGAATGGCCCCGAACCGAACCTCCTCGATCTAGCAGACTTCCTGGCGAGAGAAGTCAGCAGCCTACGGCTAGATACATTCGGACGGAGCACCCCTGGCTCCAGAGAAGGAACCAGACGACTAAATGATGGAAGAAGATCGGTGACTGTGATGCACCAATCGGAGTCAGTACCGAGCAGCAGGAGCCACAGTACCCCCTCCAGAACGGAGAAGTGGAAGATAGTGTGCCCCTACTGTGAGAAAGAACACTGGCTAGCGCAATGTGACTCCTTCCCCAAGCTGAACGCGGAGGAAGCAAGTCAATGGATAAAGTCCAACAAGCGCTGTTTTCGCTGTGCGCGCTCACACATGGCAGCCGAATGCCGCTTAAAGAAAAGGTGCACCAAGTGCGATGGAGCCCATCTGGACATACTTCACGACAGTAACAGACGGCGCCCTTCACCCGCACCATCCAGCAGCAAAGCGAGCGTCATGTACATCAATCCCGCCAGCAGCAGTGGAGCCCGAGTACTCCTAAAAGTAGTGCGTGTGACACTAAGCTACCAGAATAAAGTCCTGGACACTTACGCCGTCCTCGATGACGGGTCAGAGAAGACCCTTCTGCTCGCCTCCGCTGCGGCCCAGCTAGGGCTGCGGGGAAGCGAAACCCAAATGACAATTCGGACAATAAGACGAGATTTGAAGACGATAAAGGGCGAGAATGTCTCATTCTCTATCGCAGCAAGCGGCCAGCCTGAGCGACGGTACCAGATTACAGACGCTTTCACCAGCCAAGAAATAGGACTGTCGCGGTACACATACCCCGTCGCCAAGCTGATGGAGAAATATGTACATCTGCGCAAGTTACCGATCCCGCTCATAGACAATGCTATGCCGACCCTGTTGATAGGCTCCGACCATGCAGACCTCATTGTCCCGATAGACCGGGTTCATACCGGACCCCGAGGCTGTCCTGCAGCAGTCGAGACCCGTTTGGGATGGACTCTCCAAGGCCCGCTCGCCAAATCTCTCAACCGAAGTACAGCCACTAGATGTCTCCACTCCCGAGTCACGGAGGGAGAAACCGCACTCCTGCAACACGTAGAGCGGCTATGGACCTTGGAACAAATGCCCTTTAAGAACGGAAGGAAAGACATTCGCTCTAAAGATGACATTTACGCCATTCACCTCCTCGAGACAGGGACCAAGAGAGTCCCGGTCAACGGCGTGTTGAGATACGCCACGCCACTCCTGCGGCGAGAAGGAATGCCTACTTTCCACGCCAAGACAGACGCCACAGAACGGTACCTGCTGAACACGGAGCGGCGCTTAGCCAAGAACCCCGCCCAAGAGAGTGTATACCGCGCTGAGATTGAGAAGCTCATCACAGCGGGACACGTCACAAAGATGGACATTAAAGAGGCTGACCAGACCACTGAATCGTGGTACGTGCCTCACCACAAGGTCCATCACAACGGTAAAGACCGCATAGTATTTAACTGCAGCTACCAGATCGGATCCCAAAATCTGAATAAAGAGTTACTGCCCGGTCCCACACTCGGCCCCTCCCTACTCGGCGTTCTACTCCGCTTCCGCCAGGAAAAGGTGGCCATCAGCGGGGACATTAAAGGAATGTTCCTGCAGGTGAGATTAGTAGAGGAGGACAAGCCCCTGTTACGGTTCCTATGGAGAGAGAAGCCAGGAGATGAGCACCCAGCCATCTACCAATGGGAAGTCCTCCCCTTCGGAACGACGTGCAGCCCCTGCTGTGCTACATTTGCACTACAGAAACATGTAGCAGAGGACCCAGCAGCGGACGAAGAGGTCCGACACAGCGTAAAGAACAGCTTCTACGTAGACAACTGTCTACAAAGCCTTTCAACCCAGGAAGAAGCCGAGGCTCTCCTGATTAAACTCTGCGCCTCATTGATCAAAGGCGGCTTTGATCTCAGGCAGTGGGCCAGCAGCGATCCGCAAGTACTGCGCAGCCTCTCCTCCGAGGACAAGGCAGCCAGCAGCGAGACCTGGATGGCTACAATCCCGGGAGAAGCCCAGGAGATGACCCTGGGATTGGTGTGGCGATTCAAAACAGATTCGCTTCACTACAGACACAAGCCCCTGACTACGGACCAGGGAAGGCCGGCGGCGGCGCCGACCACCAGACGGAGTGTGTACACAACACTCGCCCGACAATATGACCCGCTAGGATGTATTCTACCGTACACCACCAGGGCAAAAATGATTGTACGAGCATTGTGGGACAAGGACCAGGGCTGGGACGACCCCATTCCCGCACACCTTGCATCCACCTGGAGAGAGTGGGAGATGGAGCTCCACTCACTCCCAGGCGTTAATATGCGCCGAAGCTACTTCCCACCCACGGTGAGGCCAGAGACATGTAAAATGGACTTACACGTCTTCAGTGACGCCTCAGAGGTCGCATACGGATCAGTAGCCTACTTGCGGGCCCAAGAAAAGGGGGGAGAGATCTATACAGCATTTGTCCTCGCCCGCTCGAGAATAGCCCCACGCAAGCAACAATCTATCCCACGCCTAGAGCTCTGCGCAGCCCTAGCCGGAGCGCACCTAGCCACGCTCATCCAACGTGAGCTCACCATACCGGTGTCTAGAACAATCCTGTGGTCAGATTCCACGACAGTACTCGCCTGGATCAAATCGGACTCATGCAAGTACAAAGTCTTCGTGGGAGTCAGAGTCACCGAGATTCAAGACTTAACCGAAGAGTTAACCGGAGAAACAGAGTGGCGCTACGCTGATACAAGACAGAACCCAGCTGACGTCATCACCCGGGGAATGCCCCTAGATGACCTCACCCGTCACAATGCTTACAGTGACGGCCCCGCATTCCTAAGACTCCCGGAAGGACAGTGGCCCATGCCTATCCCGAGGAAAGCCAGTCAGGAGGAGGCTGAGAATAAGAAGCCTGTGTTCTGTGGATTGAGCACTGTTATCTCCGCAGACCCCACCAGAGCGATACACATCGAGCTTCTCCCGACCATGAGCACAGACTCATTCCTTATGGCCTTCCGTAGATTCACATCACGGAAAGGAAGACCGTCTACCCTATTGTCCGATCATGGGACAAACTTCAAAGGCGGCGAAAGAGAGCTGAGAGAGAGCTTCCAAGCTATGGGCCCAGAACTTAAGACCCACCTCGCTCCAGCACAGGTTGATTTCCAATTCAACCCCCCAAACGCACCCCACTTCGGTGGTACTTGGGAACGGGAAGTGCGTTCCATAAAGACAGCCCTGTACGCTGTACTTGGGGCCCAGACTGTGGCGGAAGAAGTCCTAATGACAGTCCTCACGGAGATTGAGGGAGTATTGAACTCTAAGCCCCTCGGCTACGTCTCCAGCGATGTGGCGGATATCGACCCAGTTACCCCCAACACACTCCTGATGGGGCGGCTAGATCCTGCATTACCCCAGACCATGTACCGGCCTGAAGAAGCGAACGGCCAACGAATGTGGAGGTACAGCCAAGTATTAGCCGACAAGTTTTGGAGCAGTTTCCTACTGCACTACCTACCGTCTCTACAGACCCGCCAGAAGTGGGTAAAGGAGAGAGACAATTTGACAGAAGGAACAGTCGTCATGATTAGTGATCAATCACTGCCCAGAGCTATGTGGCCGGCCGGCCGCGTAAGCAAAGTGATCACCGGTGCCGACGGCAAGGTCCGAGCAGCTGAAGTGCTTGTCCAGGGTCGCACTTACACCCGTCCCGTGGCGAGGCTCATAGAACTGCCCCGACTCCCAGACACAATCGATGATGACCATGACCCTATAACCCTATGACTTTGTGAAGTTGACTGACCCCTACAGCAAACCCTTATGTGTAAATAGACAACGCGATTAATCTGTCTCTGTTTAACTGATTAGGTCTGGGACCAATCAGGGGGTGGCTGTTGTGAAGGGCCAGATTAAACCGAATATATATATTTATTTATATATATATATTTAATTGTATTTGTATATTCTCTAATATTCCCTGATATCCCTTGTATATTCCTTGTACAATATGCATTGAATATCCATTCTAGCCTACTGAACATCCCATAATAGTCTCCATTCTACTATTGGTCGAGACCTTGGTGCCAGGCTGCCATACCCCTCAGACCCAGTTCAAACGTACCGCTCAACATGTACGAACAAGTCCTAGTTCCGCGTAGGAATCTGGCTACCGCACCACTAATGGGACTATTTGTTCATAGTGCGTATATATACTGCGCTACTAAAGTAGGACTTCCTTTTCAGTCCAGTTTCTTACCCTCCAATAGAGTCACAGACGTAAAGCCTCCCCGCGACGCCACATGTGGGAGTAAGGCCAAGTTCGCCTACCATCGGTATTGAGACATCGTGTATATTAATATTTGAATAGTCAGATTTGGCACTATATCGTCGAGTTGGACGTAGTCTATTAAGCTAATAATAGTCTGTTAATATATAGTGCTTCGTGCGGTGAGAATACTACCGTAGTCAGTACCTCATCGTTTCGGGCAGAGAACTGGCTGCTTATCCAGGGTGGTTGACCCCACGTGAAGCTGCACCCGAGGAGCCCCAGAGCCGACGAGCGAGTGGACCTGTATACCGGATTATTCTACCGACGACAGCCCGCCTTCCCAGGCACGGATTATGCTTTGTATACGTTGATTATTCCATGGATAAAGACCCCCGACACTGCCGTGTGTTGGAACCCCCCCCCCCCTGGAGAGGACGCAAGGTGAGGAGACGCTCTGCAAGACGAGGTCGCTTCACGTCTCTCCTCCGTGGACCGGAGGACGCCGGCCCACAAAGAGTCCATCTGCTTTCATCTGTGGTCCAAGGATCGCCGGCGCATTGAACGGCACTACAGTGGGTTCACCTGGGATACCCTTGGCCGGATGAGGCAGCCGGATTCTACCCCCCCCCCCTTCCTACTCCTGTCGGCTTACAAGCGACCGGATTAACCCCCCCTAGTGTATCCAGTCTATAATCATTAAAGTATCATTGCTTTTATTCCTTAACTATTCCAGGTCGTATATGTACCACCTGCGCCTTCAGAGATTGGACATTCTCTATTGATATACCGACGAATACTCTTGCCATAAAAGTGCATACTAATTCCCATTCATAAATGTGATTGATTTGATTAAGTGCTTGCTCTACACACCATCGCTGTGTAGAAATAAAGACCTATTTCTAATTCGTACATTTGTGTTGGATCCGTTTCATCTACGTGACAGTGTTCATCATAATATATTTATGCCGAGTACTGGGTGGCCGAATATTAAGTACAAAGGTAGTGGTAGTAAGTATCATATCTAGTAATACAGTCAGGGAATTGTACCCCTCAGTTACAATGTTCATTGTCTCAAAAGCTTATAACATGAAACACTCTAGAAAAATAGTTACAGTATTTAGTGCCTTGTTTACCCCTGGTCATGTTTTCTACTCTCCGTCCGCTCCCATGTTAAAACGGCATTTTTAACCATTTTTAAATCTGCTCTCATTCGTTCAATTCTCGATATATTTACCAAACCTTTGCATATTCCACAAGCTAAGAACCCCGTCTAGCGTTAGGATGTGCTGTTACCGATGTAAAACACATGGTGGCGTAATCGCTCTACAGATAACTTTGCCACAATTCAGGGGAGGTGAGATAGGCTGTGCCGGGCTGCCGGTGATTGAAACTCCGGACACAGGTTTTGGGGTGGTGGGGGGGGGAGCGAGTGTATTTCCAAGACAGAACCAGAGGCGAACCGGACCACGCAGTGCACAGCGCGCCACACGCCGAAACACAAGCCCCCCATAGCCGGCACGCGCCAACGAGGAAGTGTCCTGCACGGAGCAGGTCTGGTTCTCCTCCCACCAGCGAGGCGAGCCCAAGATTCCTGCCGCAGAAACCATTGGAACATTGGGTCAGTATGAGCGCTTAGTAACGTTTCGCCTCAAAGCCGTTTCTGGCCGAACTAGTCATCGAATCTTTAATATTTTTTTTGATTCGTATTCAGAGGTATTTCGTCGAGATATTTCGTTGAGTAATGTTTTTAAAAAAAATATGAGAAATATGGTAAAAAACAACATTTATCAGTTTTTTTCAATGAAAAAAACGTTGTAACGTTTCGCCTCAACGCCGTTTCTGGCCGAACTAGTCATCGAATCTTTAATATTTTTTTTAATTCGTATTCAGAGGTATTTCGTCGAGATATTTCGTCGAGTAATGTTTAAAAAAAAAATTGAAATATGGTAAAAAACAACATTTATCCGTTTTTTCGATGAAAAAAAAACGTTGTATCAAACAAACACAGATTTGAGTGGTTATAATTCATAAATATGAGTAATCTGTTGAGAGATATATTGAGATTATGCTATTACTGTTAATCATGGGTACATTTTTTTTTTTAAATAGTAAACAGTTAAAATTATATGGCTTTAAACATGAGCCATCATTTCATCTCTTAAGCCCAGTGAGCTCAGCCATTGCTAGGGATGCACAAGGGTTGTAAATGGCTGAGTCGTAGAACCAAGAATCATGACTCACACATGCACTGGACTCCTGGACATAACAGTAACTGAAGGCTAAATACACAGACCCCTTTTCAACACAAAGTCAAGTTTAACACATAGCCCAACAAGGAACGGTAGAATCTAGATCAGTGGTTCTCAAACTGTGGTACGCGTACCACTAGTGGTACTTGGTGGTACTGCTGGTGGTACTTGAAAACATTTCCAAAAACTTAGAAGCAGGCCAGGCCAGTGTTTCTGGTTGCGGCAGCGTGATAGTTAGATAATCTAAGTGGGGAACAACCAGGAGATCACTGTGACAGAGAGTAATGCAGTCTAAACAGTCATACATCTTTAATTCAACTTCAACCCTGATCATAACCATTTATTTTTTGATTTCTTGTAATGTCAGATACAAAATGAAATACTCCCACTTTTCTGAAAAGAGTTGGTGTTAAATCTGACATTACAAAAAATCCATCAAAATATGTGTTGCTGCTAATCATTGACACATGCCTAGCCTGTAATAATCCCCCCCAGAAAAATGTACTTTGCATTTGATATATTGTAAATATTTTACTTTTTGTGTGTTTTTTTAACAATAATTTGTGATGCCATCACACAAACTGCACTGAAAAAAAAAGTTCGTTGGATTTACTTGATTTTAATGTGTACATTGGTTCCACATGATCAGAATATGTCCAACTGACATACTTTTCCTCGTTCTCCTTACTTACTTATTGCTTGTGAACCCAACATATTGCATTCACATTAAGATTACTTAAAATAAACATGTTGATTCAACATATTTGTCGTTACAGTAAACACAATTTAATTGTGTAATGTTAACATATTTTAATGATGTTCAACACTAACTCCAACTTGATTTCTTAATGTAAATCTAACTTGATTTGTTCAAAACCCAACTTTATTTCTTAATGTAAATCTAACTTGATTTGTTCAAAACACAACTTGATTTCTTAATGTAAATCTAACTTGATTTGTTCAAAACACAACTTGATTTCTTAATGTAAATCTGACTTGATTTGTTCAAAACAGAACTTGATTTCTTAATGTAAATCTAACTTGATTTGTTCAAGTTAACACAACTTGATTTCTTAAAGTGAATCTAACTTGATTTGTTCAAGTTCATACAATCTTACATGTTTTCGCATTGACAAAAAAGGCAAAGAGTCAGAGTTATGTACCAAAAATGTTTAACATTTTATTGACCATGAGGTAGGTGAACAACAGCAGTGGCTATAGTCAATATAAGGGAAAAAAAACTACTGTTGATATACATCTGGTGTAAGATTAAGTAATGGATGAAGAGAAATACAAAATACAACAAGTAAACCCTGCATCAACAGCATATAGTCAATGTTTCTAAAACTGTTCGGGACAGTTGACTATCAAAGTTGAAATACAAAATACAACAAGTAAACCCTGCATCGACAGCATATAAATACTGCTGGGAATGTAACAGAAACTATCAAGTAGGTCCAAGCTTTTGCATCATTACGATTAAGGCATCATAACACATTAAAACACATTTTGCTGGTTAGTGTTTGTCCTTGTATTTAAAGATATATCCATTAATTATGAATTGATAGCACTAGTACATTTCCATAATGTTTTGAATTGGTTAGTGCAGTAGATATTTCTATTATAATTATAGATCAGAGCTTTAATAATGTAACTAATGGACTTGATTTGTCACTCATGTGCTCAGTGATGCACAGTGATCAGACTATATATGCATCACTGTGCCTCACTGCATCACTGAGCACAGAGTGACGGTTACCATCTTCCTGGACTTTTACTTTTAAAACAACATTGTCAATATTACACTTATAAACTTAATGTAGATCTCTATTTTTTACTGTATTTATATTAGCATGTACATACATTACATAGGAAATGTGAATCCCGGACCGTATTTTATTTTATTCTTTATTCTTAGGCAATTTTTTGTTATTTGTGATTTGTTTTGTCTACCTAAATGTTTACTGTGAACAATTTGTAGTGCCAAATTTCCCTCGGGATGATTAAAGTATTTCTATTCTATTCTATTTATGTTACAGGGTTAGGTGCTGGGAATGTAACAGAAACTATCAAGTAGGTCCAAGCTTTTGCATCACTACAGATTAAGGCATTCTTTAACAGCATAAACGGGATTTAAAAGGCAAATACAAAATACTGTGAACTGTTACCACAAACAAATGAAAATAAGGAAAAACAACTACTGTTGATACACATCTGGTGTAAGATTAAGTAATGGATGAAGAGAAATACAAAATACAACAAGTAACTTGAACTTACTTGAACAACAAGTAAACCCTGCATCGACAGCATAGGTAAATACTTCACCTACAAACATAATACTGTTCTGACAGCACAACAGTATTGGTGTAATGAAGAGATTTGCTGAAAAATAGAAAAACTTTAAGTGCGTATGTTTATAAAAAGCAATGAAATAAATTATGTAATAACAACAGACGGCGAGGTGGTGCAGGTTTGATTGAGACATTTTGATAGCAGGTGATCTTAAAGGAAAACTCAAACATTTTGGGAAATTAGCTTATTTAACATCTTCCCTCGAGTTAGACAAGAAGATATATACCTTTTTCGTCTCTCTGCATGCATTGGGCTTAGGGAACGCCTGGACCGTTAGCCTAGCTTAGCTTCATCACTGGAAGTGGGGCAGACATCTAGCCTAGTTCACTACAGTCAGGAAATATACTCCAAATACAATCAAAATACAACTCCCAAACATTCCTGTAAACATGTTGTGACCTGTGTATTTACCACGTCTCCCAGTCACACAAGTCTCCCAGTCACACAAGTCTCCCAGTCACACAAGTCTCCCAGTCACACGATGTTAAATAATTAAATTAAATTAATTGGTTACAGTCCACAACCCAGCTCCTCCAGTCCACAGCAGTTAGCCCGTCCTGGCCCTGCCTGGTTGTGGAGCCTGATTGCCACCGGCACAAAGGACTGCCCGAAGCGCTTTTTGGTATGTCGGGGGGGGGGGGGGGGGGGTGGTAAGTCTGTGGCTAAATATGTCTCAGCCCTGACAAACAGACAGTGGTATCAATATAAACATAAAAGTGAAGATACTTTCTGTTACAATTAGTCATGGGTCAGACCTTACTCTGCATGGACTACAAGGCCAAATGAGAAAAGAAATAAGCACCGATTCATGTAGGCCTACATACCACATATTCTCGCACAAGGCTTTCTGGATCTTCACCCATGTAGATACACAGTCCCTTCAGGATACACTCACGTCCAGCATCCACGTCATCACACTGAAAGGAACATTTCTTGATTAGTGTCTTAATTCAGCCATTGTGCTTTATTTTAAAGTCAACTACTGGTTTAAACTGTTATATGACTACATATTTCTCTGAGAATATAACAGTAGGATTCCTACGATGGCACAAGCCTTGCTGTGAGTAGTGTTGCACGGTATACCAGTATTGAAAAATTAACGCGGCACTAGAGGTTTGAAAGCGGTACTATACCTCATTTTAGAGGAAAGGTTCAAACTGAGACAAAACGATGCAAATAGTGAAAGGAAAAAGATGAAAAATAAAGCACTCATGGCCTCCTGTACAATTTGATTGCCCTCTTTACCAATAATTTGTGGTAACTAAAAAATTCATTTCCATAGCCTTTCCTCCAATACAAAAAATCTTAATTCCCCCAAAACAGCCATAATTCAAAACTTTGTAGGTTTTTCATGACAGTGGGACCAGTTAGCACTTACGTCAGCCATTTGTGCCATTTGCCTTTTGAGCTTTTCCCCTAGCTGTCCTCCCCTCTTTTGGAACAGCTTCGTCAGGTTGTCAGAGTGGAGATCAAGCTGAGACAGGAACTTGGACTGAAGTGGCATGGTGGTGATTCTCTTGAATTCAGCATTGATCTGAAGACAGGTAAAAAGCACAGGAATCGGAATAAAATGGTTAGAGGGTAGTTATATATACAGCCGATCAGGAAGGGGGAGATATAGCACAACGAAATATAAAATCATATTGGCAGTTTGACAATGGACCCAACACTTCCCTTGTAACATTATCAACAGCAAATCCAAGATGAGATAAGCCATACATACCTCACTGACTTCAAAGAGAGCTGGCCACCTTGCCATGAAAGGCTCCACCATTGGTGCATCACGGACGACTTCAAGTCTTCTATGTGCGAAAGTCTTCTCCATCTTCAGTTTCACAACATCTCTGTTGTTCCTCTTCTTCACATCCAAGAGTAGATCTTTCTGCATGGCCTCCAGACTTTCCTCCGTTTCTGCTGATGGGTATGGTGGGCAGAAGTTAACCTCTGCTCTCTTGGCCTTTTTGACACCGAAGGCTGCACGCTTTCCTGTTGGTTTGTTTCTTAAAGAGTTCACCGTCACCTCTGGGCAGCCCAGATGTCTCAGCTCTCTGCGGTAGTTACCCAATTTATATTTTAAACTCATTTCCATGCGCCATATCCAGTGCTGGACCCCTTCTCAGTTAAACATGGATGTGCCTTGATAAGACTCTGGGCTGTTTGTTCCATCTCCGTATCACTGACATAGACTTTATACAGAACAATTTCCTGCACTAAACCATCAAGGATGGCTGACTTCAACTTGGGATCAGGGGTAAGTACAGTGCCATTTTGACTATAAGCTAAATTTGCCTGCTGAAGTTTTATTTCAGCATCATAGGGGAACTTAGGCACGTGGAAAACAGCAGGCCAAGAGGACCGTGAGCTCCTAAACTCAATTGATGGCAGTACATCTGGATCCACAGATTCAGGCACTTGAGAAGAAGTAGGCCAAGAGGACGTTGTAGACCCACTCGATGACAGTATATCTGTATCCATAGATCCATCCGACGAGAGCAGAGAAGTATTTCCAGAGAAAGGATCGAGAGCTTGGGGGTTTAGGACTGGATAGAGAATAATGGGCCTTGACATATCAACAACTTTAAGAGTACCTTTGTCTTCTAGTTCTGAAATGGAGGTAAGGTTAAGGAAATCATTTCCAAACAAGGAGTCCTTAAATTGAAGTCTGAAGCTGCCCTGAAGTCCACACTGTTTCATCACTTCAATAAGAAGGCCATCAACGGATGCAGGGAATCCATGGGAGAGAGTCAATCTCTGAGAGCTGCCATCAGTCAAGATGATATTAAGGATCACAGGAGTCGCCATCTTCAAAGTATTTTACTCTGTAGAGACACAAAAAAAGTTATTAGACATCAGACATCCATACATTTCAGATTTCAAATTAAGTGGTAAAAGCCTACTTTTCAAGTATTGAGTACAGTAAGTTTGTGAATGGAAACCAGACCTCTCTCCACTAACGTGAGACTACCTTTTCCCCAATAACCCCCATTCCCCCCTGATAGCACACCTTTTATGACAGACAAACAGTGACAGACCATGACAGTAACAGACAGTGAGTGAGTGACAAACAGACAGAGATAGACCGTGACAGAGAGTGAGTGACAGTGACAGAGAGTGAGTGACAGACAGACAGTGACGGTGACAGACAGTGACGGTGACAGACAGACAGACCGTTTATTTCAATATGCCTTTTCAATGTCACCATGCGGGCTGATCCAATCTTGTAGTCAACCAGTGGATAAGTATCCAGGAGTTCACAGAGTGCCACAAAAGTGAATGTTCTTGTGGGTGCTGGGCTGAGTTCGAAGGCTCTATAATGCTCTCTGTACCAACCACAAAGCTCTTGGACAATGTAGAATACACTCTCTTGTAAAATGCAGATTTGATCAATTTCACTAAATTCAGGCAATCCCCCTTCTGCTCTGTGGGCCACTATCATTCCCTTCCTATAGGTTATGCCATTGGTTGTCACACACTGTGCAAGTTGAACCTCAGTCGTGTCAGGGAACTTTTGCCTGATGACTTGTGCTATTTCCTCTTTGAGTAAGTCTACTGGTAGAGTGGATACAGCTGAGACCTCTAGCTTAGGCTTGCTCAGACATGGAGAGCTCAGATGGTAAGCGATCATCATCTGATGCTTTGAGGCTAAAGAGAGGGGCACATTCTTGAAACAGCTTGTGTGTCTGATAACCTGTTTAAAAAATCTATGCTTAGCCTCAAATCGCATTGTCCACTGTCCGACAAGTGGACCAAACAGCCTAAACATCTGGGGGTAGTGCTCCAGATAATGGTGTTTTGGTAGCAGCCTGATGGCAGAGAACAACTCCTGGTATCTCTGCCTGTGCTCTAGGATTTTACTTTCTAAAAAAGCCAGCGAGTCATCACTATGTACAGGGGCAACTACAAGCTCAGTGATGTCCTTCAGATCCATAAGAACAAGCCATGCAGGCTCATCTTCAGGTACAAGTGAACCAACCAAAAAAGGTAAGAACCGGAGCAAACTCCAATTTTCATGAGCGTTTCCTCCCACTGTTTTTCTGCTGGAGAAACTTTGTGACACTACATGAGGTTTGTTTGTCCTGTCGGCCCATTTGTAGGGAAACTTCAGAATGGTGCTGTTCAGATCAGCCAATGTGAAAAGCTTTCTGGATATAAGCACTCTTAAGCAATGAGCTAGCTCTGCAGGGATTATACCCTCCAAAAGGTCATGGGCAAGATCAGGTGGATAGCCAAAGATGACGTGAAAATGAGAGACATTATTTGTGAAGACGCATTCCCTTTTCACTCCACAACAAAATTTCCCTGTATCTTGGGCTTGTTTGACATGGGCCTGATGGAGCTCCTTGGTTCTCAGACTGAAAGCACCAGATGCAACGGAATGTTGCTGAATATCACTGCTCTTTCCTGTGCAAAATCTGCAGTAGTATTCCCCTGAAAAACTCCAAAAATCCAGCGACACTGTGTGCTCCTAGGTTGTCAGCCACTACACTGAATATTGTACCTTTAACTGACTCACCCAACAGTGGGACATAAACACCCAGCTCCTCCAAAGTTTTCAGATCTTGTAGAAGCGGTTCAAAGATTTTTGCATAACCATAGATTTTAACATCATCGGTTTTGCACAAAACTGACAAGTAGATCGATGTTAACGAGGAATGAGAACCCGGAGGCAAGTTAGCCAACACCCAATAAACACCACAAAGCTTATGCTTCTTTCGCGAGGTGCCAAGGGGGTTACAGGTTTCAAAGTCATCCAAATACAAATTTAGGATGATAGTTGGCTTTTCTCCAGCAAGGAAACTATTACCCTTAAATAGGGAACCATCTCTTGAGGACTTGTACTGATATGTGCCTTCCTGTCTTTGATGGCACTCAACAACGTTATCAATGATATCCCTTCGACCCAACAGTTGCTGCAGGGACTTCAATAATGGGACATATTGGAAACTGCGCTTGTTTTTACGATCTAGAATGTATTCCACTGGCTCTACAACACTGAAGTTCTCCTTGTAATACTGCTTACGCAGATGTGCTGTACTTAGGGGGCCACCTTTTTGTATGGACCTTTGCACAGGATTACCAGAATAAATTGCATTAACAGTTTCTCTAATTGTACATTCATCAACAGTGAGGTTTTTCTGATGAAAGATGTCACTCACAATGTCACAAGATAATGGAACAGGTGCAGAAGAAATCAAATGATGGAGTTCCCCTAAAAACACATCAAGAGCAGTGCTTGGTACATGGACCAAATGCTCCAACTTCAGCAAAGCAGCTGCAAATCCTTGCTCTATGACCTCCTGCAAGTCCTCAGTATGAGAATGACTACTTGAAGGAATGGCAGTATCTGACTGCTCTACACACTCCTGACTATTTGCCTCCAATTCATTCAGAGATGCTATCGTAGTTACAATCACTCCAGGTTTAAAATCAACCAATGTGTGATGGCAGTGTTTTCTGTTTTTGTGTGACTTAAATGTGCCAGAAATGTTTGTTTTAAAGTCACAGCCTAAAAACATACAATCAACCGTCTCACTTCTTTTGAGATGTGCATTTATATGACAAAAATAATCCTTCTCTGATGCTAAATCCCTGCAAGCACAAAGGCTGCAACTGAATATTGCCTTCTTTTCCGAGTGACCCCAGTGGAATGGGTTTTATTGTGGTGGACAATAAGGGCATTCCACGTCTTAAATGTACATGGGCAGTGCAGGTATGTACATGGAAAGGGATAACTACTTCCAAATCGTGGATGCCTTAACCTGTAGTGATGCAAAAGCTTGAACCTACTTGATACAGTTTCTGTGCACCCCTTACATCTCCACATTCCCAGCACCTAACCCTGTAACATAAATCAAGACCATCATTAGTTACATTATTAAAGCTCTGATCACTAGGCCTAATTATAATAAAAAGGTCTACTGCACTAACAATTCAAAATATTATGGAAATGTACTATCAATTCATAAATAATGGATATATCTTTAAATACAAGGACAAACACTAACCAGCTAAATGTGTTTTAATGTGTTATGATGCTGTTAAAGAATGCCTTAATATTGATGCAAAAGCTTGGGACTTACTTGATCATTTCTGTTACGTTCCCAGCACCTGTAACATAAATCAAGACCATCATTAGTTACATTATTAAAGCTCTGATCTCTAGGCCTAATTATAATAAAAATGTCTACTGCACTAACAATTCAAAACATTATGGAAATGTACTAGTGCTATCAATTCATAAATAATGGATATATCTTTAAATACAAGGACAAACACTAACCAGCTAAATGTGTTTTAATGTGTTATGATGCTGTTAAAGAATGCCTTAATAGTGATGCAAAAGCTTGGGACCTACTTGATAATTTCTGTTACATTCCCAGCACCTGTAACATAAATCAAGACCATCATTAGTTACATTATTAAAGCTCTGATCTCTAGGCCTAATTATAATAAAAAGGTCTACTGCACTAACAATTCAAAACATTATGGAAATGTACTAGTGCTATCAATTCATAAATAATGGATATATCTTTAAATACAAGGACAAACACTAACCAGTGTGGTAAAATCCCAACATAGATCATCAAAGATCTAATCAAACTGTGGTGTAAAAGTCTTAAAGAAACAGTCAAAGTGGAACAACAATCAAACTAAGGTATTATATTTAGGGATAACAGCTGCCTGAGTAAATCAACACAAGAATCCTCCCAACAGGTTGTGTCCCGGGCCACTTAAAATAGCCGGCTGTAAAAGCTAAAATCTGAGTAGTAACTTATGTGTGTTTACTGAGGTAGAATGTTTATAACAATAGAACCATCTGGTTCCTAGGGTGGGACAGGAAGGATTTCAGATAAGTCCTAGCAAACACAATGAGGTGATGAGGTTAAAAGGGTCAAAGCGCCCATGAAGTGTTATCAGCTGTTTTACGGCCTGGGGGACACAAGGACAGACACACCTAGACTCACACACACACATAGACTCACATACACACACAGACACATAGACACACATAGACACACGTACACACACACACACACACAGACACACATAGACACACATACACACATTCACACAATCAGAGGACACATGCACACACATAGACACACATACACACATTCACACAATCAGAGGACACACACACACACAAAATATAATTAAAAGTGTTTTACATTGTGGTAATAATTATGAAGTCATACTAAAACTGTATTATTGTAATTTGTACAAGTAATGTGTTTAAGTATGATTATCTGTGTTTATGTAATCAATATATCTTGAGGTTCATCAAAGTATTCAAGTAATGTGTTTAAGTAAAAATACAGGGAAAATATTCTCTGGGTTAATGTGAAGGGGGTTTGGCCTATAAGCCAAACCCCTATTTTCAAATGCAAGCTAAGCCGGCCTGGCATTGGAGGAAAGAATATGATGAGGTCATCACTCCGAGGCACTGGGCCTTGGGGATATAATGGGGTGTGATGGGGGGAAGAAGGACTCTGAACAACCCAACCGACACGACAAGACCTCTCTACCATCTCATCCACAAGGCAGCAGGCGGCCAACAAAGGGACTTTTTGGAGGGAAAAACCAACTCTTTGTTATCAGCACAGAACAAAGACTTTCAACAACTAATCAACTATCATTCTCTTTAGTCTAGTTGTATCACTTACGGCACAGTGTTTTTGATCACAACTATAGCATTCTTATTGTAATTTGTATACACTCTTAAACTTTGATTAAACAACTGTTATATAACCTTTTTCCTCCTAATTCCGTCTGCCTGCACCGCTGAAAGAAGAGAAGTGATTCCCAGAGCTTTAAAGTATTGAATCACAACGCAGAGTACTAACGCAACCCGGTTCTGAGCAGAGCAGAACCGAAATAGCTTGGGAAATCCACTTCATTTTGGTGCCGTTTGACCCGTGAACAAGTGGCGGCCCAGGACGAGAATTTTTATTTTTTTTCCTTCACTCATCAACCTCATCAGCGGACGACGGAGGACACAACTGCGTGAGCTTCGTTCCTGTGAGAGAGGTGAGTGTTGAAGAAGAATGGGCTGCTCAGTTCGAACAACAAGGGGTTGGGAAAAGCAATTGCTTCATGTAGAATTAGGTGAAGTAGTTAAAAGACCTCATATTGTTGTAATATGATGACGTATTGGGTGCACAGACTATCTGATCATGGTGTAATGGGATTAGCGTCGCATGACGGCAGGTAAAAGGCTTTTCTGGCTAGGAAGCGCGGCGATCTGGTGTGTGCGACAGGGGCGCGTTCTGAGTATATAGATTCCCTAAAAATTATTCTCAGGAAGAGGGCGCGGGTAATGGTTGATTAGGATTTTATTGTTCTGAATGGGGAGAGAGCTGTGTATAAGAAGGGCTCTGTTGCTATTTAGAACATGCAAATCAGGTATGGTAAAGATGAGTTTGGCCCCTGCATGATCGGGGAACTTGGTCTGTGCGATTACAGGATTAACACGTAGTAATTAATAGAAGGTAGGGGCCGGCGTGTTCATGAAGGCTCAATAATGAATGGTTTGCTGACTGATCGCGTGATAGACAGGACGTATCTGCAGGAACCAATCGGCCGAATTAAATGAAGATATAATGTTCGTCCTTAGGCATAATATCGAATTGGGTCCGGAGATCCCGTTTTAATCTTGAACAATACCGGCGTGTTAGTTAACTGCGTTCGCTGTAATAATGAATAAGTACTTAAAAACAATTCGGTCGAGATGACTGATAAAGTACTTAGTGGAAATTCGATTATGAAGCTATGATAAGCTTAAAACATTCAGTGTAAAAGTGTGTGCGATTACGTTTGGTCTCGTGTTTACTAGTCGCGCTGCCGTGCGACGTTCGAGAGACGATAATATGTGCGTGAATGGAGGTTTGTATTTTTATTTGTAGTTAGGAAGCGTGTATGATTGCAATGGTTGAAGAATGGCTATGGTTAGGTATGATTGGTGGTACGTATGAGAATATTGTTGTATTATTATGTAATTTAAGTCACCGGTTAGCCGTGGGGAAATGTAATGATAACGCCGGTTTTTCGGGGCCCGTGGAACGCAGCAGCAGTTAGCTGTTGTATTAGCCTCTGAGGCGACCGGAGGATACGGCGGACAAATAGACATAGGTTCAAATGTATAAGGTCGATCGATAGTGTCTTGAGATTACGGGGATGTGTAAGGCACTTAAAAGTTTTCATATTCGTGGCGGATAAAATAGATGTATAATGTTTAAGGTGATTGGGATTATCTAGACGGGGACCCGGAAGTCGTTCTAAGCTCGCCGGTGGTGACGACAGAGGGGTCAAACTAGTGTTTTGAGGCGGCCTGAGGGCTGTTATGTTTTTGTATTTCTGTTTAGATCACTACACTGGCGTGTTGAGGGAAATAGGATTCTGTTGTGGGGAATGTGGTGTTATATTAACATTGCGAGGAGACGGCCCGCGCGGCGGGACGGGTCGATGGGTCGTTGGGAAGCGTTTTTATGGGATCATGGGTGAAGCTAAGCTAATGCTACCTAGCCGCGCTAACGGCTAAAATGGTCGCCGGTTGTGACGTCGTAAGGGTGCGCGGTCTGATGGCCCGCGACGTGGCTAACGAAGCTAAGCTAACTGTGCTGACGTCAGGGCATGACGGGGCTCTCGGGATGTCTCGCGAGGGGGCGTCCATCTTAGCAGGGGCGCCGGCGTCCATCTTGGGAGGGCACCAAGCGTCCATTGTTAAGGGGAGGGTGGAGTTTATTTAGGAATACGATAGGGGGCGGAAGAGGACAGGGTGGAGATTTTTGGATTCTGCTCACAGAACGTTTTCATTAGGGGGTTAGTGTGCTGGTAAAGTGAGGTTGGATTGTTGTGTTTTAATCTGGTGGTGGATTGTGGGGCCTTGGCCCCCCCTCCCCCTCGTACACTCTCTCTCACCCTCCCCCCCCCCTCCCTCTCTCTCTTTCTTTCTCTCCTCCCCCCCCCCCCCTCTTTCCTTCTCTTCCCCCTCTCTCACTCGCTTTCCTTCTCTTGCCCTTCCCCCTATCCCTCTCTCTCTTTCCTTCTCTCGCCCTCCCTCCTCTCCCTCTCTTTCTTTCCTTCTCTCTCTCCTCCCTCCCTCCTCCCTCCCTCTCCCTTTCGCCTCTCTCCCTCTCACCTTCCCCCCCTCTCTCCCTCTTCCTTTCACCTCCCCCCCTCTCTCCCTCTCAACTCCCCTCCCTCTCTCTCTCTTTCTCTTTCACCCCCCCTCTCTTTCTTTCCCCCTCACCTCTCCTCCCTCCCTCTCCCTTTCGCCTCTCTCCCTCTCCCTCTCACCTCCCCTCCCTCTCTCTCTCTTTCTCTTTCACCCCCCCCTCTCTTTCTTTCCTTCTCTCACCCTCCTCCCTCCCTCTCTCTTTCACCTCCCCCCTCTCTCCCTCTCCCTCTCACCTCCCCCCCTCTTTCCCTCTCCCTCCCTCTCTCTCTCTCTCTCTTACCCCCCCCCTCTCACTCACTCCCCTCATTCCCACACCGCCTCTCTTCCATATATTCCCCCCCCCCCCCCCCCCCTCGGCCCCCCCAAAACGCTTTCTCTTTCTCTCCTAGTTTGGGCCTGTATATAAAGGTTTTTTTATGGGTTTCAAACGCGGTGTAGTGCTAGGTATATTGTTTATTGCTGTTTACTGTAGGGTTCAAAGGCGGTAGGTTGAGTTTGGGACTTATTATGCGTATGTTGTTGTTCCATATTCAGTTTTATTGTTATTTTTAGGGAATTTCTAGTGCTGGCAGTGGTATTGGCTGGCGTTGGCGCTACGCTTTGTTCGACAAGGCGCTCGTACTTCTTTCCTTACATTTGGACAGGCTCCGGCTGGTAAGGCGGGGGCTCCGTGTCAGTTCATGTTGGTGGGCCGTAAGTCGGAGCATAATTACTCTGCTCGGCTGCGCCTGCGATGGGGGTGTGGGTAGACAGTTCGTCGTAGCTCACTGTCTGCCTCCACGCTTTGACGGGGATGCGCTATGTGTGCGACTCGTCGATGCTCGCTGCCACACTGCGCACGTTTTTCATTTTACCAGGGGTACGGGGACTGCTAAACGTCGTGGCGGGGGTGGGCTCGCTGTCTGCCACCGCGCATTAACGGGGGTGCGCTATGCGTGCACTCGTCAAAGGCTCGCTGCCACACTACGCGCGTCGAATTATATTGTGTGGGGGTATTTGGGTGACTGGTTACGGTGGTTGAGTGGGTATCAGGGGTGCTGTATGTGTGTGGCAGTGGTTGTGAGTGGAATGGTCTTTGAATATCCTTGAGTAGGAGGCCCGGGGTTTCGCGTTCCAGGTTGCAAACTGGGGGTGATGCCGTGGGCCGCAGGACGAGTTGACCAGTGGGATGTCATTGGTCGGCAGGATTTTCAATGTGGGGATGGTGTCGGCGGCCTGTGGTTATGAACGGGTTGTGTGACACTGTTCTAAATGCACGGGGACTTCAGTGACATAAGGCACTGAAAATTGATTTCTGTTCTCGTGAGAAGCGCGTTTTAACACCTAAGGGGTTAGGTGTTACGGGGGAGATATAGTAACTGTGTGAGATATTATGAATGGAAAATATGTATGTTACTGAGATGTATAATGTAATATGAGCGAAATACATACTAGGCTTTCACGGACAGAAATAAATATAGTTACACATACACATAGTCATTTGCAAAGAACAATTAGAGTAAAAGTGAGATTATGCACCTAAATTACCATGTCCAATACAGATGTTTAGAAATGATAGGCTGTAAATAACAAATTTCTGATTGACCAACAGAAGGAAACGGCTGATGCAAAATAAGTTCCCCGGAGTGGTATTAAGGAGGATCATGACAACAGGGTTGAGAGTCTGGTTTTCCGATGGAGACAACTGGAAAAAAAGTTTAAGGCTGTGTCATTGATAAATCAAAAACGAAAATTGCACAAATGCTCTCAAGTGATCTTAGTATAGGAGATGCCCGACATTCCATGCTTAAAGACAAATGATGGATTGTGAATGGGAAATGTCACTGATAATTAAGTGTATTTTTTGCTTCTCTCTTCACAGCTGCTCCAGGACGGATGGCCAGCGCTGACAATTCCGAACCCCAACAGGGAAATCAAAGAGACTGTTGACAGTCAGGGGGTATAGTATCACAAGAGCGAGATTATCAATTCCTGTTTACACCAATATAGAAGTGTGAGTGAAATTAACTCAAGTTTGGTAAAAATAGTTTGAATACAGAGAAACTTGCTTTCCAAACGGTGACGTTACGAGTGTTTGAAGAAAGGTGAGAATGGAAAATACACAGATAGGAGCAACCGGAGGGTTAGATGCACTGACCATAGAAAGGGTAGACAATCTGTCTATTTCAATGACTGGAGATGTCACGATAAAAGTGACGAAAAGATGGCCAAAGATATTCAGGCCATTACAGAACCTTGTAGTTAAAGGAGGCCGGTATAGAATGCGTACCCAAATCAAGATAAGGCCGATAACCTCTGCAGACATTACATTGACCGAATTGGACGTTAACTTGATTGACTGGAATGTGATCGACTCCCCTCTAGTGTCCAGTGTGACGGAGGGACTGGAAATAATGTCTTTTACTCCGACACAGGGGGTCGTTGCAGCAAGCGACCCAGAGACAACTGTATTACCCGAGTCGATCCACGCTGAAGTGTCCGTTGCAGATGACTGCCAGTTAAAGACGTGCCTCCCTCTCGAACAACAGCTAGCCGAGGCTAGACAGGTAGTGGACTATCTCCAAGGCCTAATCCAGTCCACACAGCCCGGAGGGGAGACAGGTTCCAATGGGGAACCAGATGGCCAGAGACGGGCCCAGTTGGGGCCACAAGGGGGTCCTGTGCCGGAACAACAACAAACCCCAATAGGACCACCCACGAGGTGGCAACCACGAGGAAGAGGTGGAGGCAGAGGCAGGAATCCGAATGGCTACCGTGTGCGGCGGGTGCAGTGTTGGACGTGTGGGACTCTCGGACACATTTCTCTGGACTGTGCAGAGCGGGACCATCTATCCACAACAGGGCGTGTTTGTACAGAAACAGGTGGCGGGCCCCTCCCAACAACGGGCCCCTCTCAAGGAACTGTGACTGGACCAAATAGGTACGTGGCTTTCTCCTCCGAACAGGCTCCAGGGAACCATGGCGATGATGGCATACCGCCAGGACATGCTCGGGGCCCGATGACCCCAGTGTCATCCGGTCACAGGCGACTGACCCACCGGGTCCCACAACCCGGGGGAGACCGCCAGTGTTGTTGGATCTGTGGAGTGAAAGGTCATTTTCAAAGGTCATGTCTGCAGAGGCCACCGGCAGAATAAAAATATATGCAACTGACTAGGGTAGAGGTGGGATATATTGAATGATAAAATATGCTCCTAATTAGATTAGAATAAAAATTAAAAATAAAAATAGATAGAGGTGTTAGGTGATTAGATTATGAATGAAAGTTACTAAAAACGGATGTATGAGTGACTGACAAATGCATGAACTAATCAGACTAACAAGAGGATCAAATTATGTTAAACAGTTAATCAATATTAGACAGTGTGATGATGTGACACTGCGGCAGCTAGTGATCAGTAAATTATCCATGCTTGGTCAACATTCAGATTGATCAAAGGGTGGACTGCATGATTAAGAAATTAAAAAGACTCATAGTTGTTTCTAGTATTTTATAGTATTGATAGAAGCGTATTAACAGTTATGAGCAATAGATATAGGTGTTTATTTACTTTTATTTTTACTTCTCTTTTCTAGTGTGTTACGAGCAATTCCTGACTTAGGCCGGGAGCGTTCATTTTGTTTATTCATTTGATTTCCCTTTTTTGTTTCTTAGTTAATACGGGGGTGCATAAGCCTCTAGATGATAGGTTAAAAATGAGCTCAGAAGAAAAAAGAAAAAGCTCACAAGTTTGGTTTATTTTTTCATTTATTGGTTTGGCATGATTTTTCTTTGTGTGTTTTGTTTTCTGTTTTCTTTCTTTCTGTATATTTTTTCTTAGGGTACCTGGCAAGCTGGGAGTGATCTCGACACATCAGGACAGGATAGTATATGTCTGTAAAATGGACTGGGAACAGAGTGAAGGAACATGAGCTAGTTATGGATTTTTGTTCTCCGCCCATTGAATACCCGGTGTTAGGGGCTGGGGGTGTGTCGTGATTGGTGAAAGTGTTGGGAAGCATGATTCTCTGTACATTAATGAGGCTCAATAGGTTTGGTCGCTATTGGCCAAATTAGTCTTGTGTAGGGTGTGAACATGTGCAATTGATAATTGGCTTGTGGTGTGGAAGATGTGTGTTTAAGGCGGGCTGTGATTTGTTGCCATACACACAGGATTACTGGGAGAGTGGAGGTGTCAGTGCTGACCGTCCGGTCCGGGTGCAGCTGTCCAGAGGACGACGGTAACGATGTTTGAATGTGTATTCCACATCGAGAGGTGGAGGAGTATACTGTTTTGACAGCATAATATAATGAGAGCCATGTGAATTTTTCAGAATTTTGAAAATTAATGATCTAAAAGCCATGAAATATATAGATAAATGATTTGGAAAAGAAAGTTGTCAAAGCTCAGACCAGTAAAGAGAGTCTGAGGGAGGAAAATTATGGATTCTCAATCAATTGTTGTGGTAGAAGTGACCTGCACTGTCCCCCGAAGCGATATATATTCACTGCAGGATACGGATGGGAGATTGGGGAGACAACAGTCATCAGAGTGTGGTACAAGGAAGACCGAGGACTCCATCGGTACTGTTGATCCAGGACACTGGCTAGTGTCTACCCAGCGGTTCCATGGGGAACCACAACACTGCGGAGAACCAGGAGACGCCTACCTCTCGGGCCGGGAGAGTCTCGGCCAACGCAGTGACCGAGTCTTGAGGCTTCAGAGGGAAACGACAGGCAACCAACGAGGAGACAGGCGGCTAGGCCTCAGCAACAACTCCGGCTGTCAACAGAAGCAAGGCCTCAACTATTGACCAGGGGGTCAACAAGCGAAGGGGTGGAGCTGCTATCGCCCCTATCAACGACCAGGCGGAGGGGAGGAGAAACAAACCTCTTCCACTAATCCGAGGGTCAACGGGGGTTGGGCAGCCAGCGATGACCTCCTCACAGCCGTGACAGCGACACCCGAGGAAAGAGCTCCGGGTTCAACTGAACCAGCAATACAGCAGGGGGTCCTACCCCCTAATAGAGGTCAACACGAGTCAAGATGTGCTCGACAGAAAATGGGGTGGGATGAGAAAGGCAATTTGCTTTCTAAATTCCACCTCCCAGAATGGGGAGTTGCACCCAGCAGTCGTGATACTGCACCAGCTCTGAGCAATAAAGAGGAGGCCGGGTCAAATCTAGAAAACAAAGACCCCCCTCCTCAATGCTCCAAGTCAGAATTTGACAACTCACAGTTGAGACCAATGGAAATTGATCTTGGTACGAGAACAAGTTGTTAAAGACTGTACACACGATCACAAAAACTGAAATTGCTAATTTGAAATTTAGGATCTGAGTGTGGCAAACCATATATATGTTATCCTAATATGATTTAAAATGTCTTAAGTGTTATCTAGATAGTAGTGTGTAGAGATTGATATCTATGTTTGACATATTAAGGATAGGTAAACTATCCAAGTGGGGAACTGTGGTAAAATCCCAACATAGATCATCAAAGATCTAATCAAACTGTGGTGTAAAAGTCTTAAAGAAACAGTCAAAGTGGAACAACAATCAAACTAAGGTATTATATTTAGGGATAACAGCTGCCTGAGTAAATCAACACAAGAATCCTCCCAACAGGTTGTGTCCCGGGCCACTTAAAATAGCCGGCTGTAAAAGCTAAAATCTGAGTAGTAACTTATGTGTGTTTACTGAGGTAGAATGTTTATAACAATAGAACCATCTGGTTCCTAGGGTGGGACAGGAAGGATTTCAGATAAGTCCTAGCAAACACAATGAGGTGATGAGGTTAAAAGGGTCAAAGCGCCCATGAAGTGTTATCAGCTGTTTTACGGCCTGGGGGACACAAGGACAGACACACCTAGACTCACACACACACATAGACTCACATACACACACAGACACATAGACACACATAGACACACGTACACACACACACACACACACAGACACACATAGACACACATACACACATTCACACAATCAGAGGACACATGCACACACATAGACACACATACACACATTCACACAATCAGAGGACACACACACACACACACAAAATATAATTAAAAGTGTTTTACATTGTGGTAATAATTATGAAGTCATACTAAAACTGTATTATTGTAATTTGTACAAGTAATGTGTTTAAGTATGATTATCTGTGTTTATGTAATCAATATATCTTGAGGTTCATCAAAGTATTCAAGTAATGTGTTTAAGTAAAAATACAGGGAAAATATTCTCTGGGTTAATGTGAAGGGGGTTTGGCCTATAAGCCAAACCCCTATTTTCAAATGCAAGCTAAGCTAATGGAGGAAAGAATATGATGAGGTCATCACTCCGAGGCACTGGGCCTTGGGGATATAATGGGGTGTGATGGGGGGAAGAAGGACTCTGAACAACCCAACCGACACGACAAGACCTCTCTACCATCTCATCCATAAGGCAGCAGGCGGCCAACAAAGGGACTTTTTGGAGGGAAAAACCAACTCTTTGTTATCAGCACAGAACAAAGACTTTCAACAACTAATCAACTATCATTCTCTTTAGTCTAGTTGTATCACTTACGGCACAGTGTTTTTGATCACAACTATAGCATTCTTATTGTAATTTGTATACACTCTTAAACTTTGATTAAACAACTGTTATATAACCTTTTTCCTCCTAATTCCGTCTGCCTGCACCGCTGAAAAAAGAGAAGTGATTCCCAGAGCTTTAAAGTATTGAATCACAACGCAGAGTACTAACGCAACCCGGTTCTGAGCAGAGCAGAACCGAAATAGCTTGGGAAATCCACTTCACCAGCTAAATGTGTTTTAATGTGTTATGATGCTGTTAAAGAATGCCTTAATAGTGATGCAAAAGCTTGGGACCTACTTGATCATTTCTGTTACATTCCCAGCACCTGTAACATAAATCAAGACCATCATTAGTTACATTATTAAAGCTCTGATCTCTAGGCCTAATTATAATAAAAAGGTCTACTGCACTAACAATTCAAAACATTATGGAAATGTGCTATCAATTCATAAATAATGGATATATCTTTAATGTACTAGTGCTATCAATTCATAAATAATGGATATATCTTTAAATACAAGGACAAACACTAACCAGCTAAATGTGTTTTAATGTGTTATGATGCTGTTAAATAATGCCTTAATAGTGATGCAAAAGCTTGGGACCTACTTGATCATTTCTGTTACATTCCCAGCACCTGTAACATAAATCAAGACCATCATTAGTTACATTATTAAAGCTCTGATCTCTAGGCCTAATTATAATAAAAAGGTCTACTGCACTAACAATTCAAAACATTATGGAAATGTGCTATCAATTCATAAATAATGGATATATCTTTAATGTACTAGTGCTATCAATTCATAAATAATGGATATATCTTTAAATACAAGGACAAACACTAACCAGCTAAATGTGTTTTAATGTGTTATGATGCTGTTAAAGAATGCCTTAATAGTGATGCAAAAGCTTGGGACCTACTTGATAATTTCTGTTACATTCCCAGCACCTGTAACATAAATCAAGACCATCATTAGTTACATTATTAAAGCTCTGATCTCTAGGCCTAATTATAATAAAAAGGTCTACTGCACTAACAATTCAAAACATTATGGAAATGTACTAGTGCTATCAATTCATAAATAATGGATATATCTTTAAATACAAGGACAAACACTAACCAGCTAAATGTGTTATGATGCTGTTAAAGAATGCCTTAATAGTGATGCAAAAACTTGGGACCTACTTGATAATTTCTGTTACATTCCCAGCACCTGTAACATAAATCAAGACCATCATTAGTTACATTATTAAAGCTCTGATCTCTAGGCCTAATTATAATAAAAAGGTCTACTGCACTAACAATTCAAAACATTATGGAAATGTACTAGTGCTATCAATTCATAAATAATGGATATAACTTTAAATACAAGGAGACAATTTGACCGTAGACACCATGAACCTGAAACAAACAATAATTTCACTGATCACTGCAGTGTTGAGCTTATTTCTATTCATCAATGGGACTTCATTTAGCTAGCTAGTAGTTAGACAATATAACACAGCTAAGTAACGTTAGGGCCCAGTCACACATTCACAAAATTATTGTGACCGGGCCCCTAATTAACCATAGCTAACGTTAGCTAGCTTAGAGCACTAACTAACGTTAGCTAGCTTGTCTATAGCTAACGTTAGCTAGCTTGTCTATAGCTAACGTTAGCTAGCTACCCAGCTATAAGCATACCTTAGGCTTAGAGGGACTAACTAACGTTAGCTAGCTTGTCTATAGCTAACGTTAGCTAGCTACCCAGTAATGAGGTACTGTCCTACTCTGATGCTAACTCTGACTGTCATGCCCTTTTATCTACCGTCCAACATGTAATGAATACTTTTATGAGGAAAACAAAACCTAGATGTGGACAGAAAAACACTCTTCCATGGATAGGAGGTGATTTACTTCTGAGCGTGATGCGACACTGAAAGTAGCCATAAAATCAAAACTGACCACTAATAAACTTAAGTTTATAGGACTGCAAAATAAGGTGGCAAGAGAAATAAGGAAAGCAAAGGCCAATTTCTTTATTAATATCATTGACCAAGCAAAGGGAAACTCCAAATTGATCTGGGAGAACTTGAATAAACTGACAGGGAAACACACTGGGAAAAAAAAGTGCCTAGAAATCTGTGTGAATGGCAATATTACACAGGATGGACCTCAAATTGCAACAAGTTTTAATTCCTATTTTGTAGAGTCGGTGCAGACTCTGCAACAGAGCTCCCCTACTAATCTGACTATGTCTCCAGTGGATCAAAATCAGCCTGTCTTTGAGCTGTGTGAAATCACTGTAACAAAAGTGACAACAATTATAAATTCCTTGAAGAACTCCAAAGCCAAGGATGTGTATGGTCTAAACACTATGCTACTAAAAACTTTTAATGAATGCTTATCTGGACCAATATCAACAATCATAAATAGATCCTATAGTGAAGGCGTTTTCCCAGGAGCATGGAAGGAAGCTATAATAACCCCCATCTACAAAGCAGATCAATCCTCTGAGGTAGCTAACTATAGGCCAATTAGCATTTTACCTGTTATTTCCAAAATAGCAGAGAAACACATAGCAGAACAACTAACAAGTCACCTTAGCACCAGCTCTGTTGGACTGCACCCCATGCAGTTTGGTTTTAGGGCAAAACACTCAACAGAGACTGCAATCTGCTTCCTCCTGGAGAGTATTAAATCTAAGCTTGATAAGGGGGGAGTTGTTGTAGCCGCATTTTTAGATCTAAAGAAAGCCTTCGACATTGTGGATCATGGTGTCCTGCTCACCAAGCTTTCTCGGTACAACTTCTCCCCTAATACCATCACATACATGAAGTCTTATCTTGAAGGTAGAACTCAGAGAGTAAGGGCAAATGGTGAGCTATCCTCTGCCCTTAGCTGTGGTTTTGGTGTCCCCCAAGGATCTATATTGGGACCGCTGTTGTTTAGTTTATACATTAATGATCTTCCAGCTGTATGCAATAAGTCTGACATCCAGATGTATGCAGATGATACGGTCATTTATGTCCATGCAGAAACCAAGCAGCAAGCTGCAAACAAGTTAACAGCGGTGTTGACATCGGTCACTGAATAGTTGACTAACTCATGTCTGCATTTAAACACCAAAAAGACTGTTTGCATGTTTTTTACAAAGAGGCTGATGAATACTGTCTCACCTGATGTCTATGTCAGAGGAGAAAGGTTGACAGTTGTATCCGAATATAGATACCTTGGGATAAAAATGGACTCCAATCTTACATTTAAAAAACAAATTAAATCGGTAGTAAACAATGCAAAGTTTCACGTATCAAACTTCCGTCACATCAGAAACTCTCTTTCAACAAAAGCAGCAGCACTGTATTTTAATGCCATTATTATGTCACACTTAACATACTGTCTGACTAGCTGGACACAAGCCTCCTGTACAACATTACGATCTGTACAGGTAGTTTACCATCAGGCTGTGAAAGTTCTGGACAGGAAAACAAACAGCCACCACCATTGTTATAGCATAGCAAACCAGAACCTACTGAGCTGGGACAATCTTGTCAAATTCAAAGATGCCTGCCTTACCTATAAAATCCTACATGGCTTGGCTCCTCCCCCCCTCTGTACTTTCATAAAACAGAAAGCATCTGCTGATAGATATACCAGGTCTGTAGTCAGAGGGGACTGTGTAGTCCCAAACAGGAGGTCTGCTTTTAGTCAAACAGCCTTTTCCGTGAGAGCAGCCCACACCTGGAACAGTCTGCCAACACGGCTCAGGGAGTATCAAAGTTACATCTCATTTAAAACTAACTTAAAATCATGGTTGAGAGATGGTCAAGTGTGCGACCATTTTAACTGAGGGGTTGTATTTTAATGTATTTATTTGTATGTATTTTAGGGTATTGTAACCTATACTGATTCCTACTGTGTTTTAATTATTGTACTATGTTTTTTAACTGAGGGGTTGTATTTTAATGTATTTATTTGTATGTATTTTAGTGTATTGTAACCTATACTGATTCCTACTGTGTTTTAATTATTGTACTATGTTTTAATTATTGTTGTGCTCATGTCACCTGCCCCAGAGACTACAGTTGAAAATTAGCCAACTTGGCTAAACTGGCATATTTACAGTCAAATGTTCCTTAATATGCACTGTCTCTGTATTTTAAACCAATAAATACAAATACAAAAATACAAATAAGCATACCTTAGGCTTAGAGGACTAACTAACGTTAGCTAGCTTGTCTATAGCTAACGTTAGCTAGCTTGTCTATTCTAGCTAACACAAGCTGTACGTTAGACAATATAACACAGTGAGCAAGTAATGTTAGGACCCCAGGCAGTCACACATTCACAAAATTATTGCGGGAAGAAATGCGCCTTGATAGTTTTAATTCATTGATCTGTTGTATCTTATATATCTTCAGGCTGTACACTGACATCAGATGTCTCTGTGTAGACACAGGCCCCATGAAACAGTCTCTGTGTAAACACAGGGCCCCGTGAAACAGTACTGGACACAGGTGCACGATCAGTATCAGAAGCATGCAAAAACCCACACACACACCAGCACACACACTTTAACACACACACAAGCATACACCACATAGACATCAATGCATAACACACAGAGAGACATACACACACCCCCCCCTTTTTTGTTCGAAAGTGTCACCTAGACATGCAAACTCATGTCTCTCACTTTAACACACACACAAGCAGACACCACATAGACATCAATGCATAACACACAGAGAGACATACACACACCCCCCCCTTTTTTGTTCGAGAGTGTCAGCTAGACATGCAAACTCATGTCTCTCACTTTAGCACACACACACACCGACACACACACACTCACACACACACACCAACACACATGCACACACACAAATTATATGCCGTCATTCTGATAAGGAGAGCGGAGGAATACAGCCCCTCCTTTTACTCTGCTCCCCGTCTAAGATCCTTTGTCCTCAAACTATGACATGACAGCTATCAATCATTAAGCCAGGAGGAGGGGTGACCGCGACAAATGTATAAATGATGTGACGATGTATTGACAAGACCGCCACTTGGCACTGGCTCGCTCTGGGTGCGGAGGTGCGTGGTCCGGATTGTGGTCTACTTGTGCTGTGATGGTTCAGTAAAACTCTGCAGACTGCCATCTGACTCTGTCTCGTCTCTCTGTTCACCTCGCCGACATTCAATAAAAGAACCATGAGGGTATTTCCTTTCAAATGGGGGCTCGTCCGGGATTGGTGATCGGAAAGAGGTGAGCAGAGACCGAGTAGATTGTCTGCAGAGTTGGCACAGGATGAGTAGATCATAATCTGTATTTTTTATTTTTTGTTTGTCTTCTTGTCCGTTTCGTGCATTTCTCCTGGGACGGACTGACGAGTTGAATGGCTGTGTGCGGCAGATCGGATGACGGACCCCGGGGCTGTTTCTTCAATGACGAAAGGTGAGCAGAATACCAAGTTTCTGCAATTGGAAATTCCAAATTTAGAATAGGTTTGTCATTTGAATGAAATATGCCTGCGTCTGCGAGATCTGTGGCCACACACTGTACATAGGACTTCATGCAGTTTTTATTTTTATTTTTTTTTATTTTATCGAGTCAAGTCCTGAGAGGTTAGAGTCCTAAAAGAGGGGTTAGAGTCCCCGGGTTAAAGTTCCCTGGTTAGGGGTTAGAGTCCCCGGGTTAAAGTTCCCTGGTTAGGGGTTAGAGTCCCCGGGTTAAAGTTCCCTGGTTAGGGGTTAGAGTCCCCGGGTTAAAGTTCCCTGGTTAGGGGTTAGAGTCCCCGGGTTAAAGTTCCCTGGTTAGGGGTTAGAGTCCCCGGGTTAAAGTTCCCTGGTTAAAGTCCTCCGTGGTTAAGGGCCTAAGTAGCACCTTTCCATAGTATGGGTTAGAGTCCGTGGTTAAAGGCATATTGGGTTGCCGTGGTTAAAGGCCTATATAGCACCGTTATAAATTGATTGTGCTTTCAAATAGGGTTAAAGTCCCACCGGAGGTTAGAGGCCTATAAATCTATTTTGAATTAATAATGTGTAACACATGTATGAAGTTCCATATGATGAGTGAAGCCATGTCTCCAGTCGAGTCAAGTGGATATATGAATATTCATCACGGGACACAAACCCAGTGCGTTATGTTGTTGATAAGGAGGCCACTATCATTATATTAAAATGAATAAGTGGTAGGGAGGCCAACATATTATTATTAAAATAAATATCGTCCATATTGCATTAGTGTGCTGGCTCTGTGGTAGAGGGATGCGGCCGCGGCGCGAGGGAACAGGTCTCTCTCCACATTGCAGTTTCAGACTATGCATTGACAACCTAGTTGATTAAATATAGGTGGGTATATATGCTCCGGGTCTGAGAAGGAGCGGGTGTTATATTATATTATTATATTATATGTATTATGTTCTGCTATATGGTTAGTTTATTTGCATGAACCGCTCTGAACACCGCCGTGCACTCCCCCCACGGGCGCGCGGCTTGAGGGGTGGAAATGGTTGTGTGGTCGCGTGGAAGCGCTTCAGAGGCGTGCATGTTCACAGAAATACACTTGATATCTGCGTTGTTACCACAAATATGGATGTTGGTAGAGGCGAGCATGTTCACAGAAATACGGTATAGTGCTGTTAAGGGGATGCGGACCAGTGATGGAGCTTTCGTCATCAGGGTCCCCGTTTTCATTTCCACATAATCGTCACCATTATTATCATTATTATTTCGTTGGTGCCGCTTGCTGTAAATGGGTCTGCACTCTGCATTGCTAAAGACACTTCACATTGATACAACATTTTATTGGAGCGACGCGCGCTCGGCCGAATTCTACTCCCTCCTCGAGAACTACAACAACACGGCAGTTCCCTGGTGGTGCTGGGCCCTCCCTCCTCGAGGGCTGCAGCAGCACGGCGGTGGGAGCTGTTCCCGTGGTGGTGCTGGACCCCCACTCTCTCTCTCTCTCTCTCTCTCTGTCTCTCTCTCTCACTCTCTCGTTCTCTCTCTCTTCTCCCGCTCTCACAGGACCCATTCAGAGTGTCTTCTCCCCCACTCGCACGCTTTCTCCCTCCCTCTCCCTCTCTCTCTCTCGCTCCCTTTCTCTCTCTCCTTCTCTTTCTCACTCTCTCTCTCGTTCCTTCTCTCTCTCCCCACTCTCTCTCTCTCTCTTTAATATTCACGCACCCCGGACTGACACTTTTCCTCACACGCTCTCTCTCTGACTCTCCCATTTTCTCTCACTAGCTCGCGCCCTCTCTCTCCCCTTCTCCCCTGCTCACTTTTTTTTTTTTTTTTCTTTTTCTCTCTCTCTCTCTCTCTCTCTCTCTCTCTCTTTCAAGGTAAAAGTGGCTATGGAGAGTCCGATGGCTCCTGATAGCAGTGCCGAGGGGACTACTCGACGCGTACACCCGATGGGCGTACACCCGATAGCCCCACTGGGGGCTATGGGCCTTACGTCTAGGTCAGGCATTATAGCTCAGCTACAATCAATGGGCGCAGAGAGATTTGTGTCAATGTCAATCCGTGACGTAGCATTCTTTAAAGACGGTATGTTGCGAAATAGGGCAGGAGAAGGAAGGGTGATTAAATTTCCCCCCCTCAAT
Source organism: Notolepis coatsorum (assembly GCF_963971535.1). Classification (NCBI taxonomy): domain Eukaryota; kingdom Metazoa; phylum Chordata; class Actinopteri; order Aulopiformes; family Paralepididae; genus Notolepis; species Notolepis coatsorum. Next base: position 88,027,381 of record NC_140168.1, read on the forward strand.
CCCCATTAATCTATCTTGTGTTCCCTCTCTCTTAGGCCTAAGGGGGAGTGGGTGTAGACTGGATGTAGACTGGAATTGGCTGAGATTAGGGGTAGAAAGGGAGGAAGCCGCCACTGTTTGTTTGCCTAATACGATACTAAGTGCATGTCTTAAGATTCCAACTAAAACATGTGTGTGTGTTGGTACCGGTGTGAAAGGTTGTTGTATTTGAGTGATAGGTTTTGTTTGTCATGGTTTATTAGAAGGTGGTATGAGAAGGTATTAGTAGGTGGTATGAAAGGGTATTAGAAGGTGGTATGAGAAGGTATTAGTAGGTATATGCATGGAGTGCATGTGTGTCCTGGAGTATGGGTGTGAAGCGTATATATGGTTTTAATTTGGTTCATATTTCCTTGAATTTTTTGACTGAGTGGTGATAGAGGAGTCAATTACTGCATGTTTCTATGGTTGTGGTAGGAGACTGGATGTTGTTGCTTGTTTTTTTTCCCTTTTTCCCTGCTCTCCTCTGTGTCAGAAACTTTTCATTTCATCTTTATTTAATTTTTTCTTGTATCGTTTTAAAATGTTAAAACTTTTATTTTATGTTTTTTTATGATACTTCATAACCAAAGATATTGTTAAAACTTTTATTTTATGTTTTTTTATGATACTTCATAACCAAAGATATTTTTGAAAATATAAGTATATTGTTTTAGGTGTTGCCTGGTGCAAAGACAATAGAGGAAGGACAAATATATAGTTCAGAGGTTTATTTAAAGGGGTTGTTATTATCCCACATTTAATTAACTTTCAAACACTGGGTAATATAATTAAGAGGATTATATAGTAGATTTTTAGTGTGCAGACAGTTTTCAGATGTTAAAAGTTGTTAGTGGACCTGCTAAACAACTTCTGCTGTTGAAGCACGTTCTAATATTGGGTTGTACCAGGTAGTAACAAGGCCCCCGTACACACACACACACACACTCACTCACTCACTCACTCACTCACTCACTCACTCACTCACTCACTCACTCACTCACTCACTCACTCACTCACTCACTCACTCACTCACTCACTCACTCACTCACTCACTCACTCACTCACTCACTCACTCACTCACTCACTCACTCACTCACTCACTCACTCACTCACTCACTCACTCACTCACTCACTCACTCACTCACTCACTCACTCACTCACTCACACACACACACACACACACACACACACACACACACACACACACACACACACACACACACACACACACACACACACACACACACACACACACACACACACACACACACACACACACACACACACACATATATACATGCACATACACACACATAACCACGCACATATACATAAAACACACATACATACATATACATACAAACACAGTCAATCAACCACACGGGAGGGCTTTGAAAGCAGACCAATTTGATCGATCTTAGAAAATGTCTGGGCGCTTTAACTCCTAAATCAGGGAAGACTGGTTAAATATATATGTTTGTTTTTCTCTCTCTGGTTTAATCAGACTGATTGTATTCAAACTTCCGCTCTTCTTGTTTTATGCTTTTTATTGTATTTAAAATACCCGCAGGGGGAGTTTTATTTCTAAAGATTTCTAATTTTATTTCCTCTCAATTCGTTGTTTCTATGGCTTGACGAGCTATCATTCTACGTACCGATCCAGACTGAAAAGCCAGTCGATCCTCAACTCTTTGCGCGCTTTCCCCACGTGGACCGTCTGGTCGGTCACGACTCTAAAAAATCATAATCTCCATCATCACTTTAATCATAATATAATTAGACGATACCAAAATACATAACAAAGTTGTTTTGTTACAGAGACTACATACACTGCAAGGGGAAGAGAATCCTCAACGTTCTTATGGTGTAACTAATAACAACTCTGACCAGGAAATATAATACAATTATATAAATAATACTGTCACGGTGTCCAATGAGCAGACTAGTATGAATGGAATCCAAGTGTGTTTCAAGTTGTTCGCATATTATTGTCTAATTACACTGTAAATACAGAAATGGAGGGGATGCTGGGTACCAGATGATGGTGAATGGAGGGGAGGCTGGGTGTGTAGGTGATGGAGAGGGTGGTATGTATGGTATGGACGAGTTGGAGGCCATGTTGGGGATGTATGGTATGGGCAAGTTGGAGGCCCTGTGTATGGGCGAGTTGGGGGCCCTGTTGGGGGATGGAGAGGATGCCCACGAGGCGACTGCAGGATCCGTGCTCAAGGCACCGGCCTATGAGGAACCCTTGGAGGATGCACCGGCCGGCTCTCCTCCCCGTCTCTTTCCTGTCCAGCTGGGGTCCCCCGTGTCTGAGCCACCGGACTCTGCTGACATGATGGCATCCGGGGATGAGGATGTGGGGGAACCAACTGCATGTTTCTATGAGGTCGTGGTAGGGTTGTGAGAATGGGGACAAGATATTGTTGCTTGTTTTTTTTGTTTTTTTTTTCCTTTTTATTATATACTCATTAGAATATTGTCTACTCATGGGATATTGTATACTCTTATGTGGGACGATGTGTGTTTTGTTTTGATTTGTTTTATGTGAATTTTAGTCTGATTTTCTAATGATCCTTCGGCATAGAGATTGCAACCATTGAAAATCATTGCATTATTTTTTCTTCTTTTTCATTTGTGAGTTTGGGTGATGGTGACGGAGTATGACGCTGATATGCCCCAACTGTGAATCTGAAAGTTGAGTGGTTCTTTACGCATTTTTTATGTATTTCAATCAATGGGTTTTCTCATAAATAAGTCTGGATGCATTGTACTGGTTGTTAAGTAAGCTATGTGGTGTTCTGTGTTCTGTGTTTCTTCCACGGGCTGTCGGGTTGGGGAGTGGCTGAGCGACCATGGACGCGATGGGGAACGGTCAGCTGTCATCCACTTCCTTGGGGACGCTGTGGTCATGCTGAGAACCGTACCGGGGCCCTTCTCCGCCGGTGGTGGGGTGGAAATGCAACCCCGACGATGTCACGAGCTGTCGCTCGCTGCTCGCCTGAAAATGTAGGGCTGATGCCGGATTGAGGGGGAGGGGCCGGCAACAGGACTTCGGCCTGAATTCAGTATGATGCAGTGTCCTCTGGGGGTGATGGCTGACTGACGGTGTCGTTCGCCGCTCTCTGCCTGATGGCCTGCGGTGTTTGGACTCTGTGTGGACTCCACACAACAACTGAATAAATTGAACTGAATTGGACACAACAACTGAATAAATTAATAATAGATGAGAAGGTAAATTGGTTGAAATTATGCAAAAATGTGACTGAACTAAGACTGAACTGTCTTGAAATATGATTGATATTGTGCAGAATAACACTGACCTGTCTGAACTGTCTTACATAGTAGTTCAGGCATGTACATCATGCGAAAGCGGTCAAGCATCATTTCCATATTTTACAGGTCCTGGTTAAGGTTAAATCAACGTCAGTTTATTGTTATTTTTTGTGTGTTTTCATTCCTCTATGAATATACAGTGAATCTTGATGATTGTATTCCTGGGTTATATTGTGTGATTGTAATTAGTATTTCAAAGCGTTTGATCTATGGCCTGCCCATCTACGGCCCTGACGACACTGGACGCTACTGGATGACCACTGGACCATCTAATTGTCACATGTCTCTGCTATACCATGCGCTTCGTGCTATGTTTGCCTCTGGGCCCCCGTATAGTTAAGCTTCACGCTTATATGATATACACGCCCTCTTGGATTAAGTGCAGGTCTGATGTATTGATGGCAGTATTGGTGGTCATCCGATATGTAGGTATATGTCCGGAAATGTACTCTATTTGTTCCTGACCTTGGCCTTTTGACAGGTCCATGCTTAGTGTATGTCTTGATGATTGATGGTTGTGTCATATTGTTGGGTGCACAATGAATTGTTGTGTTGACATATAGATTTATATGTCAAAAGGGGGATTGATAGTTTTAATTCATTGATCTGTTGTATCTTATATATCTTCAGGCTGTACACTGACGTCAGATGTCTCTGTGTAGACACAGGCCCCATGAAACAGTCTCTGTGTAAACACAGGGCCCCGTGAAACAGTACTGGACACAGGTGCACGATCAGTATCAGAAGCATGCAAAAACCCACACACACACCAGCACACACACTTTAACACACACACAAGCATACACCACATAGACATCAATGCATAACACACAGAGAGACATACACACACCCCCCCCTTTTTTGTTCGAAAGTGTCACCTAGACATGCAAACTCATGTCTCTCACTTTAACACACACACAAGCAGACACCACATAGACATCAATGCATAACACACAGAGAGACATACACACACCCCCCCCTTTTTTGTTCGAGAGTGTCAGCTAGACATGCAAACTCATGTCTCTCACTTTAGCACACACACACACACCGACACACACACACTCACACACACACACACCAACACACATGCACACACACAAATTATATGCCGTCATTCTGATAAGGAGAGCGGAGGAATACAGCCCCTCCTTTTACTCTGCTCCCCGTCTAAGATCCTTTGTCCTCAAACTATGACATGACAGCTATCAATCATTAAGCCAGGAGGAGGGGTGACCGCGACAAATGTATAAATGATGTGACGATGTATTGACGAGACCACCACTTGGCACTGGCTCGCTCTGTGTGCGGAGGTGCGTGGTCCGGATTGTGATCTGCTTGTGCTGTGACGGTTCAGTAAAACTCTGCAGACTGCCATCTGACTCTGTCTCAACTCTCTGTTCACCTCGCCGACATTCAATAAAAGAACTATGAGGGAATTCCTTTCAGCCTCCCATTCTATTTTTCGCACATGTGTGACCGGGCCCTAATTAACCATAGCTAACGTTAGCTAGCTTAGAGCACTAACTAACGTTAGCTAGCTTGTCTATAGCTAACGTTAGCTAGCTACCCAGCTTTAAGCATATAGAGGCACTAACTAACGTTAGCTAGCTTGTCTATAGCTAACGTTAGCTAGCTACCCAGCTATAATCATACCTTAGAGGTAGCTAACGTTAGCTAGCTTGTCTATAGCTAACGCGAGCTGTCCAAACATTTTATGCTGTGTAGCTAGCCAGTGGCTAACCCAACGCTTGTCTGATAGACAGACTAATAGAGGAAATGTCGCCCAGTGCCCACTTGAACACCAACATAAATCAATTTGATGAACTTACTTTCAATTCGGGAGTTCTTTCTCAAAAGACGAATTTTCAGTTCTTCTCTCAGAGTCCATCAGACTTTCTGGCGGTCGAATACTATTTCCGGTATACTATTTCCGGTTGGTGACTCTACTCAATTTAACTGAGTTGTCAGTTTTCAATCAACGCGAGAGAAACCAGTAAATTCAACATTCTCCATAAACAACGGAAGTTTTACTTTAAAACATGATCACAAAAGGATTATAAATTAATTAGTTGAATGCACTAACTGTATTCGTGTAAATTCAAAGACCTGCTCTTTCCCATTTTTTCAGTGTGGCATTTAAAGGGTAAACATTCAAAAATGTATTGAATATGTGTTTTCTTTTCTTTTTTACAATAATTTGTGATGCCCATCACAAACACTGGCATTTAAAGGGTAAAAATTCAAAAATTCCTGCACCAGAATGCAGGAAATTAAGTTTTTGTAACAAAATAATTGTGTGTGTGTGTGTGTGTGTGTGTGTGTGTGTGTATGTGTGTGTGTGTGTGAGTGTGAGAGAGAATGACGGACAATTGCTTGCTGTGTGAGAGAGAGAGAGAGAGAGAGAGAGAGTGAGAGAGAGAGAGAATTAAGTACATTTGCTGAAATACAGTTGTTCTTAATTTTCTCACTTGCTATGTGAGAATGTTAGTTATTATGTTCTCAATGCCCCTTGCATTGTATGAGTTGTGTGGAAGCGTTTGCTAGTTCTAGTGCTATCCCTTTGTACATTGTGGCTGTGTCTGACAAAAGTTAACAATAAATAATGGTATTAGGAATACATTTGCCTCCTGCGTGAACTGTGCATAGCTGAATAGACTGTATTTTAAGTTAACGCCGGTCATATGGTGGTACTTGGAGAGCCAGCTACGTTCTCAGGTGGTACTTGGTGTAAAAAGTTTGAGAACCACTGATCTAGATAATAATAATATCAACAAGAATAATATGAACACAAATTGCTGAGAGGGAGCGTCTTATTATCAGGCTAAAACACAGCATCAGATATGGGTCTATTATCAGGCTATCTGGTAGTTCGTTAATATATCAATATCAAAGTAGTTGTTACTACACACACACACAAACACGAGAGGAGCTGTCTGAATATTTCATTCTGTGTGTGTGTGTGTGTGTGTGTGAGTGTGAGTGTGAGTGTGAGTGTGTGTGTGTGTGTGTGTGTGTGTGTGTAACTGTCTTGACCTTGACTGGGCTCTCTGTAAGAGATAAGTGTGTGTGTGTGTGTGTGTGTGCGTGTGTGTGTGTGTGTGTGTGTGTGTGTGTGTGTGTGTGTGTGTGTGTCAAGTCAAGTCAAGTCAAGAGTTTTAATTGTCACGGCATACAGGTATACAATGAAATGCGGGTGGTCTTGCCCGCAACGATGTGCAATACAGTGGTACAACATATAATAGAATCAGAATGAAAAAACAACATTGTGCAGTAAACAGGTAACAGGTAACATGGAGTGACATCTCGGTATCTGTACATAGTTATTTACAGAGCATATGGGACATGCTAGTTAGCTTTGGTAGTGCAATACACTGTTCCTGTTATTCTAATTTAAAGTGTCCTTTCCTTTGGCCATAAGTGTGCGTGTGTGCGACATGAGTGTGTGCCCGCTCATGTTAAAGTGTTAAGTGGCTGCTCGTATGTGAGCGTGCACAGCGTGCGTGTCGTGTGTGTGTTCATGTGTGCTTGTGTGTGGATAGTTCAATGTTCTGAGCACTCAATGTTCATTGTTCATGGCTCTGATGGCCTGGGGGAAGAAGCTGAGCCTCAGCCGTGTGTAAAATGCAGGGGGTTCCCAGTGTGGGTTTGTGTCCCAGTGCGTCTGTCTATCTGAAGATTGTCGTGCGTGTTGTGAGCGTCAGTGATTATGTACAGGCTGCATGTGAGACTACACACTATATTCAGGTGTGTGTGTGTGTTGGTTTACCCAATCTCAGATTGGTTGTGTGTAACTGATGCAGGGAAAGACAGAAAGATGAGAGAAGAGCAGAGAAATGTATGTGTGTGTGTGTGTGTGTATGTGTGTGTACTGTAGTCACAACTACTTTGATATTGACTTCAGTAGTTAGTGTGTGTGTGTGTGTGTGTGTAGTCACAACTACTTTGATATTGACTTTAGTAGTTAGTGTGTGTGTGTGTGTGTGTGTGTAGTGTGTGTGTGTATGTGTGTGTGTGTACTGTAGTCACAACTACCTTGAAATTGACTTCAGTAGTGTGTGTGTGTGCGTGTGTGTTTGTTGTATATTCACAACATGAATATCCATTAATTACAGCACAGTAGTGAGGTTGTTAACTAGAGGAAGGGAAAGATCACAGTGTGATAGAAACAATGGTCCTCATCTGGGCTCCCAAATTTAGCCAGTAGAGAATAAGTTGTATACAGCCAGACAACCGGTAGCTATGGTCCAATATTCATTTAATTGCAGCGTGGGCCGAGTGGAATAATGCATTGGTTACATACAGGACACTTCAAACACAATACATGATTTGTACAAAAGGATCTGATGCAGGTAAATCACAATAGCCCTCGTTGGCTTTTTACATCAAAAGACAGTATTGTACATACATTTTAGTCATGTTATGTTAATGAAATAAGACCATAGTACTCTCTGTCACCACATGATAAACCTGGGCCTAAGATAGGCATTTTACTCTATTTATCACAAACAGTTATTATTCCATATAGTTTACTCACATAGGGACAAAGTAGAAACCATGGTCGGTGGTGGGTGATGGAGGACGCAGACTCAGACCCCCTGGGGTAACGGTGTGTGGCGGGTGTCCTGAGCTGGCCTGGCCTTCCTCACCAAAACCCACTGTTTTATACTTATAGATTTCATGACCTCACTTTTCTTAACCTAGTTCCACCAATCACCAGTATCTAAACACAGGCAGTCCTCATTTGGTGTCTCCTGGTCGTATGTGTCTGTAACAGCCATGGGTAGCCCCCTCCTTTTTGGCCAGAGGGGGGGTTGGACTGTGGCCTCCTTTGAATGAATCAATCATTTTAACATTCCTTCTATATGGTTCTTCTTTGTAAGTTACTTTCTAATAGGTTACTATACTCTTGTTTTATTATTCCAACCTTGTTTTTCATTCTAAACTAATATAATGCAATTATATTTCCTGTGACCTCTAATCTTGGTTAGACAACTGTCTTTAGTGCTATATTGAGTCACCGTTTTTCTGTGGTGTGTGACTGAGTAAACAATGTCGTCATGAGAGGTGTCGCCTGGTGGTGTTCAACTGATGAGGTCTGGTGACTTCTGCCTTAATAGTGTTTGTGTTGATATAATATTAACCCAATATAGTCAGTGCGTCTTAGGTTAATACTATTCAATTCACCAGAGCCATCCCAAAAAACCCCATCTACCAAACTGGCACTTTGTAATCTATTATTGCAACCACATTCTTACAGAGGCATTTCCGCTGTTTGGTCCATTCTTGCTGTGCTCAACTGTCACATGTCTAGGTGTTCGGTTTCCTGGGGGGGTTTGGAATGGCTGCTTGTTCCATCACTCTGAGAGTCTCTGTGTGATGAACTATTTACCATCACTACAGATACTTTCAGTTTTCTGGGTTAATCTAACATTTTTGATTATGAAATCATGAAATTATGAAGTCAAGGTTACCACAGCTCCTCCCTTTGACATTTTACTAATGTCATATTACAATTATCTTGACTTAATTTCTATACATACTAGCCATCCAATTTAACATAATAACAAAAATCATAAAAATTTAAATCTTTCTCAATTTTTCTTCTCAATTTTTTCCATTCTTCTTTGGTCCATCTTCAATTTTTGCCTTCTTGTCTTCTTCTTTTCTTAGTTCCCGCATTTCCCCTGACTATGGCCCCTCCCGGGAGTCCTGGTGACCCATTCATCCAGATCCCTTTTTAAACTATTCTGCCTTAAATGAAACAGTGTTTACCACTGTCTCATCAGGCCTCGTTCTTCTGGGCACGTTGAATATGCTAAAAACAATTAAAACAATTTAATCTAAACATTTATACATTTAAAGTCTAATCAATCACAATTTTTTAAAATTACAGTATCCGTTTACATGATCTGAGGGGAGACAAGATCCATTAGTATCACAATATTTTCATTTTACATTCATTCTCTGAAATAATCTCTTCTTTCTGCTAATTTTTTCTTTAAGATAGTACAATCACGTCTGCACATTTAATTAATTGCTTCCCACCTATCCTCCCCCCTTTTATGACACACAACGGTCATAAACCTGTCACTTCTTGTTCCCTCAGCTCAGTTTTGGCAGAGGAAAGCAGAATCTCAACGAAAATTTTCTTTTATCCATTCTCCTCACCCTGGCCATCTCCTTACTTATGTGAATGCATCTATACCTGACCCTGCGTTGTGTAATTTATCCGCCCCTTGCCTGCGCATTTTACCAAATCAATGTGCACAAGACAAAGCCCATCAGTATCTATACAGTCTCGTCCCTGTCCCCGCAGTCCAACCACAACTCCCCAGAGAACCTTGTTTACACACTGTCAGCTCAGTCTTCAGACTGGCCCCGCCCCCCCCAGGCCAGGTCATCCCAGGTCCAGCCATTGATTACCTCATGACAACCCGTCGTCAGATGATTTTAGCATGGAAGTTCCTCCAAACCACATCTGTTCAGTCTTTACAACCTGGCCCCACCCGCATGGGGTTTGTACAGGCAGGGGTCTCTGTGTACAAGAATTCTCTCACCTTCATTGGACTGCAGAGTAACAGGGAAAAATGAAATCCTACGTCACTGCTTCTAATGAAATGTATTCATGTCTCTCCCAGCGTTGCTCTGCCTTTCCCCTCCCTTTTCTGAGCTGTTGAAGACACAAGCACAGAGCAAATCTTTTTACACAATATGTCAACTCAATAAGGGAAGCCATCAATTCCATATGCAAATCGTGGTGGCACTACTTAACTGTCATTGATTTGATCCAATGCATCTCTCCTTCCAACAGTCCTCAGTCCTCTCCCCAGATCATTAACAAAAAACATTTGGGAAGAAAAAGAGAAAAAAAATCAAACAATTAACCCAATATTCAAACATAACACATCCTCCGACCACATGCCTTGCAATTTCTACATGTGAGACTATCAACCACATGCCTTGCAATTTTTACATAAAAAATCACCATTCATACCTAAAACAGCAAATCAATGAAATAAAATAACAAACAGGTCTTCCAAAACCATCCATCTACCTTCATCATCAATTCTCACACACACCCTCAATTGGAACAGCATCCTGTCCCTGAGACTCGACACCTCTTAAGTCAGCACAATCACCCCTACTGGTTCCTATTCAAACACCTTTCAGTCCACACAACTACAGACCAAAACACTTAGAAAATAAATTTAAAAATGTACATTCACGCTTACTCATACATACAAAAATCAAATTTAAATTAATATGACATAAAATAAACACTTTCATCCAATTCCTCATTGTCACAACCCATTCAATCCTGAACATCAGAGTTCTTAGAAAAGAAATAAAATCCCAAGCCAATCAACCCTCACAATTCAACATTATCCACACATCCTGAGCACAGGCTGTTACCTTAACCAAAACAAACTCTCATACTCTCATTTAAATGACATGAACTGAAATTAAAAAAAAATGACATCGCTCACTCCTTCACTCCTGCACCAAAATCCCTTTTATACATACTCAATAATCTCTCAATCACACAAAATAACCAACATTCTCTCTCATTCTCAGCCACACAGATCATTTCAACCTCATCCTTCATGCTATAAACATATACTTCCACCACTCTCGTTAATCATTTCACATTCTTGACAAACAAAGGTTAGTTTGCTTCTCCCTCTTAACTTTTCTGCTCTCAACCTTTGGCTAATCCAGTACACTCTTTCTCACCATACAGTCCTCACTGTTTCTCCTACTCCTCACATCAGGCTACACTCATTATCAGGCTAATACCATCTCGTCTCTATCCCTGCACTCAAAAAGGTCTAGCAGAACCTCTTCTTCAACCTGTAGACACTCCAGCCTGCTAGAACTGGTTATCTCCAGGTTATTCCTTCAATCAAACAGGCCGCCCTAATCAAATGTAAATAACCTCATCTGATTTGGCTCCTATTCAACAGTCTCCTACCCTCTTCTTAAATTAGCCGCTTCCTGTCTCAACCTCTCCCCCGTCGTAAAAATAACTGTCATCACTTTACAACTGTCTTCTGCATCTTCACCTCTGTGACCTCTCTCCTGTTGCGTCCAGTCTCACTCCCTGCTTGGCCCCCCTCGGGCCGTTTACTGCTTAGTAAAGATAGCCTGGGTCACCCTTTATGAGTTCCCGTGACCTAAAATAAATCTCTTTACCCCATGACCCCCCTGAAATTCAACAAAAGGTTAGTCATTACACACACAAATCATTTATAATAACTGCTAAAACACAATCTTACATCAAAACAGCTACTAAACAAACCCCCTGTCACTATTATCCCACTGTGACAAGCCTACCTCTAAAGATTTGCAGCAACATTATTCCAACAGTGTACCAAACTAACATCTTAACATCAATGTATTTCCTATACAAGCATTTTCATTTTATCAAGCTATATTTTAAACTCCAGTCAAACACAACATCATTATCCTAAGCTCACAATTGTACATGTCACACAGATTAAAACAATTACTTTTTTAACACAACATCATCTAAGTAATAAAATTACAACCTATCTACCCCCCTCGGTAAGGGCATACCCCTGTGTAAAACAACCTTGCTTCCCCCACAGACTTAATGTATATATTTTGTTCCCACTTTTAAATGATACATTTACCCAGAGTAGTTAAATTGTGTGTCTAACTTGGTCACAGGCAAACGAAATCATTCCCTTAATATAGACTCACTGCAATGTTTTGCAGTATAAACCCCAAATTGATTTCCTCCCCTAACGACTATCTCCCATAATCTACAACATCACACATGTTCACACTTGTTTTGTGCAGTGCACACAGTATTTCCCTTCTCAATAAATAGCCACTGATAAGGTTAGTTTTGTGAAATTTTAACCTATTACCGGCAACGTCCATCAACTCATCATACATGTACATGTAAGCATCACTCATTTCATAAAAACATTTTAGTGGTTAGTTCTCCTTCTTCCTCCTACCATACACACGTGACAAACCGATCCTACTGCATTTTACTTTGTAGAACATTTTTCCCATTTCAATTATTTCTCCCAAACTACCGTTTATCTGTGTATTATGTATGCAATAAAAGTTATGATGTATTTAAAACGGGTGAACAATTCCATGTTTTCCACTGTACTATTTTTAATCTTTTACTCTCATTCCCCCCTGGTTAAAAATATACCCCTATGTATCAAAGACAACAACACAACCTACTACACTCCGACAACGTCCACAACCTATCCTCAACTTTCTCCCTTAAACCAACCACTGATAAGTCACCTATCTCTACCCCTGCGTACACATAGCAATAACAACCATAAACAGAACCACTCCCAGGTCATTTATATAACATAAAGCAAAAATATCCACACTTACCACCGTCCCCTGAGCGAACACGAACGAAAAACGATCCGCACATGCGCAGTAGCGTCACCATAACGTTGCAACGACAACTAAAATCTGCCACGACATTCATAAAAATGGCACGACATCCTACCGCGTCCAATACTACTCCCAAAACACCATTTCTCATACTCTAATCATCCCATATGTCGCCCGCAAACTCACAAAACCGCCGCATGCAAGCTAATAGCCTAGCCAGCTCCACGCGAGGTTCCATGCGATCCCGGAAGCCCCAAGTTATGCCACGTTCAAGATCCGTACATCCATTCACTCCGCCCAGTACCAATCTAACAATAAACAACTTACACATGTCTAAATACCCACTTTAAAAGAACAAACTATTGTAAAAGAATTTAAAAACATTCTCATATACCAACGCCGTTACACAGATCAACATTAATCATTTCTCCTACCCGTCTCTCCGCCTGGTCGCACGCGCCGTGAACGCTACACACTCTCCATTCAACACCATGACGTCATCCACATGCGACTTCTTTCATTCACCATGACTAACCATGACGTCATCATCCTACGACTTCTGTCATTCACGTTACTCTTGTACACAATTTCTATCGCATCATATACAACCACTAAAACGACCCCAATCACTGCAACGAACGCATCGACTCGCCTTCTAACAACAATTTCTCTCACAGCGTTTCGCAAATGTCTTCACAACGGCGCTCTAACATCTCTAGAATACCGCATCTCCTCCGCCAAGCTAAACTAGTTAGCCTCAACCTTCCAATACGATTCGCTCCGGATTAGTATTGATCCGATTCACGTCACAACGTAGCAACCTTCGTCAAGCTTGCCACTGATCACATACAATTTACACAAATACACAAATACACAAATACAAACAAACCGAGACATCGATTACATGGCGCAACGCTATTAACCTTGGATTCTTGTGTAAGCCGACTTCTCATCTAAAAAATGATCACTGAACATACACTACACTACATTCTTTCCTTAAATATTTTACCTAAACTAAACCCTACACTACACTCCGTTCTCTGTTCTCTTCGTGGAACCAAGCTACCCCCGTACTACCCCGGTTCTCTCATTAAACTCCCTATTCTCTTTTCTCTTCGTGGAACCAGGCTACCCCTGAACTTCACCACGGAACTTTTATTCTACTCTTTAAGATCTGACTACGTTTCTTTACCCTTCTTATGAACCACTACGTCACGCACAGTCCCACTTCCCGCTATCTGTGACTAATCTCCGTTCTACTGCTCCTACGCCGGTCCCCTCAAACATTACTAATAACTCTTCGTCGGCTGCCGCTCTTATATAATCAAAAAAAATTCGCAAGTTTCTTCCTCCTGCTCACAACGACATTGCACAAACACGCTGCTCGCATTCACTGTAATACAACTCAAAATAAGCAGGTTCAGTTTTGGACATCCTAATCTAACATCACCACCAGTCCTGTAAGCAAACAATACACATATCCACCCTGGGCCCTACTGTGGCTATACACGACCATCAATATTCCTATTCACCCCACGTCTCTCTCATCCTCCAGACAGCCTCTCACTGTACTGCAAATTTCCAACTTCCCGGTTCTTTTTCTGCATGCTCATTATGTGAACAAATCAGAACGGGTCTTAAAAACGGCACTAACTGTTGTATATTCACAACATGAATATCCATTAATTACAGCACAGTAGTGAGGTTGTTAACTAGAGGAAGGGAAAGATCACAGTGTGATAGAAACAATGGTCCTCATCTGGGCTCCCAAATTTAGCCAGTAGAGAATAAGTTGTATACAGCCAGACAACCAACAGCTATGGTCCAATATTCATTTAATTGCAGCGTGGGCCGAGTGGAATAATGCATTGGTTACATACAGGACACTTCAAACACAATACATGATTTGTACAAAAGGATTTGATGCAGGTAAATCATAATAGCCCTCGTTGGCTTTTTACATCAAAAGACAGTATTGTACATACATTTTAGTCATGTTATGTTAATGAAATAAGACCATAGTTTTCTCTGTCACCACATGATAAACCTGGGCCTAAGATAGGCATCTTACTCTATTTATCACAAACAGTTATTATTCCATATAGTTTACTCACATAGGGACAAAGTAGAAACCATGGTCGGTGGTGGGTGATGGAGGACGCAGACTCAGACCCCCTGGGGTAACGGTGTGTGGCGGGTGTCCTGAGCTGGCCTGGCCTTCCTCACCAAAACCCACTGTTTTATACTTATAGATTTCATGACCTCACTTTTCTTAACCTAGTTCCACCAATCACCAGTATCTAAACACAGGCAGTCCTCATTTGGTGTCTCCTGGTCGTATGTGTCTGTAACAGCCATGGGTAGCCCCCTCCTTTTTGGCCAGAGGGGGGGTTGGACTGTGGCCTCCTTTGAATGAATCAATCATTTTAACATTCCTTCTATATGGTTCTTCTTTGTAAGTTACTTTCTAATAGGTTACTATACTCTTGTTTTATTATTCCAACCTTGTTTTTCATTCTAAACTAATATAATGCAATTATATTTCCTGTGACCTCTAATCTTGGTTAGACAACTGTCTTTAGTGCTATATTGAGTCACCGTTTTTCTGTGGTGTGTGACTGAGTAAACAATGTCGTCATGAGAGGTGTCGCCTGGTGGTGTTCAACTGATGAGGTCTGGTGACTTCTGCCTTAATAGTGTTTGTGTTGATATAATATTAACCCAATATAGTCAGTGCGTCTTAGGTTAATACTATTCAATTCACCAGAGCCATCCCAAAAAACCCCATCTACCAAACTGGCACTTTGTAATCTATTATTGCAACCACATTCTTACAGAGGCATTTCCGCTGTTTGGTCCATTCTTGCTGTGCTCAACTGTCACATGTCTAGGTGTTCGGTTTCCTGGGGGGGTTTGGAATGGCTGCTTGTTCCATCACTCTGAGAGTCTCTGTGTGATGAACTATTTACCATCACTACAGATACTTTCAGTTTTCTGGGTTAATCTAACATTTTTGATTATGAAATCATGAAATTATGAAGTCAAGGTTACCACATGTTTAATTGCAGTGCACACTGCACACGCTCACTTACTCCTTCTCAACCTCTCCCTCTTTCTTTCTCTCCGTCTCACTCATTCTCAACCTCTCAAAATCTCTTTCTATCAATTTGTCTCTAACTAATTCTCACTCCTTCTCAACCTCTTTCTTTCTTTCTTTCTTTCTTTCTTTCTTTCTTTCTTTCTTTCTTTCTTTCTTTCTTTCTTTCTTTCTTTCTTTCTTTCTTTCTTTCTTTCTTTCTTTCTTTCTTTCTTTCTTTCTTTCTTTCTTTCTTTCTTTCTCTACGTCTCACTCATTCTCAACCTCTCAAAATCTCTTTCTATCAATTTCTCTCTCTAACTCATTCTCACTCCTACTCAACCTCTTTCTTTCTTTCTTTCTTTCTTTCTTTCTTTCTTTCTTTCTTTCTTTCTTTCTTTCTTTCTTTCTTTCTTTCTTTCTTTCTTTCTTTCTTTCTTTCTTTCTTTCTTTCTTTCTTTCTTTCTTTCTCTCTGTCTCACTCATTCTCAACCTCTCAAAATATCGTTCTATCAATTTCTCTCTCTAACTCATTCTCACTCCTACTCAACCTCATTCTTTCTTTCTTTCTTTCTTTCTTTCTTTCTTTCTTTCTTTCTTTCTTTCTTTCTTTCTTTCTTTCTTTCTTTCTTTCTTTCTTTCTTTCTTTCTTTCTTTCTTTCTTTCTTTCTCTTTCTCAAGTCTTATATGGTCTTTTGGGAGTCAGGGCGCAGCTGTGTGGTTCCCGGTCCTGATCCAGCTACTGGTAGTCTGGAGAGGATGGACCCTTCTGTGGTTGATACCATCCGGAATGCGCATGCTCCCTCCACTGTCGCGCTTTACGCAGGCAGATGGCGTATGTTCCAAGTGTGGTGTAAGGCGGGGGGCCGGGACCCAGTCTCCTGCCCCCTGGATGCTGTCCTTAGTTACCTCCAGTCTCTCCTTGATAGACTGTCGACTTCGACGGTGAGGGTATATGCAGTAGCTATATCCTCCTATCATGAGGGATTTGAGGGGGATGTCTTGTTCAGCCACCCTCTTGTGAAGCGTTTCCTGCTTGGCGCTCGGCGCGTTAAGCCGGTGCAACGCTCTTTGGCTCCGAGTTGGGATCTTCAATTGGTCCTCGTCGGTTGTCCTTGGCCCCGTTTGAGCCTCTTGAGCAAGCGCCGTTGGAACAGCTGTCGTTCAAGACCGCGTTCTTGCTGGCCGTCACCTCCGCTGAACGCGTGGGTGTGCTTTGTGCTCTCTCGGTACGACCAGAGTGCCTGTCTTTCGTTCCAATTGCGGTGCCACTCTGCAGCCTATTCCTGCCTTCGTGCCTAAAAATATCCGGAATTCTTCCGCTCCAGGGATATTGTGGTTCAGGCATTTCATCCGCCTCCTCACGCTAGTGAGTTAGATGCAGGCTTTCACCTGTCATGTCCAGTCCGTGCTTTGGGAATTTATCTCAGCCGTACTCAGGACCTCGGGGTCACCGATCAGTTTTTTTTTGCTGTCACGGTGGTTCTCATGCCGGTAAGGCACTATCGAACAACGCCTGTCCCATTGGTTGTGCGAGGGCATTGCCCTCTGCTACACGTTGGCCGGGCTGGATCCCCCTGGGGGCGTCAGGGGCCACTCCACTCGTGGGGTGGCAGCCTCTGCCGCTCTGCTGGGTGGGGCCTCGGTGGAGGACATCTGTACTGCAGCTTCGTGGTCCTCCCCGGGCCCCTTTGTAAGGTTTTACCTCATGGACATGACCGGGGGTTCTGTCTCCCAGGCGGTTCTGGGGTCTGTGGCCTCTCCTGCTTCCCGTCCTTTGGTAGGGTAGCAGGGGTGTGTGGGTATGGGCCACAGTGTGGTTCCACCTGTGCTGTGTGTTCAAGGGGTTCTAGTTCCCTCTTGCTCGCACTCGGGTGGAGTTGACTGCGCCCCCCCCTTCATTAGGAAGGATGGGGTGACGGGACTCCCCAACCCCTTGATGTGGGCTTACGGGTCCTCAGGGGGTACATCTGTCGGGCCTCGCGTCCGCTCTACCCCATATCTCGGAATGGCTTAAGAGCGGGACGCGATAGGCCAAGTACGCTATATATATAATGTATATAACCTAGTTATATGAGTACTGGCTGAGCGTCCCGCTCTTAAGCGGCCCTGAGTTCCCTTGAGGAATCTTTTCCTGGAAACGGGTTTTGTGGCGAGGAAGAGTGTTTGGTGACCATGCCTACTGTCCACGATAACCCCGTTTATCCACAGTGGCGTGTGTGTCCCCTGCTGTATTCTCCTAAAATCCACGATCAGCTCCTTGGTTTTCAGGAGTAGGTTGTTATCCCGGCACCAGTGTGCCAGTACATCAACCTCCTCCCGGTAGGCCTTCCCGTCGTTGTTAGAGATCAGCCCCACCACCACTGTGTTGTCCGTAAACTTCACTATGGAGTTGGAGCTGAACCTGGCCACACAGTCATGTGTGTACAGTGAATACAGCAGGGGGCTCAGAACACAGCCCTGGTAAGTAGTAAGTAACAATGTTCGTCAAACAGTGTTGAAACTTGGGTGCTAGAGTCTTGAGTGCATAGTAGTAAAAACATATTAGCATAGTAAATGGTAAATGGTGCATTTATATAGACCTTTTATCCAAAGCGCATTACAATTTGTTCCTCACATTTGACCCATTCATGCACACATGCACACACAGATGGCGGAGGCGACCATGCAAGATGCCAACCTGCTCATCGTGATCAGTTAGGCTTAGGGGGTAAGTGTCTTGCCCAAGGACATTTCGACACGCGAGCCACTGTCGGTAGTAATATAGGCAAGGAAGATTATTTAGTGGCAGGCAAAGTACATGACAGTAAAAGACTACGAAGGTTATTTTTTTATTTATTTTTCATTTCAGATATCGATTGAAGAAGTGTGTTTTTAGCGGCTGGGTGGCGCAGCGGACATTGCGCTCGTCACCAACGCTAGAGACACCGGGTTCGACTCCGGCTGTCGGCGTTGCCTCCGGCTTGGGCCAGCCGTCATACTAATTCAATTGGCAGAATTAGCGGGTGGAAGTCGATGGGTGGTAATCTGGACATTGTGGACAGCGACTCCTACAGGTCGGTTGGGGACGCCTGCACAGCCGAGACAGGAAATGGCGGGGGTAGTGTGAGCCTCCCACACGTTACACCTCGCCAATGAGAGTCCGCGCTGGCAGGTGAAAAGATGTGACAGGCTGCCTCCTCGTGTACCGGAGGGGACACGTGATGCAAGGCTTCTATCCTCCCTACAACCGGCCAGTGGGGGGCATATGCGAGCAACGTTCAAAACAGGGGAGGGAAGAATTGGCACAGTAGAATTGGGATGGGAGAAAAAATAGAAAAAGAGGAGAAAAAGTGTGTTTTTAGTAACGGCGGAAAATTGGTCAGGTTTTGGCTGTCCTGACTGTGGTGGGAAGTTCGTTCCACCATTGTGGAGCGAGAACCGATAATAGCATGGCTTCTCTTTGATGACCCCCCGGAACTGACATTGCTCAGGAGGAATCTGCAGTTTCTGCGATCATCAAGGTAAGATGACAGCCATGCCAGTGCAGAGTCTACAACCTCCATTCTCTGTGGAGTGACCAGTCCTGAAGCCTGACTGATAGGGATGGGATGATGTCTGGTGCTAGGGTCCAGCTAGCATGTATGGGAAGGTTCGACGAGGCTCTTGATTCAGCATTTGGAATGGGGGGGGGTTGGGAGAAGCAGCTGCGGATGCTCTCTACCCTTTTTCTCAAAGAATAATATTGCAAAGTCTTCGGCAGAGAGAGAGGAAGGGGGAGGGAGGACATGGTGGCCAATGACTTTCTGTCCCCTGAGACGATTGAACCCACTTCTGTCTCAGACAGATCGCCATAAAAAAAAGCTGAATAACAACAAAAAATACATTAAGATACCCTTTGTTGGATAATAGAAACATATGAGATTGAACACGACGTGGCTTTGCAGAGTGCTCAGTGAAGGAGGGAGGGGTGACAGAGCGGTGTAGAGGAACGAGTGTTTTGTGGAATTATAAAGCTGTGAGATGGCAAAGAGAAGAGGCTGTCGCACAGCTGTCTTAAATCAATAACAATGGCTGACTATCAAATATAATGCCTTGTGCTTCATCACACACAGGCTCACGCATAGAAAAAACACATATACTGGTAATTGCAGTGCACACTGCACACGCTCACTTACTCCTTCAAAACCTCTCCCTCTTTCTATCAATTTGTCTCTAACTCATTCTCACTCCTTCTCAACCTCCTTCTCAACCTCTTTCTTTCTTTCTTTCTTTCTTTCTTTCTTTCTTTCTTTCTTTCTTTCTTTCTTTCTTTCTTTCTTTCTTTCTTTCTTTACGTCTCACTCATTCTCAACCTCTCAAAATCTCTTTCTATCAATTTCTCTCTAACTAATTCTGACTCCTTCTCAACCTCTTTCTTTCTTTCTTTCTTTCTTTCTTTCTTTCTTTCTTTCTTTCTTTCTTTCTTTCTTTCTTTCTTTCTTTCTTTCTTTCTTTCTTTCTTTCTTTCTTTCTTTCTTTCTTTCTCACTCATTCTCAACCTCTCAAAATATCTTTCTATCAATTTCTCTTTCTAACTCATTCTTACTCCTACTCAACCTCTTTCTTTCTTTCTTTCTTTCTTTCTTTCTTTCTTTCTTTCTTTCTTTCTTTCTTTCTTTCTTTCTTTCTTTCTTTCTTTCTTTCTTTCTTTCTTTCTTTCTTTCTTGCTTTCTTGCTTTCTTGCTTTCTTTCTTGCTTTCTTTCTTTCTTTCTTTCTTTCTTTCTCACTCATTCTCAACCTCTCAAAATATATATATATTTTTTTTGATCATTTTTTTTTTATTATTAATTACATGAAACAAGACAACACAATAACCACAGTAACAAAAAACATAACTCCACAGGAAAATAACAAAGAATAATAATACAGAATAACAAATTATAAAGACAAAAAAGAAAAAGAAACAGCGTCCAACCTATCAAATATAGATGGCAACTTCAATAGCAAAAATGTCTTCAAACATGCCAACCTTCCCCCACCTTTACAAAGTGGAGTGACTGAAAAGATTGTTTACGAGAGTGTTGCCGCAGATTTACTGTAGATAGCCTAGGTCCCTTACACATGTTCAAGACTGCTAAACTCGCAGAAGGTAAAGTGTAAGAAGAAAGAGGATCTTCCTCCAAGTTGGTTGACAGGTCAATCAGTCTGCCAATATTAGTCCCTTGGGGAGATGGCATGTGAATTGACAAATAGCGCAGAATAGCTAAATATCAACCCCCCCCTAAAATCCCCCCAGTCAAAGTTAAGAAGGACAAGACAAAAAACAAGACAGACAAGACATTTCCTCCATCCCCTCCCATGAGACCGCCGGACCCCCCCGATCAAGCACCCCAACCCCGCTCAGCCGCACACGGCGGTCCTTACCTTCTCAGCTGCTGCGAACCACAGGTCAATGCCAGCCTGTCCTACCCCAATCACCCGCGCCGTGGATATCTCAAGATAAATCAAATCCAACAATGTTAGGGACCAGTTAATCACTGTAAGCTTCTCAGGCTCCTTCCATCTCATTGCTATTAGCTTCTTCGCTGCTGTGACGCCCGCTAGGACAACCCTTTTCAGTTGTACGGACGCGGGTAGTGTCGTTATATCGTTCAGGAGTAGTGTAACAGCTGTGAATGGGATAGATAAGCCACACAGATCTGAAAGTTTGTCCGTTATTGACCTCCAGAAACGGGCCACTGGTGGGCAATCCCAATACATATGCATATAAGTGCCAGTGGCCTTTTGAGAGCACAAAGTGCACAGAGAGTCGGCTATCAGTCCCATAGCAAATAACTTCCTAGGTGTAAGATAGGTCCTATGAATATAATTAAAATGAATCTGCTGGTGATTGGGGTTGCGGGAAGACAATGCCACATTTGCCCAAACATCATCCCAATCAAACTCGGGGTCCAACTCCGGGATATCCACATGCCAGATTGTATCCAATGATACGTTTTTATACGTGGATTGAATTAAGAGCGTATAAAAGTCTGAGACAAACCCTCTGGAGGTCGTCCTGTCCACTATGAGCCTGAGAAAGGGGTGTGGTTGCAGAGCTTGAGCCCACGGCACGCCATGCGCCCTCAGCGCTGACCTTAGTTGAAGGTAAAGAAAGAAGGACTCGCCGGGAAGATCATAAAATTCTCTTAAGTCCTGAAACGCACGGAGGCCGTTCTTATCATAAATATCTTCCAGAGTATGAACTCCCCTCCTTTGCCATTGAGGAATATTAACCGGCTTGTGCCCAATAAGTAATTGCTGGTTATTAAAAATTGGAGAGTCCAGGTGCCATGGGCATTTAACCCCACACGACTTCTGTACATTACGCCACGTCTGGATCACGTGAGTTATGATTGGTCCATACCTCAGTCGGCATTTCGAAATAGGGACAGTGGAGTACACCACATCCTGCAATCTTAGCGGTGAGACCGCCACCGCTTCTAAGGAGCGCCAAGATACAGCATCTACAGGGTCTAGCCAGCACATCAGAGGTCTCAGTGAAAAGGACCAGAAATAAAGCTTAAAATCAGGGATTGCGAGGCCCCCATCTTGTTTCCTACGTTGAGTAGTAGCTCTTTTGATTCTCGGGCGTTTGTTATTCCAGATAAACTTAGATACCATCGATTGTACCTTGCGCCAGTGGTCTATTGGAGGGGGCAGGGGGAGCATTGAGCTAACAAAATTTATCCTAGGCAGGACGTTCATTTTGATTATGGAAGCCCGGGCTTGTAAAGAGTTAGGAAGGGACGACCACCTGTCTAGATCCTGGCGTATTTTATCATAAGTACCCGTGAAGTTGTACTTAGTAGTTTGATTCAGCGTGGGGAATATCTCTATGCCCAAGTATTTAAAATGTTCTACTATGGGGATATCAGCTGGTAATCGTACCGTCTTGGCCAGCTCATTAAGAGGTAGGCAGGCTGATTTGTTCCAGTTAATCTTAAAGCCTGACATTTTACCAAAGTCGTCGATTATTCCCAATAATTTTACGGCCGACCGGGAGGGGTCGTCCATGAAAATCAGCAGGTCATCCGCATAGAGAGCAATTTTGTGTGGAGTATTATTGACCATTATGGGGACGATGTCCTCCGATTGCCTAATAAATTGGGCCAATGGTTCGAGGGAAAGCGCGAACAGTCCTGGGCTCAGAGGACAACCTTGTCTAGAAGATCTGGAGACTGGAAAAAGTGTGGAACAGTTTTTGCCTGTCAGTATCATCGCAGACGGCGAGGCATACAGGACTTTAATCATATGAATAAAACTCTTTCCAAGACCCATAATCTCAAGTACCTTCCACAGGTATGACCACTCAAGTCTGTCAAACGCCTTCATGGCATCCAAAGACAGAACTGTGGACGGAGCTGTATTGTCTTTACTGTTATCGATTACATGCAACAGCCTCCTAAGATTATCTGCAGCCAGGCGCCCCGGGATAAAACCAGTTTGATCGCAGTGTACCAATACAGTCATAAATCTCTGCAGGCAACGGGCCAGCACCTTGGCAAACACTTTTAAATCGGCCCTGAGAAGACTCAAGGGTCTATAGCTACCACAATCATTGGGATCTTTGTCCTTCTTGAGAAGTAAAGAAATCAACGCCATATTGACATCTCTTGAGAACTCCCCTTGTTCGATAGCATAATTGATCATATCGAGCATCAATGGACCCAGTTGGTCCCAGAAAGCTAAATACACTTCGGGTGGAATACCATCCCAGCCTGGTGCCTTACCCCTCTGCATTTCAGCAATCGTCTCCCTCAATTCCACAAGAGTGATCGGTTTCCCCAGTTCCTTGGCCTCTTCCTCAGAAATGTGGGGTATCTCAAGCCCGCCAATGAACGATTCAAATTTAGAGTCATCAAGATTAACCTCTGAGCTATATAACTGTGAGTAAAACTCTTTAAAAGTGTCATTGATCTTTTTCGAATCAGTAGTGACTGCACCCTGGCTCATCTTGATCGAGGGGATATCCGAGAAATGATCATTCGAGCGTATTTTCATTGCCAATAGATGGCTAGGCCTGGAGCCGTGAAAGTAGTAATTTTGTCTTGTCCTATGTATCAAGAACTCAGACTGTTGTTTAAGTATGGAGTTTATTTCTTTCTTGACTATCTTACGTTGTGTGTTTAGTCGTTCACTATAGTTAGTTTGCAAGGATGCGTATAGGTCCGCATATAATGTTTCCAGTCCTTCTAGCTTTTTTGACCGGGATTTTCGCAAATTGGAGGCGAAAAGTGTGACATGA
The DNA here is from genome assembly GCF_963971535.1 of Notolepis coatsorum. Taxonomy (NCBI): domain Eukaryota; kingdom Metazoa; phylum Chordata; class Actinopteri; order Aulopiformes; family Paralepididae; genus Notolepis; species Notolepis coatsorum. The sequence goes on from NC_140168.1 coordinate 88,051,459, forward strand.
CCCCTGATAAATCCTTTCAATGCGTTCCACAGGACCCTAGGGTCTTCGACTGTGCCAACGTTGATCTGCAAGAATTCAGCTAGTTTACTCCTGAACTCAGAACAGAAATCATCGTTCTTTAGCAAGGTTGAATTAAAACGCCATCTGGGAGCTCTCGCGGAGAGCCTGCCAAAGGTTGCCGTAAGGAAAATCCCCTTGTGATCTGAGAGAGCCAAGGGAACCAATGAGACATCGAAACTATCAAACATATTAGGGGACGCGAATGCATAGTCTATTCGAGAGAAGGTTTTGTGTCTGGCTGACAGGTGAGAGTAATCCTTGAGGGTGGGATTGGATAAGCGCCATAGGTCTGCGAGCCCCGTGTCCTGGGCCCACATCCTGAGGGCCTTAGAGGACCGTTTTTGGTCGCTCGTTTCAGGGGACCCGGACCTATCCATCTCCGCATCCCAGCATGCATTAAAATCGCCACCCACAATGAGAGCGTATCCATTAAGTTCCAACATATTCTTCGTGATTGTATTATAGAACGCTGAATCAAATGTGTTAGGAGCATACAATGCTATTATTGCCATCTTCCTATGAGAGAACTCAACTTTTGCTATAGTAGTCCTTCCCTCCGTGTCCGACCACACGTCCAGGACTTTGATATCAAGGTTACGTCTTGTAACTATGACGACTCCTTTCGTCTTATCATCAGCTGAGGATGAGGAGATAACGTGATATTGTCGATTTGCCAGCCTTGACACATCACCCACCAATAAATGTGTCTCACTAAGGAGAGCAATGTCAATATTTCTTCTCTTCAATAACCAAAGGACACTGGCACGCTTGTGTGGGGCATTAAGACCTCCTGTGTTCCAAATTAAAATATTCAATTTAGCCATGGTCGAGTTTGTCTAAATGCGTAGAGAACATACCAGTGCAGCCAGGCTGAGTACAGAGGCGCTGATCCAGGCGGGCCCAGACGGTCAATCTCAGGAGTTCAGAGGAGGAACAATCACACACATATAAGACAACAGTACATAAAACACAGAACAATACCACCCCAGTTACAACCCCCCCTCCTTCTACTCTAAACTCTAACCCACCCGTCCTATTATTAATACCCCTATACCCACTCTCCAATCCCCTCCCTATGCCCCATCCATTAAGGATGGTCATCTTCCTCTCATTACCCACTGGAGTCATGGATCCAATAAGACGTTCTCCACTCCGACCCCCCTCTAGATAAACCCCTAATTAAACCCCCACTAGTCCAATAAACACAAATTAAAATTAAAATTAAATTCAATAAAGATATCGGTCGAAAACCACCGTGAGCCTTGGCCCTAACATGAGGCAACTATAATGGAAGAAATAGCCATTATTATATAATAACTCATCATCAACCCTGTAACCATCCTCTTCTGAGTCTGTGTATCAATGTCGCAACGTTATAGCATAAATGGATAAAGGAAAATTCAAAACAAAATCAAAGCATATCAGCAGTTAGTCTAAGGTAGTATCGGATCACAGTTAAATTGCTCATTCAAATGCCATTAAAACAGCGACAATAAGAGGAAAAGGAAAAAGAGGGTTATGGCTAAAGTGCAAGCAAAGCTAAACCTGACCCAGCCTGTTATCACATATTTTATGTATATTCGGTCGAGAGCCAACGTGAGCCTTGGCCCTAACATGACAACTATAATGGAAAAAATTAGCCATTATTATATAATTACTCAACATCAACCCTGTAACCATCTACCTCGGAGTCTGCATATTAATGTCGCAACGTTATAGCATAAATGGATAAAGGAAAATTCAAAACAAAATCAAAGCATATCAGCAGTTAGTCTAAGGTAGTATCGGATCACAGTTAAATTGCTCATTCAAATGCCATTAAAACAGCGACAATAAGAGGAAAAGGAAAAAGAGGGTTATGGCTAAAGTGCAAGCAAAGCTAAACCTGACCCAGCCTGTTATCACATATTTTATGTATATTCGGTCGAGAGCCAACGTGAGCCTTGGCCCTAACATGACAACTATAATGGAAAAATAGCCATTATTATATAATTACTCAACATCAACCCTGTAACCATCAACCTCGGAGTCTGCATATTAATGTCGCAACGTTATAGCATAAATGGATAAAGGAACATTCAAAACAAAATTAAGTCATATCAGCAGTTAGTCTAAGGTAGGGTCGGATCAGTTAAATTGCGCATACAGATGCCATTAAAACAGCGATAATAAGAAGAAAAGGAAAAGAGGGTTACGGCCAGAGTGCAAGCAAAGCCACACCTGACCCAGTATATTCAATCGACCTTCTACTATTGGAGCCCAAAGCTCAAAGCATCCTGGATATAAAAATAAAAGCATACAAGAAGTTAAGGACCCGATCACCATTAAACTGTGCAAACCTATGTCACTTGAACAGCAACAACAACCAAAATACATAAACATTATCGGGTCTCGAATGTATCGACGCGGGTGATAGCCACAGCCCATTAGCCAGCCCGAGGCCAGCGCGTAAGCTAGTGGTGAATCCGGCTAGCACGCTAGAGTCTGTTATGTACAATGTTCAGATAGCTCGTTAGCCTCCAAAGAGCTCGGATGGGCAGCGGATAGTTAGCCTGTCTGGGCCTGATATCAAGCATTTGTGAATAGTCCGCAAATAAATATATCAATGTATTTAGGTCCACAACGCCAAGCCACTCACCCGACAAAGCTATCAAGCCACCGTCTCGGCCAACCCCCCGAGATATTCCTCCGCTTTGGCCAACGACCAAAATGAGCGACGGTCATCGCCCTTACAAAGCACAGACAATCTTGCGGGGGCGAATAGCGTAGGCCTCAAGCCCAGTTTCCATAGCTTGGCCATGACCAGTTTGTATTCGCCCCTCTGTGCCTGAACCTCCGGCGTGAAGTCCTCGAAAATGGCCACTTTGTGATTGTTGAGAGCCAGATCCCCCCTTCTGGCCCGGGCCGACCGCATGATGAGTTCTCTCTGCTGTAGCCTGTTTAGCTTGACGATGATGGGCCTCGGCTCCTTGCCCATACCAGGACTGGTCTTGCCCGCTCTGTAGGCCGACTCACACAAGGGCGGATCGGGAAAGACATCCTTCCCCAGTAACCTCTGCAGCAGCTCCGGCATGTTCTCCGAGAGACGTCCTCCCTCACTGCCCTCCGGTACACCGACAATCCTGATGTTGTATCGTCTCTCCCTGGACTGCAATTCCACAATTACCGACTGTAGTTTGGCGACGTCAGCTTGTGCAGCCAGCAGGGAGCTCTCCATACCCGCCACCCTCTCGCCCTGTTGAGAGGCCTCAGCCGATAGCGAGGCTACTTCGATAGCGTTAGCTGTGGTGGCAGCGTGCAGTGACTCCATCTTTTCTTTCAACGGGCCCACCGCCAGCCCGATCTCCTCCGACATTGCCCGACGAAAGGTATCAAAAAGCTCCGCCTGCGCTTTCAATTGTGCCTCGGCGAAGCGTGCCTCAAAGTCCGCATGGAGTTTGGTCACGACCGAGAGAATTTCGCTTATCTCAGGCGAAAGCGAGGACGGGCCCGGCGCCATTTTGTCGGCTGAAGCGTTGTTGGCTCTGGTTCCCGGCTTCGACATCACGAAAAGTCGAAAAAGGTCGATGAAAGTGGTAGATGCTTGACCACTCAACAAAAAGATCAATAAGAAATAAAAAAATAAATAAAGACTAGTGGGGTGACAGTGTTTTCCGCACAATAATAGGGAGCTCCCGTGAAACACGTCTCACCCCATGAACGCCTGGCTCCGCCCCCCGTCTCAAAATATCTTTCTATCAATTTCTCTCTAACTCATTCTCACTCCTTCTCAACCTCTTTCTTTCTTTCTTTCTTTCTTTCTTTCTTTCTTTCTTTCTTTCTTTCTTTCTTTCTTTCTTTCTTTCTTTCTTTCTTTCTTTCTTTCTTTCTTTCTTTCTTTCTTTCTCTCACTCATTCTCAACCTTTCAAAATGTATATCAATCTCTTACTTTCTCCCCCCCCCCCTCTCTCTCTGTCTCTCACTCCCTTTCTCTAACTCATTCTCAGCCTCCAGATTCATAGTCTATGCACAGGTGGAAGGCAGCGGTATACCAGCTCCTCGCTGCCTGCCACCCAGTCGGCTGAGGCTGAGTGTTGTCAACACATGTGGAGGAGGTATTATAATAGAGAATGACAGTCGGCACAAAGGAACGTCAGACCTCGCGTCGTGATTGGCTGAGCCTGAGCTCATTCCGACGAGTGCCAAGGTTTCGTGATAACACTTGCGACGTAGCAATTCTCAAGGTAAACGCTTCCTCTCTTGTGTTATTGTTGCTTAATTGTCTGAGCTCTATAGCAATCAGTTACTCTGGGCTTTTGAAATACAAACACGAAACAAGTGGGTTCAAAGAGGGAAGATGGAAAGCAAGTAGAGAGTAGGAGGAGAGGGACGATGGAGGGAGCCTGTCAAAACAGGATAGAGGAAATAAATCCGAGAAAGAATGCACCTGAGCTCTGATGGATGACGGTAGGATGAGTTCCCTCCGGCCTTAACTGACTGAGGTTAGAGATTAGCAGCCGGTCAATGGACCTCTGTCTCTCCTCGTTCTCTTCCACGTCGCCCAGTAAGGCCTCTCTCTCCCTCTCTATCTATCTCTTTATATCTATCTATTAGGGGTGTAACTGTACACATATTTGTACCGAACTGTTTCGGTATGGGACCTTCGGTTCAATATACGCTGTGTACCGAACAAATACAATGTTACTTTAGGGGGGCTGCTGACTGATTAGATAGGGCAGCTGACTGTGATTTGTGCATTGCCCTCCCTGCCACAAGCGATTTTCAATAAAAAAAAAGTACCCCTCCTGAATATCATAGTCCAATCGACCGCAGCATCTAATTTTGTCCTGGAATGAATCTCAGAATCACTGTCTGACTCTATGGGCGACTTCTCTCTGGCTGCCGATCGCTCAGTCCTCTCGTACATTCATGTGTTGGCATTTATTTTTTTCAAACACCACAACCTCCAATGCATTTCTATGGGTTATTTTAGTGCAAGCCCTTACGTGCTTTCATCATAAGTAAGTCACACTAATAAAACGAATTATCTATTGGCTGAGTGCAGGCACGTGCACACATAGACGTGAAGGGGTGCCCGGGCACCTGCCTTTTTCATTTTTCATTAGAAAGTGCCCTTTTTATGCCCTTTTTTATTTATTTTTTTACTGTTGCACATATAGATAGACTGCCCTGCCCTTCCAAATGAAAGATGTCATGATAGAATCAAAATATTAGGTAAAGAAAGAGAGATAAATGCCCCTACCCCTCTCCCTCTCCTGGAACTGGAAGGACCCATTATTTACGTGCGCTGCCAGACGCCTGTATACTTTCCGTAGCCGCATTTCTGGCAGACGCTCTCTGATTGGCCGACGTCAGTTTCTACTGGTTATTAAGCCTAGCCACTCTTCGAAGTAGGTTCAGGTTAGAGTTTGTCTTAGAGCGTGTCGGCAAGTTCTTTCGACGGTTAAGCTTAGGCACTCTTTCAAAGTTGGTTAAGGTTAGAGTTTGACTTAGAGCATGGCGATAGAACGCCAGGTAGTTTGCAGGCTGTTCGACGCGGAAATGGGCAAAGACAGACAGTAGACACAGCTCATCAGTACTTGTGTTGTGCTAACTGCTAAAGAAGCTATTTGGCTGGATGCAGTCTGGACAGTGGTCAGTGGATATACATCAAGACAACAGTCTGTGACTGTGGGACAGTGGACATAATACTTCATCAAGCCCTCCTGACCTGGACCACGTTTCAACTAACAAGTGAGTTAATGCGGTCTCTCTTTCTCTCTCTCTCTCTCAACAGTCAACACAGCGTGTTAATTTCGGCATGCCGCCGGCGCCCGCAGCTGTTGGTCTGGAGCGCATATTGTGTTATTAAAGGGACACTATGTAGTTTTGGTGACATCTATCAGTGAAACTGAATGTACCATAGACTTGTATTAACCTAAAAAATCGGGCTCGCGCGCTGTGCGCGCTCGCATTGCATTTAATAATTGATGCCCTTTTCTCCTTTTTCGGCACCTGCCTTTCTAAAGTCCTGTGCACGTCCCTGGCTGAGTGCATGGCATTCGTTTGACATCACGTCTGGAATCACCCCAACCATGAAATAACTAACGCTAATAGTTGTTGACTTGTTGTCGAAAATGTATAATAATCAGGCGGCTGAGTGGCGCAATGGGCAAGGTGCTCGCCACTAATGCAGGAGATGCTGGTTTCGAGCCCAGCTCTCGGCGTTGCTACCGGCTTGGCCGGTCGTCATACTAACACAATTGGCAGTGTTAGAGGGTGGGAAAGCCGGTGGGTTGGGATTGGTCGTTGTGGACAGCAACTCCTACAGGTCGGTTGGTGCGCCTGTACAGCAGAATCAGGAAGTATCGGGGGCAGCGTGAGCCTCCCACGCGTTACTCCTCGCCACTGAGAGATTGCACTGTTCAGGTGAAAAGATGCGACAGCTGCCTCCTCGTGTACCGGAGGGGACACGTGATGCAAGGCCTCACTGCAGCCGACCGGTGGGAGGCATAGTCTAGCAACGTTCGAGACAGGGGAGGGGAGAATTGAAGGGAGAATTGGCGAGGCGAAATTGGGATGGGAGAAAAAGGAGAAAAAGTGGATAAAAGAAAATTGATAATAATCACAAGATACATTCAGTGGTAGATCTAACTAAATTAATTTATTGAGACACATTTATGGAAAGTTCAAGCCCGGACCACAAAGCTTCTCGAAGGGTTAGCGTGACACGCGATGGCAGCAAAAAACACACACCTAACATGTCACCTTTTTCACCTCTTATCAGTTTGCAGGTCTGGTTATATACTGTAGTTACTGAAACTGATTGAATATGGCACCGCCCCACCTAGAATATTTTTCACCAGCCACCACTGCTTTAACCACTAACGGAACACACATGCAGAATGCAGAATTCTGCCTACCTGAGCCCAGGCAGAGACGCCGTCGTCGTGGCAACCGAGCGGGGCTTCTGGTCAGGCTGAGGAAATGAGGGATGATTTAAAATAAAGTGCTAAGTGCTAAAAACGGAAAATTGGGACCTATAAGATACCCTATAGGTAAATGTATATCTTATCGTGTGTTGTCATGTTTGTTTATGTGTTTGTTTAAAAAATAATAAAAAAATAAAATACAAAAGATACCCTAAATGGGAAAAGCAGGGCATACACACATTAGGAGATGTTTTCAACACACAGGGTTTTTGTAGCTATAAAGACATACATAAAAAATGTAATCTCACCAGTTCCACATATTATTTTTACGCACAGTTATTGGTTTGTTTGAAGGCTCATGGAGTCCCATTAAGGATACCAATTGAGCACCACAGATATCACAAATTCTTCTATGAAAGAGAGACATCGAGAGGTTTCGTATCTGATTTTTATCATCACTTACTAACGTCCTCGTATGGAATCCTTCCCCTAGACTCAGTCTGGAGGAGGGATATACCAGACTTGGAAAAAAATTTTGATTGGCAAGAAGTCTGCGCAAACGTTTGAATTGCGTCACGTAACCCGGACCATCAACAAATTAATCTTAATTATATTCATAGGACATACCTGACCCCTATAAGATTGAACAGAATGGGACTTAAACAAGACTCCAGATGTTCCTTATGTACAAATGGGGATGAGGGTACATTTATGCACATGTATTGGGATTGCCCACCAGTTAAGATATTCTGGAAAGAAGTGGCCCAGCAATTATCAAATTTCTTATTTCTGAACATACCTGTACACCCCTCTGTATTGCTGTTGAATGATGTTTTTCAGTTTGCAGCCCCTATACAGCTAAAGAGATTAGTTTTATCTGGTCTCACAGCGGCTAAAAAGCTGATAGCATCACGATGGTTTCAACCGGAAAAAATGTGTCGGAAGGTATGGGTTCTTACATATCTCGATGTGATCTATCTAGAAATATCTACAGCAAGAATTTTAGGTGTCAGTGAAGCCAAAATTGCAATCTGGATAGAAGTGGTGGAGAGAATAAAAGCTAGCATATGAATTGTAGTGCCTGGTTTGGAACGAATGACCTCCGGTCAATGGTCTCTAACTACACACCCTCAAGACCCCTACGCTCTGCATCTTCTGGCCGCCTCAGACCTACTCCTATCCAAGCTCCGGGAGGGTCATCAAAGAGAAGTCGCCTATTCTCAGTCCTTGCCCCACAATGGTGGAATGAACTACCCACTCCAGTTAGGACAGCCGAATCACGTCCAATCTTTCGCCGTCGACTAAAGACGCACTTCTTCAACCATTATCTGAATTAAAAAAAAAAAAAAAAAAAAATATAAAAAAAAAAAATCTAACCCTAACTAACCGTACTGTCATGCACTTGTCCTAATAAACTAACCTACACTGTAGCACTCAACACTTTGATGAACATTGTTGCTCAGCTGATAGAGTTGTGCCCTTCCTGATGGCTTGTCGTACAGAACTTGTAAGTCGCTTTGGATAAAAGCGTCAGCTAAATGACTAAATGTAAATAATGGATGGATTATCCAAGTGGGGGTCCGGGGGGGGGGTGAGCGAGCGAGAGCATATGTATGTAGGGTATTAGATAGCAAGTATTAGGTGTATATCTCGTATACTACATTTATTTAAATGGTGATTTCATTGGATGTTTACTGTTAATGCTTGTATGTCTAATTTTATGTTATGTTTAAAAAATTATAAAAAAAACTAAATACAAAAATAAACGGAAAAGTGGGCTACTTACATTCTCCAAAATAGCTTTAGCGTAAATAAAGAAGGTAGGCCAGCTGTAGTTTACATACAGTAGCTTGCAAACAACTTTGTCTCGAGGTTCCACAAGTTGATCAAAATCCAAAGTATCATCCCATTCCCATCCCATCAGTCAGGCTTCAGGACTGGTCCCTCCACAGAGCATGGCTGTCATCTTACCTTGATGACCGCAGAAACTGCAGATTCCTGACCAGAAGCCCCGCTCAGTTGCCACGACGACGGCGTCTCTGCCTGGGCTCAGGTAGGCAGAATTCTGCATTCTGCATGTGTGTTCCGTTAGTGGTTAAAGCAGTGGTGGCTGGTGACAAATATTCTAGGTGGGGCGGTGCCATATTCAATCAGTTTGTTGTCCATTTGTTACTACTGGCACATTCTTCAGCTCAATGAAAGCCATGCAGCACATGCAGGCCCACGCCCACCGGGGGCTGTTTTTTCACAATCTAATATTATTATAAAAATATTTTACAAGTCGATTATTCATTTGAATAATAGAATATTTGTTGACAGCCCATCAATCAATCAATCAATCAATCAATCTATCGATCTATCTATCTCTCTATGTCTCTATGTAATAATGTACTGAGAAGCTCAGCCAGGGTGGTAGAATAATCTACATGGGTTTCAGGTGTCCTGACTGTGGTGGGAAGCTAGTACACAAGTACAGCTTTCCGAGAAGTGGGGTGACGTGGTCTGACTTTGGTAGGTTGGAGATCAGACGGGCCACTGCGTTCTGGATGAGTTGAAGCGCCTTGGTGGCACAAGCCGATAAACCAGCAAGCAGAGCATTGCAATAGTCTGAGACCTGCCTGTTGATTGCAGGAGGAGTTGAGTAGCTTCTTTTGTCAGGAAGGGGCATTTCAACTTTTAAATGTAGGCCTACTTAAGTACTAAATATTCTTCTGATAGCAGGTGTTTAATCAAAGATCCCCGCTTTCTAGTCTTGGACCAATCAGCATGGGTATGGGCGGGTACATTTTCTATTGATGGGGATTTGATTGGCTGTCTTTAAATAAAGTGCGGCCGCAGGATTAATAACGTTAACGTTAGTTCGGCCAGAGAAACAAATATACTAATTAAAATGGTTGGACCTGCAAGATTTGTACTTTGTACTTTGTAGGTCTGCATTTTAAATGTAAGGAGTAAAAAGTATGTTTTTTTTCTCTGAAATGTAATTGAGTAAAAGTACAAGTATACAAACCTAATAATATTCGAGTAAAGTACAAATCCCCCAAAACAGTACTTAAGTATTGTAACAAAGTACAATTACTCAAGTACTTGTTATATATATGTCTCTTCTATAGGTGTTATATCGATGTCTCTTCTATAGATGTTGTATCGATGTCTCTTCTATAGATGTTGTATTCGTCTCTTCTAAAGATCTCTGGAACTCCCTCCTCTAAGACATAAAGGACTCAGTCACTCCATTTTACAATCCCCTCAAGACCCATCTCTTCTCCACTGCCACGCCCCCACCCACATTCCATCCTCGTGTTTATGTTATGCTTGTCTCACTACACCCATACCTTAGTGTAAAGCGACTGTGGGCTAGATCCACAAAGAATGAATTGCACAGTGCTAATTGCACCCTTACTTACAATTCATTATGAATTGAAAATGGGGGACCCTGATGTAAACAAGAAAAAATAAATGTATTAACAGATTGCAGAATGGGTACAATACAGTACGGCTCAATACACACAATTGTTAAGGGGATGCAGACCAGAGAAAGACTTTCGTCTCGTTTACATCAGGGTCCCCCATTTTCAATTCATAATGAATTGTAAGTAAGGGTGCAATTAGCACCGTGCAATCCATTATTTGTGGATCTAGTGTGTGTTCTAGAAAAGCACTAAATTCAGTGCATCCAAATTCCAATGAAAAAAATCTCAGAAGCAAATGGTTCATTCAGAATGACAGAAGTTTTAATAATGCGTTACGGAAATCTTCCATACAGAACAAGCATAACAGCAAAAATATTCTTATAGCAGGGACCACTAGAAGAAGCAGCGTTAAGCAGCGTTAAGTAACTACAGGTACTTCCAATTATTATTACTAATATTACTACAATTAAAAACTACAATTTGCAGAAGCTGAGTGCTACTACATTCAAATCGCAGTAGCATTCTCACCAACTACTTTAGGTCATGTACTTCATTGACTAGGTAGTCAATTACAAATTACACATTTCCCTGAAAACACACCCCTATGGTTTTGCCTGTCCTAGACAAGATTGAGAATTTATTTCGATAGCAATTAAAATAGAGTAGTTTCCCCCAACGCTGACCATAATTAAGGTACACAATAACTCAGCCCCTCTGCCACTGGATGCCTAGATAGTGTTTACAGAGCAGAACCAACGCAGATGGAGACTGGGGTGCTGGTGGGTGAAGCTTACAGTAACGAACAACGGCAGCATAGGCTGTTTTTACTTTTTAGCCATGTTTCCCCCTGTTTCAACTGAAAACGGATCAACATTGAATGTGGATCACGCTTGAAAAGGCAACATCACCAACACAGAAAAAAGATGTTTCACCTTGTAGAAGAAACCTCGCTCCTGACATAAACCAAGTCATACAAATCTCCAGGGTCTAGTTGAATATTGTTTAACATCAACAGCTGATAGCCACAGCATCAAGGTCATTGTCTACAGCAGCGCTGGGCAGTCGTCACATAGCAGTGTAACCACAGTTGATTTGGGTCAAAGGGCCAGGGCGTGTCACATAGTAGCGGTTACTAGGGGCGGTCAGCCGTTGCTAAGGACTATACATTTACATTTACATTTAGTCATTTAGCTGATGCTTTTATCCAAAGCGACTTACAAGTTCTGTACGACAAGCCATCAGGAAGGGCACAACTCTATCAGCTGAGTAACAATGTTCATCAAAGTGTTGAGTGCTACAGTGTAGGTTAGTTTATTAGGACAAGTGCATGACAGTATGGTTAGTTAGGGTTAGATAATTTTTTCTTTTTTTTTCTTTTTTTAATTCAGATAATGGTTGAAGAAGTGCGTCTTTAGTCGACGGCGAAAGATTGGACGTGTTTCGGCTGTCCTAACTGGGGTGGGTAGTTCATTCCACCATTGTGGGGCAAGGATTGAGAATAGGCGACTTCTCTTTGATGACCCTCCCGGAGCTTGGATAGGAGTAGGTCTGAGGCGGCCAGAAGATGCAGAGCGTAGGGGTCTTGAGGGTGTGTAGTTAGAGACCATTGACCGGAGGTAGGCGGGAGCAGTTCCCTTTGCCGCACGGTATGCTAGGTCAAGGGCCTTGAAGCGGATTCGTGCAGCAATGGGGAGCCAGTGCAGGTCCCTAAGAAGTGGGGTGACATGGGCCGACTTCGGTAGGTTTGAGATCAGGCGGGCCGCTGCGTTCTGAATGAGTTGAAGAGGCTTAGTGGCATTGGCCGGGAGGCCAGCGAGCAGTGCGTTGCAGTAGTCGAGGCGGGAGATGACTGTTGATTGGACGAGGAGTTGGGTGGCTTCTTTTGTGAGGAAGGGGCGGATCCTTCTGACGTTGCTCAGGAGGAATCGGCAGGTTCTGGTTGTCGCTGCGATGTGAGCAGAGAAGTTCAACTGGTCGTCGAGGACAACACCAAGGTTCTTGGCGGTCAGGGACGCGGTCACAGCTGCATTCTCGACTGTGATGGAAAGGTCGGTCAGGGGGGAGGATTTGGCCGGCAGGTGGAGCAATTCTGTTTTGCTTAGGTTCAGTTTGAGGTGGTTGGTCGTCATCCAGGCAGAGATGTCGGACAGACAGGCCGAGATCCGCTCAGAAACGTGGATATCTGAGGGACGGAAGGAGAGGAAGAGTTGAGTATCGTCTGCATAACAGTGGTAGGAGAAGCCATGAGACGTGATAATGTTACCCAGTGATTTAGTGTAGAGGGAGAAGAGAAGGGGTCCTAAAACCGAGCCCTGGGGGACACCCGTCCGCAGGGGGCGGGTGGCCGACAGGGTCCCTCTCCATGACACTTGGTAGGAGCGGTCATTGAGGTATGATGACAACCATGTCAGCGCAGAGCCAGCCACTCCCATTCCTGCGAGGGCCGCGAGGAGGATCTGGTGGTTGACTGTGTCGAAGGCTGCAGATAGATCTAGGAGAATCAGGACAGAGGAGAGGCCTTTCGCTTTTGCTAAGTGAAGTGCCTCTGTGACCGCAATGAGGGCTGTCTCTGTGGAGTGACCAGTCCTGAAGCCTGACTGATTAGGGTCTAGGAGGTCATTCTGTAAGAGATAAGCAGTAAGTTGGTTGGATACAGCACGTTCAAGTGTTTTAGAAAGGAAGGAGAGAAGAGAGACAGGACGGTAGTTGCCTATGACGGTAGGGTTCAGGGATGGTTTTTTTATGAGGGGCGTGACTCTGGCTTGTTTTAGGGAGGTGGGGACCACCCCCGAGTTGAGTGAGGAGTTGATGGTTGCAGTTAGGAATGGGAGGATGTCTGGTGCTATGGTCTGGAGGAGTGGGGAAGGTAGCCGGTCCAGCTGGCATGTAGTCGGACGGTTCGACATTACCAGTGTCAGGGTCTCGGCTTCTGTAATGGGAGAGAAAGATGACAGAGTGAAGGATGAGGTTCTATAGTTTATAGCTGTGAGTTTCTTCCCTTGCGGGGAGGGGTAGAGGGGAGGAATGAAGTGCCATGACATCGGGGAAGGCTTTTGGATGACATTTACATTTACATTTAGTCATTTAGCTGACGCTTTTATCCAAAGCGACTTACAAGTTCTGTACGACAAGACAGCAAGAAGGGTACAACTCTTATCAGCTGAGTAACAATGTTCATCAAGTGTTGCGTGTTACAGTGTAGGTTAGTTTATTAGGACAAGTGCATGACAGTAAGGTTAGTCAGGGTTAGATTTTTTTTTCTTTTTTTTTTTTTAATCATTTCAGATAGTGGTTGAAGAAGTGAGTCTTTAGTCGACGGCGAAAGATTGGACGGGATTCGGCTGTCCTAACTGGGATGGGTAGTTCATTCCACCATTGTGGGGCAAGGACTGAGAATAGGCGACTTCTCTTTGATGACCCTCCGGGAGCTTGGATAGGAGTAGGTCTGAGGCGGCCAGAAGATGCAGAGCGTAGGGGTCTTGAGGGTGTGTAGTTAGAGACCATTGACCGGAGGTAGGCGGGAGCGGTTCCCTTTGCTGCACGGTATGGATGACAGCTAGGCCGCAACGACCACAGAGCGGGGTAACAGGAGAGATCATTAGAATAATGAATTTAGTTTCTTCAAAGACTTTTCAAGGACAATACAGAACTGTTTTCCATCTGGTACAGAGGCCCTGTTTATAGAATAAACAACGTTTTCCAAGAAAGGTACCATCGTCTGCCAGTGTCAAATTCTTATGATTACGGATTGCATTAAAGGGGGATGACATCGATGTACAGCCAGTATTAGAAGGTCGACTTCGGAGAGAGAGATAAACACAACGCAGAAACTACACGAACACAGATGAAGAGGTGATACTGGCTGATTCTGGTCGAAATCTATCAACATGTTACACTCTCTCAGTGAGAGTCCGCGCTGCCAGGTGAAAAGAAGTGGTGGGCTAGGTACACATGTGTCGGAGGAAGCATGTGATAGTCTCCGCCCTCCCAGACCGACGGTAGGGGGTAGAGTGCGCAACGACCAGGAAGGGGATTGGGAATTGGCATAACAACTAACATTGGGAGGGGAGAAAAACAGAAAACATGGGGGAAAAAGATAATAATAAAAGAAATTTAAAATATATGAAGTTTGGAAGGGGGCAGGAAACATACGTTTTCTTCATCCTGCTCCTTTTCGGCCATGGGTGTATCATGTTAAAAAAAAAGATGTTAGTGATATTGTGCAAAGATGAACTGTACCCCCATGTACAAAACAAAATAAAATGAATGAATGAGCTGCGTCATGGTGAGTTTGGCACAGTGGATACAGTAGCTTCCCGCCTTATGTGCACATTTTCATACCTCACTGGCTTCCTATTGAATATACTATGGGCTGATGAGCAGCAGAACGAGGCTATGCAGAGGGGAGATACTATAATGAAGGTTATCCTATAACCCTAGTTATATGAATACTGGCTGAGCGTCTCGCTCTGCCATTATGAGCAGTGATGGGAATAACGGCGCTATAAGTAACTTCGTTATTAACGGCGTTCGTTTTTTCAGTAACAAGTAATCTAATGGATTACTCTTCCAATCTTAATAACGCCGTTACCGTTACTGCAAAAAAATGCGGCGCGCTACTATGAATGAACCTGTTTCTTTCATCAGACAGATCTCTGCGCCGAGAGGCAATAATATGTTCTTCCTTGTTAATGCCGCGTTCACGTTACGTGGGAAGAAGCGGAAGAACCAGCTTCCGACTGGGAAAAACCATTCACGTCAGCCTCCTAGTGGTAATTCCTACTAGGACATATGGGATTTTTTTATAGACCCCGATATCTCCCACTTCACGTCACGAATTGCGGACGTATGGATGTGGGCGTTTCATCGAGTCAATGCGTGAAGGCTTCCTAGTTGTAGCAACGAGATGTCCTCTGGTTCTTCCACTCCTTCCCACGTAACGTGAACGCGGCATTAGTGGGCAGTGCGCGAGCCAAGCATACATGCTGATGATTGGCTGAGGTTGAATAAAATGTCATGGTAAGCCAATCAGAGGTGGAGGTGGGCGGGTGTCTAAAGCATCCAGAGTCTGACACACAGCGCGACAAGACAAGCAATCACTGATCAGTCAGCATGAGACCGCGGTCCGTGTAGTGTACGTTTTGAGCCCAAAAACGAATCCAACGAACAACACAAGCGACTCAGTCAACATGAGACCGCGGGTCCATGAGCGTTTTGTGTTCACTCTTTGCAGCGCAGGGCACTGAGTGGCTCTACTGCAGTGCCGACAGCATTATCAACAGTGCTGCACTTCCTGGTTTAATAGCACAGGCTTCAGGTGCTCAGAGATATATATCTCTGTATGTCATGCATGTCTTAAATGTCATGATTAGATTAGTTTAGATGATTCGATTAGATTCTTATATCTGTATGTTGTGTATGTCATTGATTGATTGATTGAAAAGTTTATTAACAGATTGCAGAATGGGTACAGTACAGTACAGCTCAATACATACAATTGTTAAGGGGATGCAGACCAGAGAAAGACTTTCGTCATAAATGTCATGAATTGAAAATGGGGGACCCTGATGTAAACAAGACGAAACTCTTTCTCTGGTCTGCATCCCCTTAACAATTGTGTGTATTGAGCCGTACTGTATTGTACCCATTCTGCAATCTGTTAATTAAAATGTTCAATCAATCAGTATATATTTGTTATTTATTTTTGGTATAGTGCTTAACAAGCATAATTTAATGTTGCCCAGTTGTGGCCTGTTGAGGGGCAATACATATCAAAAGTTCCAAAACATCTATTCTGTTTGTATTTGTATGATCCACTATATAAACATAGTAATTATAATATCTACATACATGGCATTTGATTGGAGGCTAGTCTCACTTTGTCCCACAGCAACATTAAAATAGTTTAGATTTGTGTATGTTGTTTATGTAAAAAAAAATCTTGAAAGTAACGCAATAGTTACTTTCTGAAGTAACTAGTTACTTTTATAATTTGTAACTGAGTTAGTAATTTAGTAACTTTTTGGAAGAAGTAACTAGTAACTGTAACTAGTTACTTTTTTAAAGTAACTTGCCCAACACTGATTATGAGATGTATCTCCTGCACCTACTGTGCGCGTGAAAAAATTGCACATGCACGTCACTTGCACGTGACCACGCCTACTCCTGTGCGTGCCTACAAGACACAGGGAGTGGTCACGTCCACGCCCTTCCAAGTTTGAATTCCATACGTGAAAAACCTCCAAGGGTCCTCAGGGCGCTGAAGAGCGAGACGCTCAGCCAGTATTCATATAACTAGGGTTATAGGATAACCTTCGTTATATATTCATACTGGGCAATCACGTCACGCTCTGCCATTATGAGATCAAAAAGGGCAGAGCGGACGTGTGGCCATGTCAAATGCACCCCCTGAGGGCCCATAAGCCCCTGCCAGGGAGGAGGGGAGTCCCGTCCACCCGCCCGTCCTAATGAAGGGGGGGAGGCAGTCAACTACAACCAATGTGCGAAAAAGGAAACCAGTCACCCTAGAACGCACAGTGCAAGCGGGACCATGTGTGACACAGCACTCCGCGGTCCACACCCACACACACCTGCTAGCCCACCTGATGGCGGGATGCAGGAGAGGTCCCGGACCTCAGGACTGCCAGGGAGACAGAGCCCCCAGTCATGTCCATGAGGTAAAACCTAACAAAAGGACCCGGGGAGGACCAGGAGGCCGCAGCGCAGATGTCCTCCACCGAGGCCCCCCCAAACAGGGCAGCGGAGGTCGCCACTCCACGAGTGGAGTGTGCCCCGACGCCTGCGGGGGGAACCTGTCCAGCCAAAGTGTAGCAGAGGGCAAAGCCCTCGCACAACCAATGTGACAGGCGTTGCTTGGACAGCGCCTTACCCGTGTGAGAGCCACCGTAACAAACAACAGTTGATCGGTAGCCCTGAGATCCTGCGTGCGACTAAAGTAAACCTTCAGCGCACGGACAGGACACAACAGGTGAAGGCTTGCCTCCAACCCACTAGTGTGAGGAGGAGGGTGAAACGCCTGAAGCACAATATCCCTGGAGCGATAAGAGCTCCGGATATTCTTTGGCACGAAGGCTGGATTAGGCCACAGAGTCGTCTGCTATTGGCCCGAATAGATAGGCACTCTGACCGCACCGAGAGAGCGCACAGCTCACCCACGCGTTTAGCGGAGGTGATGGCCAAAAGGAACGCGGTCTTATGACAGACAATCCAATGGCACCTGCTCAAGAGGCTCAAACGGGGCCCCCAACAGCCTTTCCAGGAACAGTTGGAGGTCCCGACTCGGAGACAGAGCACGTTCCACAGGCTTGAGAAGCCGTGCGCCAAGCAGGAAACATCCCACGAGAGGGTGGCAGAACAGTGTTCTGCCCTCAAAGCCCACATGACAAGATATAGCTGCGGCGTATACCTTCACTGTCGAGGCCGACCGCCTATCCAGGATAGACTGGAGAAAGGACAGAACCGAGTCCAGGGGGCATGACACCGGTTCTAGGCCCCCAACCTCACACAACTCTCGAACCATACGCCACTTCCCTGTGTAAACCGCGGTAGTGGACGGAGCGTGCGCGTTCTGGATGGTGTTAAGACGCATCCTCTCCAGATTCACCCTTTCAGCAGCCAAGCCATTAGAGGCTGCCCCAGAACAGGAGGCAGAAACAGTGTTCTGCGTGCCTGAGAGAGGGCCCGCGGTGACCACGGAACAGGCCATGGCGGGGCCACCAAGAGCTGAATCAGGGCCGGGAACCACACAGCTGTGCCCCGGTCCGGCGCGACTAGGATCAAAGTCCTGCGCTCCTGACGTACCCGCCCCAACAGCTGAGCTATCAGGCGTATGGGGGGGAACGCGTATAGAATCCCGGGCGGCCATGGACTCCTCCCTGTCTGTTGACATACGACGCCGACGTCGTGCTGTCTGTCCTGATCAGAACATGCTCGCCCATCACATGATGGCCGAGCTGTCCGAGGACTAGAAGCACTGCCTTCAATTCCAACACATTGATATGTAGTGCAGACCGGGCAGCATGGTCCTTGCCAGCTGCCCCCTACTGCGTCGGTCCGACACGTCCCCCCCATCCCGTGAGGGAGGCATCGGTGAAGACCGTGACGTGTGACAGCCTGCTGCCCATTGGGACCCCGCTGGTGAGGGCCCCAGGCCCCCCCCAGAGGGCGAGGTCCCCCAGTACTGACATGGGAACCTTCAGCTACTTCCACTTGACTCTCACAGGGTCTATTTTCATACTGAAAAACCCACCTCTGTATCCTCCTCATGAAGAGGAGGCCAAGAGGGACCACAGCTTGAGCAGATGCCATCATACCGAGCAGGCGCATCACAGACAGCGCCGTAACCGTCCTGCCAGGACGGAACCTCCCGAACTCACAGAGAATATCCTCTTGCCGCCACTCTGAGAGGGATGCCCACATAGACCTTGAGCTTAGAATTAAGCCCAAGTACTCCACCTGTTGACTGGGAAGAGGAGTACTCTTCTTCCAGTTTACAGCAAAACCCAGCCTGGTGTGGAATTCCACCACCTGCCTGGTATGAGACCTGGCGATCTCCTCTGACCGGCTGAGGACCAGAACGTCGTCTAGGGTAGAATACAATTCATATCCCCTGACGACGCAGAGGCCCCAGCGCGGTCTCCATGCACTTGGTGAAGATGCGAGGAGCCAGAGAGTAGCCGAACGGCAGCCTCTGGTACTCGTACGCTAAGCCCTGAACAGGAAGCGTAGGTATTTCCTAGGAGGGAAGATCTGGATGTGAAATACGCATCCTTCAGGTCTATGGAGGTGAACCAGTCTCCCACTCTGACAGCGCTTAACAGGTGGTTGACGGTCAACATTCTGAACCTTCCATGGGACAGGTCCAGTATGGGTCTGACCCCCCCCCCCCCCCCCCACCGATTTCTCGGGCACCAGAGAATATTGCGAGTAAACGCCACTCATCGCGTCCTCCCATGGGACCACGACGATGGCCTGCTTCGCCACCAGAGAACGAATCTCTCCGGCCAGGGCTGTCACTTCCGCGGACTCTGACAATAGAGTCTGTACCAAACCCAAAAAACGGAGGACGGGGGTGTGCAAACTGTAACACAAGCCCCGCCCTCAGCGTTCTCCCCATCCACACCGACATATGGCACTACTGTAGCAATACGTGGTAAAAATCCCAAAGCACCCACGCCGCCAACTGGCACCGGTTTGCTAAGAATCGTAGACAGGTGGCCTGTACGTTAATGCCAAGCAAGCAGTGCAAAAATGCTTCCGCATTCGTCACCGCACGCTAGTGCGGTAAAGCGCCCTTCTTTTCAGACAAATGCTACCGTGCGTGCACCGGCGGCGGCGTGCTCGCTCAGGTGCGTGCGTGCGCCGGCGTGCTCGCGCGAGGTGCCCGCGCATGCGACACGAGCGGAGCTCAATATATATCAGTCACCGCCCCTTATTCAGTATCTAGCAAATAGCTCAATTGGCTAGGACACATGGCTGTGGATCCTATGGCTTGTTTGCTGGCGAGTTCGAATCCCATCGAAAATATTTTTTAACGTGATTTTTTTTTAACGTGTATTCTTTCGCCGATTAAGGTTAGGCATTGTTTCGGAGTTGGTTAAGGTTAGAACGGTTAAGTTTAGGCGCTGTTAAGGAGCTGGTTAAGGTTAGAGTTTGTCAAAGAGAATGGCAATATAATTTCTAAGGTTAAGGTTAAGGTTAGGCATTGTTTCGGAGTTGGTTAAGGTTAGAACGGTTAAGTTTAGGCGTTGTTAAGGAGCTGGTTAAGGTTAGAGTTTGTCAAAGAGAATGGCAATAGACAGCCTATTTCCGCGCGACCTGGGCGCTGGGCGGCGGAAAATGAAAGGCGCATTACTGCATGCCACTACGGCAAATTTTTGCACTGCTTGCTTGGCATAAAGCTACACGCAGACAGGTGGCCCAGTCCCTCCCGCTGTGCATTGCAAACCCTGGTTTCGCCAACCACGCGAGCAAGGTGTCTCGCGGAGTCGGGACATGTCAAAATACTTCCCAAAGGTCCCAATTGATTGATTGATTGATTGAAAACTTTATTAACAGATTGCAGAATGGGTACAATACAGTACAGCTCAATACACACAATTGTTAAGGGGATGCAGACCAGAGAAAGACTTTGGTCTTGTTTACATCAGGGTCCCCCATTTTCAATTCATCAGGACATACATGACATACAGATAGACAGTACTGCTACATCTATACATTTATGACATACCAGATTTGCGAATACAGTACTGTTTGTGATACAAAAAGAGTCCAGAAAAGGGAGTATATACATTTGACGTGAAAGCTGTACATTGGAGGAGGTTGGGTGGGGGGGGGGGGGGGGGGGGGGGGTTGGGTAGGAGGGGTTGGGGGGGGAACACTGTACATTGACAAGCAAACACTGTACATTGACAAGCAAAACTGTACATTGGAATATTGACAATCATACTAGGTGATTTACTGTACATTGGAGGGGGTTGGGGGGGGGGAACACTGTACAAACAAGCAAAACTGTACATTGGAATATTGACAACCATACTAGGTAATTTACTGTACATTGGAGGGGGTTGGGTTAGGACATTTACAGGGGCCAGTTTCGAATTGCAGTCTCCCGTAGGTGTTCTTTGAGAGTGGTTTTGAAAGTGGGTAGTGATTCACATTCCTTTACAGCTTTGGGTAGGGCGTTCCACATTGATGTGGCATAATTGCGAAACGTACTTAGTCCCTTGTTTGAGCCGAATCTGGGTTTAACATGATTTGTGGAGCTCCCTCTGGTGTTGTGATCGTGGTATTCACTGACCTTTGGGAAGTATTTTGACATGTACATGGGTACCTTGGTCGTGTAGTGTATCTTGTAGACCAGGCCCATTGCAAGTTGCTGTACTCTGTCGTCTACTCTAAGCCATCCTAGGTTGTAAAAGTGGGCAGGGGTGAGGTGGGTTCTAGGAGTAAGGTCAAGCAGTAGTCTGACCAGTTTGTTTTGAGATGTTTGTAATTTTGTTTTTAGCGCCTTTGAGGTGCTTTGGTACCATGAGGTGCAAGCATAGTCGTAGTACCCTTGAATGAGTGCTCCTGCCAGAGTCTTCAGGGTATTCTTGTTGACTTTTTTTATTACATTGGATGCCATTTTGTCACAGATTAGCCTCTAGGATGGAACCTAGGTAGGTAATTTCATCTTTCCTTGTGACAATATTGTCACCCACTGTAACTGAGAAGCCGTCGGTCTTGCTGAGTTTGTTATTTGAACCGAAGAGAATGGACTCTGTTTTGCCCATGCGTAATGATAGTTTGTTATCAGCGAGCCATATGCAGATTTTGCCTATTTCCGAGCTGAGGGTTTTTTCAACCTGTAACTTGTTCTTGTCAGAGACCAGCAGGGCTGAGTCATCCGCAAACAGGAACAAGTTGCAGTCACAAGCTGACAACATGTCATTTGCATAAATTAGGAACAGTAGCGGTCCTAGTATGCTTCCTTGTGGAACACCACAGCTCACTGTGAGGGGGGGTATAGGGTACCGTTTACCTCCACCATCTGTTCCCTCCCCTCAAGGTAGGATTGCATCCAGCTCACTGATAGACTATCAAAACCAATTGCTTTCAGCTTGTCAATCAGAATGGAGTGATTGACAGTGTCGAAGGCCTTTTGTAGGTCCAGCATGACCATTCTGCAGTATTTGCCCGCGTCCACCTCTTGTTTGATGTGGTCATTCAAATAGAGAAGGCATGTGTCAGTGTAGTGGGATGTTCTGAAGCCAGATTGGAATTCGTAGATTAGATTTTTTTCCGCTAGGTACTATTCGACCTGTTCGTAGACTCTTTTTTTCCATGACTTTCGAGATGGAGGTAAGAATAGAAACAGTGCGGTAGTTGCCTGGGTCTAATTTGCTGCCCTTTTTGTGCAGAGGGGTCACCCTCGCAATTTTGAAGTCCTTGGGGACGTGTCCCTGTTTTATGGAGAGGTTTATTATGTGTGTGATGACTGGGGTGATGGCGGCTGCTGAGTCTCTGAGGAATTTGGAGGGGATGTTGTCATGGCCAGTGGCCTTGTTAGGTTGGAGGGCGCTCAGTTTTTTGAGTACCTCATCTGTTGTTACCATTTCCAGCTTGAAGTCGTCCTTGCGGACCCCTAGGTTTTTATAGTAAGCTACTATGTGTTCTACCGCATAATGCCCTGAGTGGGAGGGTAGTTTGTTTACCAGTGTTGTGGCTATGTTTGTGAAGAAAATGTTTAAGTAATTGGCTACATCCAGCTTGTCTGTGATGAGCGTGTTGTCCGTTTTTATGTTTATGTTTGAGAATCTGATTTTAAGTTTTTTACTGCAGCCTAGTTGATTATTGAGTAATTTCCAAAGTTCACATGGTTTGTTTTTGTTTTCCTCAGTTTTGTCATTGATGAAATTCTTTTTTGCAGTTTTGATCATGGAGTTTACGTCGTTTCTTAGTCTGTTTCTTTCCAGTTTGAGTTCAGTCACATGGGCTTGGAGTTCACTGCTTGTGCTTTTGGTAAGCTTTGACTGACTTTTACGAAACTCAGAGCATTTTTTGTCTCTGGTTTTCATAGCGGCCAGTATTTCGAATTGCATCCACGGCTCAGCGCGATTTTTTACCCTGGTGGTTCTTAGGGGGGCCATGTCGTTTAGTATTGTTGAAAATTTGGTTTTAAAACCAAGCCATGTTTCTTCAACCAGTGTACCATTGAGTTAATCTGACCAGTTCATACTCTCCAGTTCAAGGTTAAAGGCCTCGCTAGAGTAGGTTTTGAGGTCTCTAGATGTGACTGTTTTGTGGCAGCCAGCCTTTTGTTTTAGCTTTTTACGGGTACAGAATATCATATAATGATCACTTAACCCGCATGCTAAAACCCCTTTATTGGAGATCTTTGACTTGTCGGAGGTCAGAATGAGGTCAATGGTAGTCTGAGTTGACTCACATACACGTGTGGGTTGGGTGATTAGCTGGCTGAGGCCGTGCAGATCACAAAACCTACTGAATGACTTGAAGACGGGTGCATCTTTTCGTTGCATATCCGTGTTCCAGTCTCCAATAAGAATTTTGTCTACAACCTCAACTCCAGCTAAACACCCGTCAAGTGTATCATAAAAGCCACTATGATCTGGCGGTCTGTAGATTGAGCCAACCAGTAGGGATTTCGCCCTTTCGAATAGGATTTCCACCCATACAGTTTCAATTGATTCATGATTCAAGTCATTTCTGTTGATGAATTTGGTGTCTTTGTGTATGTACATACAGACGCCACCTCCATGTTTGTTCCTATCATTCCTGATTATTGAGTAGTTCTCAATCTCTATCTCTGGATCTTTTACAGAATCGTCAAGCTTAGTTTCTGAGAAGCACAGTATGTTTGCCTTACCATTTATGAATAATTGTTTGATTTCATCCAATTTGTTTTTTAGGCTGTTTATGTTGAGGTGGAAAATGTTCAGTCCATTAGAGTTGGTTATTTCATTGATGTTGTCCGGTTCGAAGTATTGTTCATTTGTGATCTGTTCCTCTGTGTGGGGCGGGGGGCTTTGTTGTCATGGGTGGGAAGGGGGAGGGGGGAGTCAGGTCCCGCGCCGTGCTGGTACAACAAAGGACTCGTTCCTGGTTGATTTCGCTGTTAGCTCTGCTGGCTATGCTAGCTAGCCGGCTATCGGGCGTCGAGATGTTTGAGTCCCGCGTCGAGTTGGTCGTCATGGTTGCGACCCTCGGTTCACCTCCTCTCGTCTCTGCCTCACGTGTGCTCGTCTGCTGCGGCGTCATTGGGGGAAAGTCGCCGTCCGCGCTGTGGATGTAGCCGCGGGTTGAGTTGTTACTGTTGTTGTTCACGATGGGCACCTCCATCGCTTCTTGTGCTGCCAGACCAAGTCTTCTAGCCTGAGTTCTGGTCAAAACCGGGCCTGGGTTTAATTGAATGTCTCCCGAAAGTAGCAGAACCAGGATGATCTTGGTCCTACGGTCCAATCTGCCAGTCGGGGGTACGTTTTTACGTACCGGGCTAGCTGTTAGTAACGCGTGTATAGCCGCAGTTCCAAAGTCTAGATGTTTCTTTTCCGAGCCATTGAGAAGGTAGAAGTCACTGTGGGTCTCGTTTAATCCATTTTCACTTCTCTCCACTTCTGATTGATTTTGATTCATTGATGAATTGAGGTATGAGCCCGTAATCCATATTAGCAGGAGGAGAAAATGTGCACAAAACCTTGTTGTTTTGGTTCTATGGCGAGAGCTCTCAGTAATGCGACTGCTCATGACTGCGCCGGATGATGACACCACAGGGAGCTCCACAAATCATGTTAAACCCAGATTCGGCTCAAACAAGGGACTAAACACGTTTCACAATTATGCCACATCAATGTGGAACGCCCTACCCAAAGCTGTAAAGGAATGTGAATCACTACCCACTTTCAAAACCACTCTCAAAGAACACCTAAGGGAGACTGCAATTCGAAACTGGCCCCTGTAAATGTCCTAACCCAACCCCCTCCAATGTACAGTAAATTACCAAGTTTTGTCAATATTCCAATGTACAGTTTTGCTTGTACAGTTGGACAGTGTTCCCCCCCACCCCTCCTACCCCCCCCCCACCCCACCCACCAAACCACCTCCAATGTACAGCCCCCCCCACCCAACCCCACCCCACCTAGTACCCAGCCTCCCCCAATGTACAGTTTTTACATCAAATGTATATACTCTCTTTTCTGGACTCTTTTTGTATCACAAACAGTACTGTATTTGAAAGTCTGGTATGTCATAAATGTATAGATGTAGCAGTACTGTCTATCTGTATGTCATGTATGTCATATATGTCCTGATGAATTGAAAATGAGGGACCCTGATGTAAACAAGACGAAAGTCTTTCTCTGGTCTGCATCCCCTTAACAATTGTGTGTATTGAGCTGTACTGTATTGTACCCATTCTGCAATCTGTTAATAAAGTTTTCAATCAATCAATCAATATCGCACCCTGACTCTACCAATCGCACCCAAGGGGGACCCGACAAAAAGAGGTGGTCTGATACGGGGGGAACGTTCATCACCCCCGGTGAATGAGGTAGTTCCCCCGCTGAGCATCTTCCCGGCTTAGCTTGCTGGGGACAGCCTGCTCTGCGGCTGGACATGGATTGTGTGTGGTCCCCACGCTGCCCGATAGGGTGAGTCCCTACACACTGTCCCTGTAGTGATATTACTACCACCCAAATTACGCGTGCCTGACTGACCACCCCGGGATCGGAAGTCCAGACGGGGAGGCACTAACGTAATACCCGGCCTGGCTAGGGCGGGGCTGGAGGAAACCACGCTGAGACCTCCTGGGCCTAAAGTTCCCCCTCTGACAAAAATGTTTAGATACAGGGAACCCTGCTCCGTCGTCAGATACAACACCACGCTCACCAAACACAGACGTAGGACGTGTGGGGCGGGAGCCTCCCGACAGTCCAGCATTCTCATAGACAGACCCAGGCCTAGCTAGCAGCTGGGTGTCAGCCCCTGTCTTCATGAGAAGTGATATGTGGGGCCGCTTGCGCTTCACTGGAAGAACGCGGCCCGCAGCCAGAGGGGACAAATCAGAGCCTTGAATCCCGTAGTGTAGCGGGGGGGAGTGACCGGAGAGCGTGCTAGACACAGCTAGATGGCAACGGTTTTTTAGGGTGTGCCCATCTAATACAACCGATCCCTCGGCCGCCGAGGCTGTCGGCACTGTGATAACCTGTTCTCTTTGTGTCCAGGTTATCCCAGGCGGGGGACACATGGCCGCCGGTCGGGGGTCTCGCCGCAGCCGCTGGCGAGACCGTGCTCTCACCTCTGGCTGCGCAGTGTGGGGCGTCGTGGGACCCCGGTCAAATACCGCGCGCGTCTCCGTGGACAGACCAAAAAGTCCATCCACGGAGAGGGGAGCTCTGAGGAGGAGAACCCTCCTCTCCTCCTCCAGGGGAAATTGCTCCAACCAAAGATGTGTGTGAACAAGAATCGACAGCATCCTAGCCCTTCCTGCGGTTATTGCCTGCGGCTGGGTCAAAAGCTGAATAACCTCAAAACCTTGCGCGATGGTTTTGACGTCGGCTAGTCCTAAGACCCCATCACCGACACCTTTGAGCAATGTTATTAGTTCTGTACTGCGGCGGTATAAGCTTCAACAGCCCACTCAGCCACCTGCCGGGCCAACTCGCCCCTTGGCGTCGGCTACGGGGCGGGAAACCGCTCTACCATGTCAGGACAAAGGACCGATGCTACCCGCTTCACTAAGCACGGCACACCAGTTGCGGCTGCTGACCAAAGTATATTACTAGTGAAGCACTGCTTCACTAGTAGTCATGCAATAACCTCCACTGCGGCACACCTGTCCTGAGCCCCGTCGTCAGACCATCCACCCGTGTAAAGGATAAATGAATGAATGAATGAAAACTTTATTAACAGATTGCAGAATGGGCACACTTACCACGGCCCAATACACACAACTGCTAAGGGGATGCAGACCAGAGAAGAACGTTTGTCCTGTCTACATCAGGGTCCCCCATTTTCACTTCATAAATGCATAGGGTAGACAAGCCTCAGATACCGTTTGACCTACAGCAATGTAATGATTAACGGTGGGAAACTGAAAACAGCCCCGGCGGGACAACACGTGGGAGCAGCGTCCCGAAAAGCAACAGAATTAGTAGTAGCTGCGCGCGCCATGATAAATGGAAAACATTAAACAACGTGTCGCATTCATCCAAATACACAGCCCACCGCGCCATCACACCACCCGGTCGTCACACGGACAACCAGCAGTAGTGAACATGCTAGTACCAAAGCCTGCCGGTGTCGGTCCCCCTACCTGAGCGCGACATGGCTCGACCGCCGCACGCAGTCCGTCGTTCCACTGTCGAGGACAGAACAGAATAGGCCCGACGTTCCGTCTGGACGCGCCGAAGAGGGTCCGGGGGCTGGCGAACCTCTGGCGAAAGTCCAACATTGCGTAATTTCTCTCTTTGCTTCATAACAACGTTCCACCTGGTTGAAGTGCATATAACAAATCCACGGATGGAAAAAAACAAGGAAGGGCGTGGACGTGACCACTCCCTGTGTCTTGTAGGCTCGCACGGGAGTAGGCGTGGTCATGTGCAAGTTACGTGCATGTGCAATTTTTTCACAAGCACAGTAGGTGCAGGAGATACATCTCATAATGGCAGAGCGAGACGCGATTGGCCAGTATGAATATATAACCATGGGCTGATGAGCAGTAGAACAAGGCTATGCAGATAGACGGTGGGCCGAAGGTCTCTAGAGGCTTCCGTTAATGAAATGATTGATCTGGTTAAACAGACTATATGTTATTGTAATATGAACTACATAATATACTATAATAACACATTTCCGTTTGTTGGCAACGGTTGTTTGGTCATATCTTTATGAAATTAATGTGTTGATAAGATAAAAACTACCTACGTTTGTGAAAAGGGGCGTTGCTGCGGAACCAATCAAAACGCGTTACAACGTCAGGTGACTTGATTTCTCCCAATGACATTCCTCAAGCTCCGGAAACTAGGAAGTAAATTTGCAACTCGTCTGTTGACAACACTGGATTTAGCTCTGCATCGGTAAGCTCTCAATACTCATATACATTACTATTGAAATGCATTTTTACTTAACTCTACAGCATTATTCAAACGTGATAGGAAGTTATGAGTCATCAGCTGTTTATATGCATCCGTTTTGACTTCCGATTACACATTGGAAAATATTGTAGCCAGCTCACAGACTAACGTTACGTTAGCATTTTAACTTTCTCAGATAGCAATCTAACATTACGTTAGTGTAAATCAAACAACTCTAACCCAATACTAATAATAGTAACTTGTTTCACATTCTTGCTGTGTGTTACACTATGGTATAGCGGTATGTGTTGTTGCCTGTGACGTTGTACTCAGGGGCGGACCTTCCTACAGGCGATATAGGCGGTCGCCTAGAGCGCCACCCAGAGGGGGACGCAAAAAAAAAAAAAAAAATTGTGCAGTTTTGGCGCCCCCCTCTATATCTGCAACCATTATTTTTACATTAAAAAAATTCTAACATAAGGGAAAATGAGCCAAAAATCTAAAACGGTCGGTCGGTCTGAGCCTCAGCTTTAGGTGTTCACAGTCAGAACATGCTAGAGCGCTGTGCATTGATGGGTATTGGTCAAGTGGTTATAGAATTGAACGTTGAGGAAAGAAAGACTAACGTTAGAGATCTATGAAGAAAAAAGCAGTGGTGAATCTCGCCTAGGGCGCCAAATGGGCTAGGTCCGCCCCTGGTTGTACTGCTACATCTATTTATGACATACCAGATTTGTAAATACAGTACCGTTTGTCACAAGACGTTGTCACAACAGTTACATATGTACAAAATATACTGTCTCATAAATATACTCTTCCAATATATAAATATACATATAAATATATTGTTTTAGATGCTGTTGTCACTATGAATTACAAATGGGGGGCCCTGATGTAAACAAGACAAACGTCTTTCTCTGGTCTGCAATGTCTGCATCCCCTTAACAATAGTTTGATATTGGATGGTCCCTGTACTGTTGTTTACTGTCTATCTGTATGTCATGTATGTAATATGTTATGATGAATTGAAAATGGGGGACCCTGATGTAAACAAGATGAAAGTCTTTCTCTGGTCTGCATCCCATTAACAATTGTGTGTATTGAGCTGTACTGTACCAATTCTGCAATCTGTTAATATGATGAATAACGTTATCTATTGTAGTAACAATGTTCCAAAATGTATTGATTGTTTTTCTGTTTCCCCAGATGCTCAACCCTGGACCACACGACAGATATATTCTAGGCCTAATTAACCCTAGCCTGAGGGTTCTATAGTAATCAATCATGCAAGCTCAAAGATTGAGCTCTTGAGGTGACTGCTCTATATCAAGAACCATTATCAGAGTGGCAACTGCAGGACCTGTATTTCCCAAAACAATGAATATCATGATTGAATGAGAGGCCATGGTAAACAGCACAGTGAATAAACAATGTGCAGTCCCCTTATATATTGTTCTGGATAGAAGTGGGGCCAGGCTAATCTGCAAGAGCTCAACTTTTGAACAAGGATGGTCTCACATAAGCTGTCCGGGGACGACTCACACAGCTCTCTACTCTCTGGGGCCTGGACTGGACACCCCTCCACTGTACTAGTTACACATTACACACATACAAATGACAATAACACTATGTAACAACCATCAAATGCACTCACAGCACACACATCCACACGCACACACTCACTATTAAACAAACAACTGACTGCAGCATCCACTTTAGAACACCTAAACACACTTTATATTTATTGGCAAAGAATTTGCACTACAACCCATACCTCATTACACCTTACTGTAAATTGTACCTCATCCCATTTCTGCATTGTACTGTATAGTATATTGTATTGTAACTCAGTTACTTTTCTACTCTGCATTGTACATTGTATGTATATATTGAACACTTGTCTACGTACTTGACTTCTATTTTATACTTATCTATTTTTATCTAGCACAATCTCTGGAGCAAAACAGAAAGAAGCATTTTATATAAAAGTATTCTGTACTTCTGTATGACAACTAATAAAGAAACTTGAACATCAAAAAATCAACATTCTGTTCTCTATGCCAGGCTAGATCTGACCTTGACTCATGTTACAGGATTAATACACACTTTATACACAAATTGCATATAGCATTCTCTTTGGTAGCATTCATTCTGTGTTTATTGTGTCATACTGGGGAATAATATTAATATTATTATGTCCTATTGGGGACATAATTTAAAATTCTGAGCAATTCAATCGTTTTTTTTTATGGAGAGGACGTCTGACATTAATTGAAAACTGTATTAACAGATTGCAGAATGGGTACAATACAGTACAGCTCAATACACACAATTGTTAAGGGGATGCAGACCAGAGAAAGACTTTCATCTTGTTTACATCAGGGTCCCCCATTTTCTATTCATCATAACATATATGACATACAGATACAGTAGGCCTACTGCTACATCTATACATTTAATTATGACATACCAGATTTGCAAATACAGTACTGTTTATGATCAAACAATTGCAGATGGGATGCAGACCAGAGAAAGACGTTTGTCTTGTTTACATCAGGGTCCCCCATTTGTAATTCATAGTGACAACAGCATCTAAAACAATATATTTATATGTATATTTATATATTGGAAGAGTATATTTATGAGACAGTATATTTGCAGTCCAGAGAAAGACTTTCGTGAGAGACCAACAAAGTGAGGTATGTAAAAACTTGGAATCAAATTGTGGTCGTAGATCTAACGTTAATATCACGTTAACAATCTAATGGCTAGAAAGCTCACCTGACGTCGATATGGCTTAATACAGTGCGAAATACAATCTTATAGTAAGAAACAAAACACAAGTTGAACATAGTTTTGAACGTTTTATTACAATAGTATTTAGGTCGGACCGTCGGATCTAACGTTAATATCACGTTAACCATCTAAAGCTCATCTGTGACGTCGTTATGGTTAATACAGTGCGAAATACAATCGTATATAGTAACAAAACAATACACAAATTG
The DNA here is from genome assembly GCF_963971535.1 of Notolepis coatsorum. NCBI lineage: Eukaryota > Metazoa > Chordata > Actinopteri > Aulopiformes > Paralepididae > Notolepis > Notolepis coatsorum. Next base: position 88,082,443 of record NC_140168.1, read on the forward strand.
AACATAGTTTTGAACGTTTTATTACAATAGTATTTACTGTCTCATGTTGCGATGTATAATACAGCTAGCGTTCCAGTCAGATTCTCTGTTGTTCTTGTTGACAATTTTGGGGTCCGTACTTCCCGTTTCTGTATCCTGATTGGTTTATCAGCTAGAGGTGTCGCAAGATATGCATGAGCAAACATTGAATCTAAATGTAAGATTACGAACACCGATGACCAACAGACGGCTGGCCAACAAACGTATTTTGACTCAACATAATAACTAGATATTACACACAAAGAATTGTGTAGTCTGCCAACATGGATCAATCAAGTTCACTTTAGACTGACTCGGCCTCCCCTCTAAGAGGGAAAGGGGTGAGGTTACTGTCTGAATGATCTTATTAATGGAAGAGAACAGATGCCACTGATGCCACCAGGAGCAACAGGCTAAACCCAGCCTGTCCTGCAGATGCGTTGCACAAATAGCCTTGGCAGCAGCTCAGATCGATGCTCCCTGCCATCGGCCCCGGTAACCCGGCCAGACACTGACCTCTGGAGGCACAGCCCTTCACGGTCACTTCCTGGTTTTCCACTTGAACTGTGAACACAAAAAATATATTGATGCATTTAACTTTAAAATGTACCAAAACATTTATTACCAGGGGAGCATGTAACCTAGAGGGTCACCCACCACAGTCTCACTAAATCCAGTGGGAAACACTGATGGACTAGCTTCACCAGGGCCAGGAATGTCAAATATTTTCTCTATATCAAAGATGTTGTCATTTGATGCCAGACTCATTATACCTTTAGCTTATTTAAAAAAATATTTATTGTCATTGTCACAGCCAACTAGTGACACTGGTTATTATGACATCCTGTTCTTATATATGATTATGAGGAATGTCTGTAGATTCTTCCTCCCACTTGTGTAAAACTGTGGGAACTATGGACTGTGGACTCTGGAACAGTAACTTGTGTACACTACAATATCTTGCGTGATCCTGGAGAATGGAATCAATGGAATCAATGGAATCAATGGAATCAATACAATAGGTTTATTGTATATATTTGTTTTAAATCTAGGCATATGTTACTATAGGTGTCTAGATGTGATATGTATTCTGGCTGGTAATGCCCAGTCAGAAAGGAATTGAGAAGAAACACGTTATGTGTAAACACATGTTAAGTGCCACAAGTCAACGAGTGACACTTTGTATAATGTTCTTATTTTAATTATATATGATTGGAGCTATGTATATGACCTGTATATTCTTTATACACTTATAAAACTACACTACAGTTAATGGAATATGCAGTCAGACAGCAAACAGAAACCTTTTGATAATGCATGGGGCTGCACAGAGTCCATTTCTCTGTCCATTTCTATTCATGCAGTAAGGAGTTACCCTTAGGAATGTGAAAGTCTAGAGAAGACAGCCCAAGTCAGAGGGGGCATTGTACTCTTGTGTATTCTTGTGAATCACTATTCTGATACATAACTGAAAAAGTAACAAATAACTGAAGGAGTTGAGAAGAAACACGTTATGTGTGCCACAAGTCAACGAGCGCCACCTGTGTTATAAACGTATACACTCTTAAAACTATATAACAGTTAAATGTTAAATGTTATGCTACAGTCAGAAATTTTGGTATAGAGGTGTATACATATTCTGCTGAATTAATTATATGTTTCATAATTCTATGCTTAAAAAGAAAGTGTGTAATACTATATATTACTATACTGTGTAAATTCTGTGTTCACTGGCTGAGAGCAACTCTGAGGACTCTCTGCCACTCTGAGACAACTCCGAGGAGTCGAGATGGGAGTTTTCACAGATGGCCTCGCGGCACTGGCAGACACCCGGTTAACCCTTGCAAGCCTTGCCCTGTTAAAATAGTGTGTGGAGGGACTCTCCATACTTGAATCACTATGTAACTGTATGTAACGCAAGTAGAGGAAAGGGGTTGATACTTACTGTATATGTACAGTACAATGATTGGATAAAATGTACTGATGTTTTAAACGTTGAGTGGCTAGTGAAATTACATCACAGTATTTAAACCAATGGCAAAAAGATCTTCTTTCCTTTATAAGGGCTAACTCGCTCCATCTCGAGAGATTTTTGGATTCTGCATTCTGATATTTTTAAGAGGAACCTTTTTGTACTTATAAACATGATTGTGCATTTATTGTAATTTTGTATTTAAAAAAAATAAAAACCTTTTGGAAACCACTTTGTGTAAATCCTTTTGACCATCCTGGTAGCGTGTTGCTTTTTAACAGTGGAGCAGTGCAAGAATGTGACAATTTGACCATGTGACCGCGGGAGAGCGGCAGTGCGGAAATAGGCTGTCTCTAAGACAAATGCTAACCTTAACCAGCTCCTTAACAGCGCCTAAACTTAACCGTTCTAACCTTAACCAACTCCGAAACAATGCCTAACCTTAACCTTAACCTTAACCATGCCTAACCTTAACCTTAACCATAGAAAGAATATTGCCATTCTCTAAGACAAACTCTAACCTTAACCAGCTCCTTAACAGCGCCTAAACTTAACCGTTCTAACCTTAACCAACTCCGAAACAATGCCTAACCTTAACCTTAACCATGCCTAACCTTAACCGGCGAAAGAATACATGTTAAAAAAAATAATCACGTTAAAAAAAAAAATTTGATGGGATTCGAACTTGTCAACAACGGACCGCAGGACCGCTGCTCTGCCAGGTGAGCTGAGCGCCAAATGAAAATCATGGCGGATTAGGGCGGTTACATAATTCCGCAAGCTCTGCCGCTCCGCTCCGCGGCAGCTCTGCGGTTGCCGCGCCTGCCGCGGGGCGTGTCGCAGCCAATCAGGGAAAACGCGGAAGCAACAGCAGCACTGCTCCGCTGTTATTAAGCAATAGGCATCCTGGTAAGCATTGAAATGTGTTGCACTTGTAACTTTACCCATTTTTTGCATGATGATGTAATGTTACAGTGGTAATACTTATTAAAAAAGTAGTAATACAACCAAGCTTTCAAATGAGCAGTATTACAAGCCCTTTCGTAAAATGATGATAATGATGATGATGGTAATAATAATATTATTTTTATTACAGGCGATAATGGTTCTCCTAGACATACATATTGTGACTTCGTAAGAGTAACTCCTAGTTGCCGTGTGACGGATAAGGGAAATGGATATCATCTGATTAACGACAGTGTCATACTGGTCAGATAAATCCTTCCCGGTGCAAATAAAATAAGAGACTCCGCAACTTCAATCACTTGACTATGGTCTTTGACTGGGGGGGTCGGAGCGGTGCGTGTGCTAACTCTGTCGGTCAGGTGTAATAACAGCATTTTGTAAGACGCATTGGGTTCTGAATATCAAAGACATCGCAGGACGCTGCTTGATGTTGAGATGAGCGGACCAATGAGTTATGGAGTTATCAATCTGACCGGAGACTAGCATGAGCATTTATCATATATATATATATATATATATATATATATATATATATATATATATCTTTCTCAGATTTTTCTCTGTTTTCTCCCCGTCCCAATTTTAGTCGTTGTGCCAATTCCCCCCCCCCCTCCCCTACCTGGTTGTTGTGCGCATGTTCTCCTACTGGTCGGTACAAGGGAACCCTGAAGTCATCCTCACGCTTCCTCCGACACGCGTGGTGACAGCCAGTGACTCTTTTTTCACCTGGCAGCGAGGACTCTCATTGGTGAAGTGTAACGTGTGGGAGGTCACGCTGCCTTCATCAAGTCCTGCCTCCGCTGAGCAAGCGCCCAGACCTGACCTGTAGGCGTCACTGTCCACAACACCAGATTCCCACCCATGACTTGCCCTCCCCCTAACCCAGCCAAACGGGTTAGTATAGCGATCAGCCCAAGCCCCAAGCAATGCTGACTCCGGGAGTCGAGACCGCAGCCTCTTGCATTGGTGACGAGCGCAATCTCCGCTATGCCACCTGACCGCCTAACTGTCATATATTTCTATTGTCATTTCTATGAACCTGCATGTACCCCCCCCCCCCGGTGCTGCTATGACACCTGCATTTCACCAAAGGAAAGGAGTAGATGAGATTAGATTCAAATGTATTGTCATTATACAGCACAAGTACCGTATAACCAAAAGAGGTTTGGCATCCAACCAGAGTGCAAATGTTACAGTAAAGTGCAAAATATACAAATTACTACTGTGTGTATAGTGCTAATCAGAACATCTTACCCTTAGCTGAGATGCAGTGGTCCTCGTTCCCTGAACAGCTCAGTGTGTCAGTGCAGTCCAGACCGACACAAGTGTGGCACCTCTTACCATTGGGAAAAGAGAAGCTGGGCACTGTAGGAATTAAACATTTCCATATAACGAGCCTGGAATAGCCATTGTCTTGAATGATCATGAATAATAATGAAACAATAATACATTTTTATATGCCTGAGAGTAGAATGAAACAAGATTAAACTGGATTAAACAAGATTAATTCTGGTGATTACTGGAATGTGTGGCTTTGTTCTCTGGTAATGTTTACCATTATACTATTGAACCAAATAATGCCACACAAACCAAAATCTGCTAAATCTGTCCACTTTCTTTTTTTTGTTAAATTACTTGAGGTCATAGGGGCAACCGTGGCTTGTTTCCCGGGGTGGAGCTTCATATAGGTGACATAGGTGGTTGCCTAGTGCACCACCCAGAGGAGGGGCCAAAAAAACCCAGCACATTTTTTTTTTTTATTATTATTATTTTGATTTAGCTGGGCAGAGTTTTTTGCACACATACATATTTTTTTTGCCATTTTGGGGTGAGAGAGGGGGGGGGGCTCGAGCTTGCCTAGGGCACCACATGTGCTAGGTTCGGCCATGCTCGTTTCCTTATTCTAGGTCAAATCACCAAAAAAACAAAACACACCTTTGCTAATGCTGAATGATGATATTTTGCCCCAAATCTGAAATGTTACAAAGTAAGCTGCTGGACATCTGACTGGTTCAGGGGATCCAAAATGATGTATTCAAGTTTATCCTGCTCTTTAGAAAACACCAAGCCAAAGAAACATCTGAATATCACATGGGGCAAAAAAAGCAAAAAAAGAAACCATAACAACCATAGCAATCGTTTTTTGCTTAAACATATGGCTACTGTAAACGTGGTTACCTTTGGGAGTAAGTTGAGTACAGTTGTCAGTTGAGCAACACTTGAACGCCGTCAGGGTTCTGACGGTTCCATAGTTGACCGAGCCATTTAAGTCACATTGATCGGCCATAGTACAAGACTTCATGTCCAAGTCGTGAAGTTGTATACCACCTGAATATTGGAGAATGAAAATGGAGGATAATTGATGTCTAAATCGTAGACGACTACTACCGTGCCAAGTTAATTCACAAGTGTTTGCTGCAGACATACAACATATGGGCTATAGGTTATGTTAAAGGGGTATGTGGTCCAGTTATGCTGCTCTGATTGAAGGTTATGTTAAAGTGGTATGTGGTACAGTTATGCTGCTCTGATTAAAGGTTATGTTAAAGTGGTATGTGGTCCAGTTATGCTGCTCTGATTGAAGGTTATGTTAAAGTGGTATGTGGTCCAGTTATGCTGCTCTGATTGAAGGTTATGTTAAAGTGGTATGTGGTCCAGTTATATATCGTATGGCTATCGCGTCCCGCTCTAGCCTAATGAGATACCCCTTATCTCCTAGTACCTACTGTACATCACCACAAACAACTTAATGCACCCATACCTGACCGGGCCCCGCCCCTATGGAGGCGTAGCCTATAAGACCATGGTCATGGTCACCAAACACCCTTCCTCTATTTTCGTTCCATCATATCGGCTGTGTGCACCGTATGTAACTAGTAGTATGAAAAAGATTGGAGGAATTGTGTAATGTTGAAAGCTTACCGGAGGTTGCTGGCCCCTGGCATCTTCGAAGCATGTTTTCAGCGACACAACGGGCCTATGTTGATGTTTCCTCGTCTGATGGCAGCAGACCAAGGTTCAGCTGTGCAAGATTGGCTGTCGGGCCAGCTTGTACCCAGGTAGGCCCTGTGTCTTCAGGCATGGGTATTAGTGTTAGTAATGCTGGTTTGTTTTGTTACACAACCATGTTGTGTGTTGGCGCCGGGGGCAGGATGGTTTGGTGAACGTTTCACTGCAGTGAACGGTTTCCAAACGGTCTTGGGCGTGCTGTTAAACATCTAATGCTATGCTACATGCTAACGCTAATGCTACATGCTAACACTACTGCTACATGCTAACTGCTACGCTGTTCTAATGTCTCCGCCGTGAGATGTTGTCACTTCTCCCTCCTCTTGCCCGGTTCATCAATGAAGGTCAGTCGGTAGCTGTTGTGGGGGTTTTGCTGAGTCCTATTTATCTTTTTTACGGGTAAATGGGTTGACAACAGGGTAGGCCGTGGCTAGGTAGCCTAGCCAGGTACGTTACCTTTGTGTTCCGGCGGGGTCTGTGGAACGGTGTCCCCATCTGGGGCCGATGCGTGAGCTCGGCGGTGTAGCAGTAGAGCTATACTACTGCAGGATGGGACTTAACGGCGGGTTATGGCTCAGCTGGCTAGTTCCTATCCACATTGGCGTCGGGTAGTGGGGCTATGGGTCCAGCCGACATGGTAAACATGTTGCGTGTCTGTGCGCAGGCGGTTGTTGATCTGGGTCCCACATCGCCTCACGCTAGGCTGTAGTAGTGTAGGGGGCTACTGTTTCGTTCTGTCACTCTGCTATGAGAAGGTCTGTCTTTGCTACAGCTTTCTCTCCTCTCAACCATTTATGCTGACGGTCAATCGGTGTCTACTGGGGGAGTAGTGCGGGGGGGGGGGGGGGGCTTTGTTTACCTTTTTTGGTAAATGGGCTAAGCTAGGGCTGGTGTGCTGTTGTGAATATTTTTAATGAAGGCGGGACTAGTTCGCTCTGGTCCGCCTCCCCTTAACGTTGTGTATATGGGTTTGCTCATTCTACAGTATTTTGTGGGTTAGTTCTTTTATTCATTTAACCCTTTCATGGTGCACACCACAGTGGAGGTTGCTGTTTGCAACCACCACTGGTGCTCCGTGTTAACATCAGTCCTTTGTTTTTGACATATTGAAACAGTGCCCCGCCCGGCCGACGCCATGGGTGGGTCGGCCTGGCGAGTGGCTGGTGGGCTGCTAAAGCCTGTACCGCCACGGTATGGAATTGGCAGCGATTAGAACTATGTTCGAATTGCTGTTTTTTTCTATTAAAAAATTTTTGTCTGGTGGCGGGGCCTTGAGGGCCAGCCGACGTCGACACATCGCGCGAGGTTGTTGACGTTATTAGCTTTGACCCAGCCGCAAGCTATAACCGCTCAGGGTTCCCCTCTCCGCAGGGGATTTTGGTCTTCTGCTGGAGCGCGGGCGGTATTGTCCTAGGCCCCACACCGCCTCACACCGCGCAGCCAGAAGAAGAGAGAGCACGGCCTCGTCAGCGGCGATGACGAGGCCCTCGACAGGCGGCCATGTTTTCTCCCGCCGGAGGTATCCTGGGCGTTGATTCGACTGGTGTCCACAAGGCCGACAGCCTTGGCGGCCGAGGGATCGGCCATGTTGGATGGGTTCGGCTTGAACAAACAAGCCGTCACCGTCCTGCCGCAAGCAGCCCGCTCTCCGATCACTCCCTTCCCCAACACCAGCGGAAAAAGTGGGCTCTGATTGTTTCCTTTGGCTGCGGGCCGCGTGCCTTCGTTGAAGCGCGGGCGGCCCCACTTTTCGCTTCTCATGGGGACAGGGGCTGACACCCAGTTGATGGCTGAGCCTGGGTCTGTCCGTGAGAATGTTGTGCTGTCAAGCGGCTCCCACACCATAAGCTGTGTTGGTTGAGCCTGGTGTTACGTCTGTCAACTTAAGTGTTGTCAGCAGGGGGGCTCGAAACCTTTCGAGGCACACAGTGCGGGCTTCCCTGGCCTCGCCTTCGCCAGGCCAGGTATCATGTTGGTGCCTCCCACTCCTGAAAAATTGGCAGTGGTCTCGCAGGCACGCGTGATTTGGGGTGGTAGTAATATCACTGCAGGGCTACGGTGTGTAGGAACCCATGGGGTCCTTACACCTTGCATGTCCGGCTGCAGAACAACTCCTCAGCATGTTCTGGAGGGGTGTTCAGTGGGGGGGCTTTTTTCACCTAGGAAGCCCCCCGTATCAAACCGGCCCTTTCTGTCGGGGTCCCCCCTTGGGTGCGATTGCCTCGTGGGTGGTGTCAGGGTCAGATGTCCCGACACGGAACGCTCTGCTCGCACGGTTCCAGGGTTGGCTACGCACAGCGGGGGGACCGGGCCAACTATCTACAGTTCCTGGCGGACCTGCGCCACATGGCGGCGGGTGCGTTGGGAGTGTCATCACATATGACTACGGCAGTACCATATGTCGAGGTGGATGGAGAGAACGCTGAGGCGGGGACTTGTGTTTACACAACCCCACCCGTTTTCAGGTTTGGTACAGACCCTATTGTCAGGGTCTCCAGCAGTGACAGCTCTGGTCAACGAGATCCAATCTCTGTGGACGAAGCAAGCCATCGTCGTGGCGTTCTCCTCCCGGTGTTCTCTGCCTGAGAAATCGGGAGGGGGGGGTGTCAGACCCAGGCTGGACCTGTCCCATGGGAAGGTTCAGCATTTTTTGGATCGTCTCCTACCTGTTGAACACTGTCAGGTGGGGGTCTGGTTCTCCTCCATAGACCTGTAGGATGCGTATGCGCATCTCCGATCTTCCATCCTAGGGCTTACCTACGCTTCCTTTGCAGGGTTAGCGTATGAGTACCGGAGGCTGCTGTTCGGTTTTCTCTGGCTCCCCGCATCTTCACCAAGTGCGTGGAGGCCGCACTGGGGCCTCTGCGTCGTCAGGGGTTACGGAGTGTTCTGCCCTGACGACGTTCTGGTCCTTCGCGGTCAAGGTGGATCGTCAGGTCTCGTACCAGGCAGGTCTCTACCAGCCTGGGGTTGCTGTAGACTGGATGTAGAGTACTCCTCTCCCCGTCAACGGTTGAAGGGCTATGGGCGTCCCTCTCAGAGCGTGTTGTCCTAGGACGGTTACGGCGCTGTCTCACGTCGCGTTTTCACCGACGCCTCCCTCGCTGGTGACGCGTCGGGCCAACGCAGTAGGGGGCAGCTGGCAAACCATGCTGCCCGGTCTGCGCTACGTTCAATGTGTTGGTGTTGAAAGCGGTCCTTCTGGTCCACAAATGGTGTTGATCAGGACGGACGATACGACGTCAGTGTCGTGTATCGACAGACAGGGAGGGGTACGCTCCCCCCGTCTGCACCAGGCGGCGGGCGGCTGGCTATGGGCGTCCTCCATCTGCGCGGCCTGAGGGCTCCCCACATCCCCGGCAGGGAGAATGTGGGTACAGGTGTACTGTCGCGGGGCGGTCCTCATCCTGACGGGTGGGGATTACGTCTGGACATAGCCAGGCAGGTCTGGGACCGATGCCGTGCCGCCTGGGATTCTTCCCCATACATCTGTTAGGTCAGTTGTTGGGACGGGTACGTTGAAGGGCGCAGGTTCTTGATCCTGATGGTGTTACCATCCGGAATGCGCATGCTCCATCCACTGTCGCGCTTACGCGGGCAGATGACGTATGTTCCAAGTGTGGTGTAAGGTGGGGGGCCGGGACTCAGTCTCCTGCCCCCTGGCTGCTGTCCTTAGTTACCTCCAGTCTCTCCTTGATAGACTGTCGGCTTCGACGGTGAGGGTATATGCAGCAGCTATATCCTCCTATCATAAGGGGTTTGAGGGGATGTCTTGTGAAGCGTTTCCTGCTTGGCGCTCGACGCGTTAAGCCGGTGCAACGCTCCTGGGCTCCGACTTGGGATCTTCAACTGGTCCTCGGTCGGTTGTCCTTGGCCCCGTTTGAGCTGCTCGAGCAGGCGCCGTTGGAACAGCTGTCGTTCAAGACCGCGTTCTTGCTGGCCGTCACCTCCGCTGACGCGTGGGTGTGCTTTGTGCTCTCTCGGTACGACCAGAGTGCCTGTCTTTCGTTCCGATTGCGGTGCCACTCTGCGGCCTAATCCTGCCTTCGTGCCTGTAAATATCCGGAGTTCTTCCGCTCCAGGGATATTGTGGTTCAGGCGTTTCATCCGCCTCCTCACAGTGGTGAGTTAGATGCGGGCCTTCACCTGTCATGTCCGGTCCGTGCTTTGGGAATTGCCTCAGCCTTACTCAGGACCTCGGGGTCACCGTTCGGCTTTTTGTCTGTCACGGCGGTTCTCATGCCGGTAAGGCACTATCGAACAACGCCTGTCTCATTGGTTGTGCGAGGGCATTGCCCTCTGCTACATGTTGGCTGGGCAGGATCCCCCTGGGGGCGTCAGGGCGCACTCCACTCGTGGGGTGGCTGCCTCTGCCGCTCTCCTGGGTGGGGCCTCGGTGGAGGACATCTGTGCTGCAGCTTCATGGTCCTCCCCGGGCCCCTTTGTAAGGTTTTACCTCATGGACATGACCGGGGGTTCTGTCTCCCAGGCGGTTCTGGGGTCTGTGGCCTTTCCTGCTTCCCGTCCTTTGGTAGGGTAGCAGGAGTGTGTGGGTATGGGCCACAGTGTGTTGAGTCACACGTGGTTCCGCCTGTGCGGTGTGTTCAAGGGGTTCTAGTTCCCTCTTGTTCGCATTCAGGTGGAGTTGACTGCGCCCCCCCTTCATTAGGAAGGATGGGGTGACAGGGCTCCCCGCACCCCTTGATGTGGGCTTACGGGTCCTCAGGGGGTACATCTGTCGGGTCTCGCGTCCGCTCTAACCCATATCTCATTAGGCTAGAGCGGGACGCGATAGCCATACGTTATATAACGATAGGTTATGTATATAACCTAGTTATATTAGTATTGGCTGAGCGTCCCGCTCTACACGGCCCTGAGTTCCCTTTTGAGGGATCTTTTACTGGAACGAGATTTGGCGAGGAAGAGTGTTTGGTGACCATGACCATGGTCTTATAGGCTACGCCTCCATAGGGGCGGGGCCCGGTCAGGTATGGGTGCATTAAGTTGTTCGTGGTGATGTACAGTAGGTACTAGGAGATAAGGGGTATCTCATTAGGCTAGAGCGGGACGCTCAGCCAATACTAATATAACTAGGTTATATACATAACCTATCGTTATGCTGCTCTGATTAAAGGTCGTGTTAAAGTGGTATGTGGTCCAGCTATGCTGCTCTGATTAAAGGTTATGTTAAAGTGGTACCGTATGTGGTCCAGTTATGCTGCTCTGATTGAAGGTTATGTTAAAGTGGTATGTGGTCCAGTTATGCTGCTCTGATTAAAGGTTATGTTAAAGTGGTATGTGGTCCAGTTATGCTGTTCTGATTAAAGGTTATGTTAAAGTGGTATGTGGTCCAGTTATACTGGTCTCTCTTGGAAGTTGTCAGGCTTCACATTTGAAAGTACATCATCTTCATCAATTGTTCCCATGTTTTCTCTGCAACATATTATATGTAACTAGTAACTGAGGGGTTCCGATGAATGTAGTGGAGTGAAAAGTACAACATTTCCTTTGAAATTTACTGGAGTAAAAGTACAAAGTTCCCTAAAATGGAAATACTCAACTTGGATTTGTACTTAAGCAGGGGCGGATTTAGGATTGTAGGAGATCCGGGGCTTAGCCCAGATAGGTGCCCGCGTTTTTTTTAATTTTTTCTATTTATTATTTATTTATTTTTTACTTTAAATCTTTTTCTTTTTTTGGCAGGCAAGGGGCGGTTTGGCAGATTTTCTTTTGAATTTAATGAACCTGTAAGTGCAATTTCCTGCAATATAGAGCCTTCAATCTTGACCAATAAAGCTGCTCTTTTCACTATAAAACTCAGTTAACCATAACGTAGTTATGGTTAGATTTATATATTGGGGGGGGATATATCATATTTTTCATATGATCAAAAAGTGGTGGAGCAAGAGCATACCTTTGCTCCCCCAAGTTCAATAGTGGGAGAGCAGAGATGCTCCGAATGCTCTTATGGCCAGGCGTCTATGATTCACTGATACAAAGTAAAATAGTGCAGTGCAATAAAATAGTTAGTAAAATAGAATAAAATAATGCAATAGTGCATTGCAATAAAATAGTTATCATCGTATTTTTTCGGGAGGCCGGTAAGGAGTGCATTACAGTAGTCGAGTTGGCTTGAGATAAAGGCATGCGTCCTTTTGATTTATAAATGGCCGTACTTTAGCTATGTTTCTAAGGTGGAAGAATTACGTTTTTGTCAACTTGTTGATTGTGATTTACAGCTTAGGTCTGAGTCTACCATAACACCAAGACTTAACTCACTCAAATACAGTTAGCAGCTGGATAGACCACAGATGGAAATTAGCTTCTGCTAAACCTGGTGCAAACATATTTTCATGTAACAATGATGAATTGTCAAAAAAAATATATATATATATATAATTTTTTTCTTTTCTTTTTTAATAGATTCAGGGCTTTTCAGAAAGCATTCGGGGCTTGAGCCCAAGTAGCCATCCCCTAGCCCCGCCCCTGTACTTAAGTACAGCGCTTGAGTACAAATACTTTTCGCCACTGTTAAGAACATTCCAAAAAGTGTGTATTCTCCATCTACAAGTCAAACTCTTCAACATACTCTTTAACATCCATTATACCCCAAGCATAGATGGTTGAAAAAATTTAATCTGTATTGGACCTTTAACCATTATAAATGTAACACCATACACTACGTACCCATGTATGTGGTGACTCTCATTACTCCACACTGCGTCATGGAGCTAGGACACTCTACCACTGTGCCCGTGCAGTCCCCCGACGGTCCAACACACTCGTAACATTGCAGGGTGAAAGCTAAGGTAACAGATAAACAAGCTCAAATGAGTTAAATAGTAAATGGCTGCATTTATATAGCAGCTTTTATCCAAAGCACTTTACAACTTGTGCCTCACATTCACCCATTCACTCACATTCACACACCGACGGCAAAGGCAACCAAGCAAGTGTTCAGACAGCAGTCAATGCTACTGCTCGTCTTCCCCAGTATTATGCCGGCTGCGGCCGCAGTCAACGGGGTCCCACTCCCTGTGCCCTCGCCGAGCTATGGCATGGTGGGGGATTTTTCGAGAGGGGACCCGGGTAGCGGGCAGGGCCAGCTGTGTCCGGGTTTTCCCCCAATCAACCCATATGTCACTAAAGGACAGACGGGGGTCGAGTGTCAAGGGTCTGACCAAGGCCTATCTGCCCTTTACACAGGTGGAAGGCTGGGTCAGAGGGCATAGGACCAGCGTACCGTGCTTAGACAAGCCACTCGCCTCTGTCCTTTGCCCGGAAATATTAGAGTGGCACCCCGACCGGAAGCCGATGCCGAGAGGTGATTCGGGCCGGAAGGTGGCGGTGTGGGCTGATGAAGCCTACACCGCCGCGGTACAGAACCTGGCAGCGGTGACTAACATTGCTCAACTAGCTGCTTTCATGTCCAAGGTGGCGACAGGCAGAGGGGACTTGGGTCCAGACGACACCAAGACCCTCGCCCAGGCCTTTGAGGTTATACTGCACCTGACACAGCTGCAGGCTACAGCCTCTGGGAAGGTGACGACGCTTACAACCCTGATGCATAGACATCTGTGGCTAGAGCAGTCATCCCTGGAGGAAGGGAGGAAGACTCCTCTCCTCATGGCCCCCCTCTCCGAGGATGGACTGTTTGGTTCATCCGCCGAGGAGATGTCAGCGGCCTATAAGGCCCAGGCTTCCCGCGCCGCCGCCACAACCAGAGGGGAGAGCCCTGTCTCGTCAGCGGCTGCTGCGAGACCTTCGACCAGCGACGCTAAGACCCCTGCCCCCCAGGGCACCCTAGCGCGCAAAGTGCAGAGGGGTCCGAAATACCGACAGACCCGGGCAAGCTATGTGACATGAGGATATTGCTGTGGCATATACCTTTACTGTCGAGGCCGAGAGCCTATCAAAGATAGACTGAAGGAAGGACAGAACCGAGTTTAGAGAACATGACATCGGGTCCAGACCTTCAGCCCGACACCACTCTTGAAATATACGCCACTTCCCTGCGTAAACCGCGGTAGTGGACGGAGCGCGCACATGCAAACATGAAGTGCGCAGATCCTCCCAGAGATTAAACCAGCGCCTTCATTCCGCCTTGTCTGCTCATTGTTCATCCCCTAGTGTATGTAAAAATAGGGCAACAATAGGCAGGCAGCCTGTATCAGTTCCGCAACCGTTTCCATTTCCGGGGTAGGCCTGATTGGCCGCGACAGGCACGTGACGTGCGTGGCACGCCCCCGCGGCAGCCCCAGCGGCAAGCGCGCTACTGCTGGAGTTCACTTCGCCTTTCACATCACTGCCGTTGGCGAAAGCAGGATGAGAGAGCGTAGAAGCACTGCTTATATGCTTATTATGTCTGCGGGGTACAGTAAACGTTTCTCCCGGTACATTCTGAAGAGCACACCGCTGTATGTTGGAGAACCAGCGGTCTTCCGCTCCTCCTCACTCGAGTGAGAGCAGCGCCGTGCACAGCTCAGCCCTGTGCCGTCTCACACAGGGCTGAGCTGTGCACGGCGCTGCTCTCACTCGAGTGAGGAGGAGCGGAAGACCGCTGGTTCTCCAACATACAGCGGTGTGCTCTTCAGAATGTACCGGGAGAAACATTATGTAATTATGATACTGGGCAGAGGGCGACATGTTATGGAAGCAAAACAGCTAAAAAATACAATAGGGTCCAGCTGCAGACGTAATTCGAGATACGTCAGACGTACTTCGAGATACTTCCGCATAGCCCTGCCACAGGACTATTACGTCAGACGTACTTCGAGATACTTCCGCATTAGTCCTGTGGCAGGGCGAAGTACCAATCTGGACCTCGAGGCTCCAAGTCTGCAGCTCGATCCTACTCAAAAAATACCACTAGATTCTGCCTTTCTTTTGCCAGCATTTGGAACACACGGCCAGCCGGCACCGCTTCAGGTTACACAAAAGACCACACACACACGCACACACATGTACCCTTTCACTACCACACAACAAAGGGTTAACCCTTTCACAACCACACTACAGAAGGTTAGGGTGGTAGTGAAAGGTTAACCTTCTGTAGTGTGGTAGTGAAAGGGTTAAATGGTAAGCAACTGATTAACTGTCAATGTTTAACATACACAATTACAGACAGTAAAATATAGAACATAGTTCAATCATTAAAAACTTGCCTTTGGGGAGAAGCACAGTCCCTAGTATCAGTACCAGCAGATGCATTGTGTGTGTCGATTTAATTCAACTGAGTCAAAGAGGGATGGGCTTGGTTTACAGCCTTTATGAGCCTTCTATTATTCAGGAGGTGGGGTTTTAAGGTCCGTGTACGTTTTGATAGTTCGTTTTTCGTTTCAAAAGGAAAAACGAAAAAAAAACGGAAATACGAGGTGTTTCCTATTTCCGTTTGAAACCAAACTCGAAAAAACGGGGAAAAACTGAAATACGGACCTGTTTTTCGTATTTTGGTATCAGAATCAAATGAAAAAAACGAGTCAATAATGGGCCGTGTAGGGCCGTGTACGTTTTGATAGTTCGTTTTTCGTTTTTGATGTGAAGAATGGAGAACGGAACCACGTGACAAGTACATTTTTCAATGTAAAAGCCATGCACAATCTAACGTGAACGAATATGTATAACGTTATGAATAAATACATGCATACAGATCTATACCAGGGTAACGTTATGATACATATACATTTTTTGTTTTGTGCATTTCATTTAGACATTATATTTATTGTCCGTGTGATTGAAAACTTTATTAACAGATTGCAGAATGGGTACAATACAGTACAGCTCAGGGGATGCAGACCACAATAAGCCGTGACATGGTCGACAAATCATATTGATTTGCAGTAGGCAGGCTTTTTATTTGATCAACAGAAAAATAATCGTAACTATACATTATAATCTAGGTATTTTGGCGCATTAGTAGCCTCCGGTATTTCATCAGTGCAATACATATGCCTAATTTCTATGCGCAATTTGTACACGTCCATCGTGGAGGATTGCTCAGACGTCTTGGTAAGCGTCATTATCGACAGTATAGAATGAATGAATGGATGAAAACGTTATGGGATGCAGACCAGAGAAAGACGTTTGTCTTGTTTACATCAGGGTCCCCCATTTTCAATTCATAGTGATAGCCTAACGTTGCAGTGTATCAATAACAGTTGGTTACTATTATTACTACTACTACTACTACTACTACTACCACCACTACTACTACCAGTGGCGGACTGGCCATCGGGACGTTCGGGACGAATCCCGATGGGCCGGTGTTCTGCAAAATCCTACTCCCTGCAGAATTCTACTGCCGAGCGCTCCTGCGCTTGCGCACGCATGCGCATGACCCACAATCCCTTTCCACTCGTTTTCAGCTACAAAATTCTGCTGCCGAACGTCTTGTTTGACTTGTTGATGGTGACGCAATATCTTAAAACATATTTGTACATACATAACTTATTACTGTATAAGCATGTAAATATTTGCATGCAATTGGCTTTGCAGCAGAATGTATAAAGCATGTATAAAGTAGATGATAAAATGTCGTACACCAAAATGTGACGATGACGACATCCAGCTGACACGCAGCTGTACCCTGGTCTGTATAGCAATGGAGAACAGGTGGACCGCATATTTGTACATACATAACTTATTACTGTATAAGCATGTAAATATTTGCATGCAATTGGCTTTGCAGCAGAATGTATAAAGCATACGTAGATGATAAAATGTCGTACACCAAAATGTGACGATGACGACATCCAGCTGACACGCAGCTGTAGTGTATATATACTGTATCTTAGTCAGGGACAGCTCTAGTGTATATATACTGTATCTTAGTCAGGGACAGCTCTAGTGTATATATACTGTATCTTAGTCAGGGACAGCTCTAGTGTATATATACTGTATCTTAGTCAGGGACAGCTCTAGTGTATATATACTGTATCTTAGTCAGGGACAGCTCTAGTGTATATATACTGTATCTTAGTCAGGGACAGCTCTAGTGTATATATACTGTATCTTGGTCAGGGACAGCTCTAGTGTATATATACTGTATCTTAGTCAGGGACAGCTCTAGTGTATATATACTGTATCTTACTCTTCATCAGTAGTGTATACTGTATCTTAGTCAGGGACAGCTCTAGTGTATATATACTGTATCTTACTCTTCATCAGTAGTGTATACTGTATCTTAGTCAGGGACAGCTCTAGTGTATATATACTGTAAGATATAGGCGATTCGCGCTACGGCAGTAGTTCTCAGCAGAGTAGTGGAATTTTGCAGACGCGTTGTGCTACGGCAGCAGTTTTCGAGGAAGTAGTAGTGGAATTTCGCAGCACTGACGTCACCGGCAGTAGTTCTCAGCAGAAGCAGTGGAATTTTGCAGACGCGTCTAGCGAGTCGCGCTACGGCAGTAGTTTTCCGCAGAACACCGGAACCAAAGTGGGCTGGTCCAAAAAAAAAAAAAAAAATCTTTTTTTTTATACTTTTTTTTGTAACTTTTTTTTTTTTTACTTTATTTTTGGGCCAGTGTGTGGGCCAGTGTGTGGGCCACTAATGTGGGCCGGTGTGTGGGCCAGTGTGTGGGCCAGTGTGTGAGTCGGTGTGTGGGCCACTAATGTGGGCCAGTGTGTGGGCCGGTGTGTGGGCCAGTATGTGGGACGGTGTGTGGGCCGGTGTGTGGGCCAGTATGTGGGCCAGTCTGTGGGCCGGTGTGTGGGCCAGTGTGTGAGTCGGTGTGTGGGCCACTAATGTGGGCCAGTGTGTGTGCCGGTGTGTGGGCCAGTATGTGGGCCGGTGTGTGGGCCGGTGTGTGGGCCAGTATGTGGGCCAGTCTGTGGGCCGGTGTGTGGGCCGGTGTGTGAGTCGGTGTGTGGGCCACTAATGTGGGCCAGTGTGTGTGCCGGTGTGTGGGCCAGTGTGTGGGCCAGTATGTGGGCCGGTGTGTGGGCCGGTGTGTGGGCCAGTGTGTGGGCCGGTGTGTGGGCCAGTGTGTGGGCCAGTGTGTGGGCCGGTGTAGTGTGTGGGCCGGTGTAGTGTGTGGGCCAGTGTGTGGGCCGTATGTGGGCCGGTGTGTGGGCCATTATGTGGGCCAGTGTGTGGGCCGGCAATAAAACAATAAACAAGTTGCATAAACTAAATCAGATTAAAAATTATCACAGTTTTGGTTTGCCTTAAGATGCAGTTTAAGATGGGTCTTGAACATGGAGTATGTAGGGCACTCTCTAATCACAACTGGTAGGCTATTCCAGTAGTTACCACTTTTAACAGAGAACACAGTTTTTGCAATGGTAGTATACCGAAAAGGCACCTTACAGTCCCCTCTACTGATGGCCCTGGTGGTAATGCCAGTGTCTGCTTTCTGTTGGATGAACTCATTCAATGGGGGAGGGGCAAGTCCATGCAGAACCTTGTACATGAAGCAAGTATATTTGAAAACTTGGAAATTCTCGAAACTTAGCATGTTATGTTTTTCTAAAACATTACAGTGATGAAATGAAATTGGTTTCCTATCAAATACTTTTATGGCTTTTTTGTAGAGTAATTCTATTGGTGTAAGAGTAGTGACATATGAAAGAGACCAGTTGATCAAACAGTACTCGATGTGTGATAAAATCATTGAATGCAGAAACATCCTTGCAGCATTAACTGGCAGGCAGGGCTTGATCTGCCTGAAGTTTTCGATGTTAAACTTGACTGTGTTTGTCACTTTCTTCACATTACTTTTTGAAGGTCAATGTAGAGTCCAATGTGACCCCAAGATACTTGAATTAATGTACAATGTCCAGCTCCGCCTCTCCCAGAAACACATTAGAGTGAGTGACCTCTACTGGTGACTTTGTGAACATCATACACACTGTTTTCTCGGTGTTAAGTGAAAGACATGCTTTTGTTAGCCAGTCTTGAATGAGACATGAGACATCAGTGAATGAGATTCACGTTTCCTCCCAACCGCGAGTAGGCCTAGAAGCGCAGAAATGGAGAATGCAAAAAAAGAAAGGGTGGAGCTGAAAAAGCTAGAATTGCTAGTAAAAGACGCAGAACAATGTTCTAAAATTACACACATGTTTAGTAGAGGAAGGGCTGGCGTTAGAGTAGCTGCTGCTGCTAATGATGATGAAGTTCAAGTGGAAGGAACCAACAGTAACATGACAGGTGCGTGCAGTAGCCTAGTGCATATTCTACTGCTGGTGTGTGCCGGTTCATGAGGGCTAGCTAGCCTATACTAGTTCTTGCAGTGATTTCAGTCATTCTATTACAAGACAATGTGCTTTCCGTATTCCTGATTCCTTACAGCACGTGGACGTAAATAGTCGTGACTCGTGACGTTTTTTCTCTGACTAAAAGTTTAGTTAGCAATGTTAGGACTAGTGCCCACCACAGCATCAGAAGCTAAAGTGCTAACCTAGAGAGCCAATCAGAACCTAGGACGGGCTGCAAATTAATTGGCTACTAATATTATAATAGTAAATACTCAAATAAAATACTATTATGTTCCCTTTCAAATTTTCATGTTGATATAATATTGGTAATCTAATTGATTGAATTGATTAGTTGCCATTTTACATGCTTAAATAAGATGTACCTTAGAATTCCCAACAGTTAGCCATGTTCTCGATTAGTCTCATCTACATGTTTGTAGATAACCACAGCTAACTAGCTTAAGCTAACAACTAGGTCAACTACTACCCCGTAGTTAAACAAATGTGATTGCATATAACAGCTAACTGCTACAGCTAAGTTGGTAGTTAGCCTATTCCATTAATGTTGAATGTATTTATGAAGGTTGTTGATGGTGGTTGGCGCTGAATAGCAGACATGATTCCGTCAGTCTGCCACAGGGAAGCTGTGTTTGCTGATGCTGCTCACGACCACCAGTAGTGTATGACTGTGTGAGTGTGAATGCTTGATGGTTTCTGTGAAGCGCTTTGTGGAACAATGCTGATATACAGTTAAGAATGAGTAATTCGCTTTTGGTTTTTAAGAAAATGGTTTGTAAAGCTATTTTTGAAAACTACAAGGGTGAATAATACTGTTTTTTTTTTGTGCTATTTTCTTTTAGAATACTGTTTTGGAGTCTTAATTTTTTTAATTTTTGTTAAGAATATAGGACAGGCTATATAAGCATTGCTTCAGTCTGTACCTTCTCAGTCACTGTAAAATCAAATATTGTTAAATGATGGTGTATATTGTATTGTGTGAGATGATGACTGAATAACTACTACTACTACTACTACTACTACTACTACTACTACTACTACTACTACTACTACTTGGGTGTTTTCAAAAGGCTGAAAAACGCTGTATGAATTCAAGCCATTATTATTGATTGCTGATGTTCTTCTTATGCAGTTGACTCTGAGGAAAGAGAGAGCGCCCAGTCCAGCACAGCTGACCCTGAGGGGAGAGAGAGCGCCCAGTCCAGCACAGCTGACCCTGAGGGGAGAGAGAGAGCCCAGTCCAGACAGACAGACAGACACACAGAGAGAGAAAGAGAGAGAGAGACACAGAGAGAGACACACAGAGAGAGACACACAGAGAGAGGGAGAGACACAGAGAGAGAGAGACACACACACACACACACACAGAGAGACACATACACAGAGAGAGAGAGAGAGAGAGAGAGAGAGAGAGAGAGAGAGAGAGAGAGAGAGAGAGAGAAAACAAGCTCTTGGAATGGGTGTCTGGGAGGAAGTGGGGGGTCTTTCGATGTTGATTATTAAACGGCAAGCAACTAATGTCATGAGTGCCAAATTAAAGGACAATAAATCCAATCTAACTGAAATTGTGTAGCACAGACCTTTTCTATGGATCAAACCCTCTATTATTATGGTGTAGTTAATACTTCATGTATCCTTAATCCCTAGGCTAATGAGGCACTAAGATGTTAGTAAAAAAAAAAAAGCATATGCCAATGACAGGAAGTAACGGTATATGTGTGTGTGTGTGCACTGTGCATGAGTGCACATCTAGGGGCGGTGTGTAGATTTGGTCTCCCTGATGTTGACTCCTTAGCCACAGCCTTGGGTTGTTTAATACTGGACAAGTGTTTCATAACGGCCGTTGTGTGGGCCGGTTTCGGGGTCGGTGCGTGGGCCGGTGCGTGGGCCGGTGTGTGGGCTGGTGCGTCTGAATGTCCCGGGCTGAATTTGTGTCCCAGTCCGCCACTGACTACTACTACTACTACTATTACTACTACTACTACTACCACTAATATTACTACTACTACTACTGCTACCTTTACTACTACTATTACTTCTACTACTACTATTACTACTGCTACTACAACTACTGATTGATTGATTGATTGATTGATTGATTGATTGATTGAAAACTTTATTAACAGATTGCAGAATGGGTACAATACAGTACAGCTCAATACACACAATTGTTAAGGGGATGCAGACCAGAGAAAGACTTTCGTCTTGTTTACATCAGGGTCCCCCATTTTCAATTCATCAGGTAGTACTACTACTAGTACTACCACCACCACTACTATTACTACTACTACTACTGCCATAATTATGTGGCATAATAATAATAATTGACAGTGCGACACCTGCTGGTCAGTTTCTGTAAGTAGTTTTAGATTGTATGTTTTTCCACACTTTACTGTAGTGTACGTGTATTTACACAGTTAACAAAGTCCATGTAATATTTTACTGCACGTTAGAATACACAGAAGTAACGATGGACGTGTACAAATTGCGCATAGAAATTAGGCATATGTATTGCACTGATGAAATACCGGAGGCTACTAATGCGCCAAAATACCTACGATTATTTTTCTGTTGATCAAATAAAAAGCCTGCCTACTGCAAATCAATATGATTTGTCGACCATGTCACGGCTTATTGTGGTCTGCATCCCCTTAACAATTGTGTGTATTGAGCTGTACTGTATTGTACCCATTCTGCAAAAAATGTATGTATCATAACTGTAACTGAGGGGTACAATTCCCTGACTGTATTGTTAGATATGATATTTAATACCACTACCTCATGTACTTTAACTTCTGGCCACCCAGTACAAGATATAAGTATGATGAACACTTTCCCACCTGATGAAACGAACCAACACAAATGTACCAAATCGAAGGTTTAATACAGCAAAGGGTGTATACAACGATCACTTAATTACATTTATGATTTGAAATATGGAATATGCACTTTTATGGCAAATGAGTATTCGTAGGTAAATCAACATTGAATGTCCAATCTCTGGTTACGCAGGGAGTAAGTATACAACCTGGAATATTTAGGAAAACGATAGCGATGGTACTTAAATGATTATAGCTGGATACACTAAGGGGGGGGGGGGTCCCGCTGGTTGTAAGACAGTAGGAGGGGGGGGTTAGAGAAGCCGCTGGCGGTATCCCATCTGGCCGACGGTGTCTTGGGAGAATCCAAAGTCTTGGACACGGTGCCCACAGAACCTCGGACCGCAGACGAATACAGCTGGACCCTCTGTGGAACGGTATCTGCCGGTCCACAACGGAGAGACGTGAGGCGACCTCACGTGTAGAGCGCCGTCTCACCTGGAGTCCTCTCCGGGGGGTAATTCCAACACTCAGCAGTGTTGGCCTTTATCCATGGAATAATCAAAGCACACAAAGCATAATCCAAGCCGTGGAAGGCTCGCCGTCGTCTGGGTAGAGTAATCCAATATACAGGTCCAGTCGCTCTTGGCCCGGAGCTCCTCGGATGCAATCACCACTAGGGGTCTGACCAGCCTGGTTAAGCGTCCAGATAACGTCAGGAACGATGGGGGGTACTGATAACTTTAGAACTCTAACCGAACGATGCACCATACATAAATAGACTATTATTAGCTTAATAGAATACGTCCAACTCGACGGTATGGTGCCAAACTATGACCATTCAACTATTAATCTACACGATATCTCAATGCCTATTCTGGGCCAAGTAGGCCTTACTACACCGCACGTGCGTCGTGGGGAGGCTTTTGCGTCTGTCACTCTGTTGGAGGGTAAAGAACTGGACTAAAAGAAAGTTCTACTTTACTGGCGCCATATATATATGCGCTATGAACAAATAGTACCATTCGTATTTCGCCCGACATATTACTGCGCGGAACCGGGGGTTGCCTCGACATGTTAGGCGGCACGATTGAACTTGGACCTAGGGGTATGGCAACCTGGCGCCAGGTTCTCGTCCAATGGTAGAATGAAACTATTATGGGCTGTTTAGTAGAAACGGGGATATTCAATGCATATTGTACAAGGAATATACAGGGGATATCAAACGATATACAAATACAATTAAATATATATATATAAATAAATATACATATTCGGTTTAATCTGATCCTTCACAACAGCCGCCCCCTAATTAGTCCCACCTAATTAGCTAAGCAGAGACAGATTAACCGCACTGTCTACCACTCAAGGTCCGCTGTAAGGGTCAGTCAACTCACAAAGTCATAGGGTCATGGTCATCATCGATAGTATCTGGGAGTCGGGGCAGTTCTATGAGTCTCGCCACGGGACGTGTGTAAGTGCGCCCTTGGACGAGTACTTCAGCTGCTCGGACCTTGCCATCGGCACCGGTGATCACTTTGCTTACGCGGCCAGCCGGCCACATAGCTCTGGGTAGCGACTGATCAATAATCATGACGACTGTTCCTTCTGTCAAATTGTCTCTCTCTTTTACCCACTTCTGGCGGGTCTGTAGAGACGGTAGGTAGTGAAGTAGGAAGCTGCTCCAAAACTTGTCAGCTAGTACTTGGCTGTACCTCCACATTCTTCGGCCGTTCGCTTCTTCAGGCCTGTACATTGTCTGGGGTAGCGCGGGGTCCAGCCGCCCCATTAGGAGTGTGTTGGGGGTGACTGGGTCGACATCTGCTACATCACTGGAGACGTAACCGAGGGGCTTTGAGTTCAATACTCCCTCGATCTCCGTGAGGACTGTCATTAGGACTTCCTCTGCCACAGTCTGGGCTCCGAGTACGGCGTACAGGGCTGTCTTTATAGAACGTACTTCTCGTTCCCAGGTTCCACCGAAGTGGGGTGCGTTCGGGGGATTAAACTGGAAGTCAATCTGGGCTGGAGCGAGGTGGGTCTTAAGTTCTGGGCCCATAGCTTGGAAGCTCTCTCTCAGCTCTCTTTCTCCGCCTTTGAAGTTGGTCCCGTGATCAGACAACAATGTAGACGGTTTTCCTTTCCGTGATGTGAATCTCCGGAAGGCCATAAGGAATGAGTCTGTGCTCATGGTCGGAAGGAGCTCGATATGTATCGCTCTGGTGGTCATGCATTTGAATACAATACCCCACCGCTTCTCGGTGCCTCTTCCTCTCTTTATATACAACGGGCCAAAGCAGTCCATGCCTGTGGAGTGGAATGGCTTGTCGCCGATTCGGAGGCGACAGGGGGGTAGGTCAGCCATCCGTGGTATGCTGGGCTGCGCGCGCCACTTACGGCAGTCTAGACAGGTTCGCT
Source organism: Notolepis coatsorum (assembly GCF_963971535.1). Classification (NCBI taxonomy): domain Eukaryota; kingdom Metazoa; phylum Chordata; class Actinopteri; order Aulopiformes; family Paralepididae; genus Notolepis; species Notolepis coatsorum. The sequence goes on from NC_140168.1 coordinate 88,106,857, forward strand.
GGAAGCGCCGTACTGCTTCTCTCCCTTGCAATATCCAATAACGATGTCTGATCTCCGCGAAGACTCTCTCTGCTCCTGCGTGGTGTACATCCTCGTCGTATTTCTTTATGATCAGCTCTGTGACCTTGTGTCGGCTGTTCAAGACGATCGGGTGCTTAATGTCATCTGGTAGATCGGGGGCTCTCCGCAGGCGACCACCCACTCTGATGAGATTATGGGCGTCACTCTCTGGTGCCAGGTGAATCAGTCTGCTGTCTGATGGGACGGGGTTTCCTCCCTGTAGACAGTCTAGCTCATCGGGGAACGAGTCTCTCTGGGCTCGTTGTAGTAGAAGAAGTTCTGCTTCTTCGTAGTCAGCTGCTGACATGTCAGTGGTGGACTGAATCTCTGGGTGGTGCCGCAGGAATGTTCTTTGTTGCGCACTCTCTAGGGTAATGCAGTCATCTATGTTGGGGTCTGTGGGGGCGACAGTGCTCAGTCCACAGAACATAGGCTTCTTGTTCTCAGCCTCCTCGTTACTTGCTTCCCTCGGGGTGGGCGTAGGCCAATCTCCTTCCGGGAGCTTGAGGAATGCTGGTCCGTCACTGTAGATGTTGCGACGGGTTAGGTCATCCAGAGACATTCCCCGGGTGATGACGTCAGCTGGGTTGTGTTTGGTGTCCACATACCTCCAGCTTGCTTCTTCTGTTAATTCTTGAATCTCGGTGACTCTGACTCCCATGAAGACTTTGTATCTGCATGAATCAGACTTAATCCATGTGAGTACTGTCGTGGAATCTGACCACAAGATTGTTCTATGCACCGGAATGGTGAGTTCACGTTGGATTAACGTGGCTAGATGCGCTCCTGCGAGGGCTGCGCAGAGCTCTAGACGTGGGATAGATTGTTGCTTACGTGGGGCTATTCTTGAGCGGGCCAGTATGAAAGCAGTGTGTATCTTTCCTCCCATCTCTTGGGCACGCAAATAGGCAACCGATCCGTAGGCTACTTCGGAGGCGTCGCTGAAGACGTGTAGCTCAATCTCGCATGTCTCTGGCCTCACTGTGGATGGGAAGTAGCTGCGGCGTATATTGACACCTGGGAGTGAGCGGAGTTCCGTCTCCCACTCTCTCCATGTTGAGGCAAGGTGTGCGGGTATTGGGTTGTCCCAGCCCTGGTCCTTGTCCCATAGTGCTCGTACAATCATCTTTGCCCTGGTGGTGTAAGGTAGAATACATCCCAACGGGTCATATTGTCTGGCGAGTGTTCTGTACACACTCCGTCTGGTGGTCGGTATCGCCGCCGACCTTCCCTGCTCTGGAGCCAAGGGTTTGTGTCTATAGTGGAGCGAGTCTGTTTTGAAGCGCCAGACTAATCCTAGTGTCATTTCTTGGGCTTCTCCTGGGATTGTCGCCATCCAGGTCTCGCTGCTGGCAGCCTTGTCCGCGGAGGAGAGGCTGCGCAATACGTGCAGGTCACTGCTGGCCCACTGCCTGAGATCAAAGCCGCCTTTGATTAGGGAGGCGCGTAACTTGATTAGGAGAGCCTCGGCTTCTTCTTGAGTCGAGACGCTTTGTAAACAGTTGTCCACGTAGAAACTGTTCTTCACACCGTGCTGGACCTCTTCATCTGCTGCTGGGTCCTCTTGGTCTCTCTGTGGGCTGGTACCGGCAGGGCACCATAGCCAGCTGGTCCAGGTGCTATTCCTCGGGGCTGGTCGTGCGTCGTGCTCACCCGTGAATAGAGTCGGGGGTCTGTAGCGCAGCGCTGCGGGGGTATAGCCTGGGCTGCACTGGACCTCCTGGTCCGGTGGAGTACTGTGCTGTCGTCGGGCTTGGTTCTCCTCCTCTCCCTCTTCTTCCTCTATCAGATCTTCCAGATCCTGTAATCGTTTATCTTGCTTCTCCGCAGTGTATGCCGCTCCTTCCTTGTAGCTGGGTCTCGCTTGGACCGGTCTGGGAAGGGGGTCTGCGGGGGGTATAGGCTTTGTCCGTTGGTCAAGTTCAGGGTCGCTTGCTCGTTTAGGAGGCGCTGCTCTTGACTGTTGTCTCGACGAGTTCCTTGAACCCCTGGTGGAGGGAGAGGGTGTTGCCCTGGGGATCATCAGCCGATTCCTTAGCTGCGCCATTAACTTGTCGCGCTCGGCTTGTATTCTGTCGCGCTCGGCTTTGCGCTGGATGAGAGCGAGTTCGCGCTCTGCGTCTCTTTGGGCATAGTCAGCGGCGCGCTGGGCTTCGGCTGCGGCGCGCTCTGCTTCTCTTTGGGCATAGTCAGCGACGCGCTGGGCTTCGGCTGCGGCGCGCTCTGCTTCTCTTTGGGCATAGTCAGCGACGCGCTGGGCTCCGGCGGCGGCGCGCTCTGCTGCGGCCCGGTCTCTTACCATATTAATTTCCGTCTGAAGGCGTCTCATCTCCCGGCGTCTCATCTCCCGGCGTATGCGCTCATCTTCGCTCCGTCGCTGCGCTTGGAGGCGTTCTCTTTCAATAGTAAAATGTTTGTGCTCGCTAAGCGCCTGTGCTTGGAGACGGTCGCGTTCACCCTGAAGTCGATCGCGTTCGGTAGAGGCTGTCATGCGGACGAGGAACGCCTGTTGTAGCATCCTCGCCGCTTCTCTGGGGGAAGGCGGTTGTGGAGGTGAGCCGCTCCTGCGTGAGCCGCTCCTGGGGGTACTCGTTGGGGAGTCCTGGAGCTCTAGTTCCTCGGCGCTCTCCTCCTCTTCTTCCGTGGAGAGTTCTCTCTCTGTAGGGTTGTCTTCCTCCCGGGGCTGTTCGGGGACTACTTCTTGAGTAGTGGCGGGGGGTAAAGGCATGTCAATTCCCTCCTGGTCCCCACCGTGAGCTTGGTCAGTTACATTAGGACCTACTAGGGGCTCTGTGGTCGGGGAAACCTGGTTGTTAAGGTCAGACATAATTTTACTTTCTACTTTTACCGCGTTTACCGTTTGTCGAAGGCTAGGTAGTTGACTGACAGTGTAAGCCTCTAAGTACTGAGGTGTCTGTCGTCTGCGCCGCGGGCGTTCTAGGTTAGGAGGATCGTTTCGTGGAGTGTTCATCATAGGCCATTTCGATATTAATAACACTATATTAATATTACACTAGTTACCCTCCGGCTCGAAGGACCAATTGTAACTGAGGGGTACAATTCCCTGACTGTATTGTTAGATATGATATTTAATACCACTACCTCATGTACTTTAACTTCTGGCCACCCAGTACAAGATATAAGTATGATGAACACTTTCCCACCTGATGAAACGAACCAACACAAATGTACCAAATCGAAGGTTTAATACAGCAAAGGGTGTATACAACGATCACTTAATTACATTTATGATTTGAAATATGGAATATGCACTTTTATGGCAAATGAGTATTCGTAGGTAAATCAACATTGAATGTCCAATCTCTGGTTGCGCAGGGAGTAAGTATACAACCTGGAATATTTAGGAAAACGATAGCGATGGTACTTAAATGATTATAGCTGGATACACTAAGGGGGGGGGGGTCCCGCTGGTTGTAAGACAGTAGGAGGGGGGGGTTAGAGAAGCCGCTGGCGGTATCCCATATGGCCGACGGTGTCTTGGGAGAATCCAAAGTCTTGGACACGGTGCCCACAGAACCTCGGACCGCAGACGAATACAGCTGGACCCTCTGTGGAACGGTATCTGCCGGTCCACAACGTAGAGACGTGAGGCGACCTCACGTGTAGAGCGCCGTCTCACCTGGAGTCCTCTCCGGGGGGTAATTCCAACACTCAGCAGTGTTGGCCTTTATCCATGGAATAATCAAAGCACACAAAGCATAATCCAAGCCGTGGAAGGCTCGCCGTCGTCTGGGTAGAGTAATCCAATATACAGGTCCAGTCGCTCTTGGCCCGGAGCTCCTCGGATGCAATCACCACTAGGGGTCTGACCAGCCTGGTTAAGCGTCCAGATAACGTCAGGAACGATGGGGGGTACTGATAACTTTAGAACTCTAACCGAACGATGCACCATACATAAATAGACTATTATTAGCTTAATAGAATACGTCCAACTCGACGGTATGGTGCCAAACTATGACCATTCAACTATTAATCTACACGATATCTCAATGCCTATTCTGGGCCAAGTAGGCCTTACTACACCGCACGTGCGTCGTGGGGAGGCTTTTGCGTCTGTCACTCTGTTGGAGGGTAAAGAACTGGACTAAAAGAAAGTTCTACTTTACTGGCGCCATATATATATGCGCTATGAACAAATAGTACCATTCGTATTTCGCCCGACATATTACTGCGCGGAACCGGGGGTTGCCTCGACATGTTAGGCGGCACGATTGAACTTGGACCTAGGGGTATGGCAACCTGGCGCCAGGTTCTCGTCCAATGGTAGAATGAAACTATTATGGGCTGTTTAGTAGAAACGGGGATATTCAATGCATATTGTACAAGGAATATACAGGGGATATCAAACGATATACAAATACAATTAAATATATATATATAAATAAATATACATATTCGGTTTAATCTGATCCTTCACAACAATAACGTTACCCTGGTATAGATCTGTATGCATGTATTTATTCATAACGTTATACATATTCGTTCACGTTAGATTGTGCATGGCTTTTACATTGAAAAATGTACTTGTCACGTGGTTCCGTTCTCCATTCTTCACATCAAAAACGAAAAACGAACTATCAAAACGTACACGGCCCATTATTGACTCGTTTTTTTCATTTGATTCTGATACCAAAATACGAAAAACAGGTCCGTATTTCAGTTTTCCCCCATTTTTTCGAGTTTGGTTTCAAACGGAAATAGGAAACACCTCGTATTTCCTTTTGAAACGAAAAACGAACTATCAAAACGTACACGGACCAAGATGCACCCTCTTCTCCTATAGCATTACAGCAAGTTGGTTTCATTTCTGATTCAGTGATCCTCTTTGGTGGTTTCATTTCCATAAAACCCACAACTTAAAAAGATGTTCAGTTTCATTTGCAGAAAAGTCTATGAACATTTCCGAAACTAGAATCCTAAACATAATATGGAACCTAAAATGTTTAAAAAGTACAATTTTAAGAGCCCCGTAAAATGTGTCTTCTCTTATTCCTTGGGGTGGAAAATGTTAAGGTTTGACACCGACCCCAAACGCAACGACACAAGAGAGTAGGATTCAGAGTTGCCAAAAACAAGGGCTTGTTTATTTACACTAAATAAACAGCATAGACTTGGTAGAGTTCACACAAAGACTGGAATACAAGCAAGGATGAATGTTGCTGCTCTGCAGCTTCTCCCGGGATGGTAGTCTGGGGAAGCAGACGATGACGTCAGAGCCGCTCTGCAGACTTCTCTCGGCAGAATCTCCGAGGTGGTTGCGGGACCGAGAGGGAGAGAGGGAGCGAGTTAGCTCAGAGTGCAGTTGGAACAGAGCAGGTGACAGGAGAGGTGACTTGTACCCAAAAACAGAGTTATCCAAGTGACTGAATCTTCGGTGTATATACACACTGTGAGTAACGTTCCAAACACAATCCCACGTGATAGAAATCTTCGGTGCAAAATAAACACTGTGAGCGAAGTCCCAAAATACAAATCCAAGTGATAATATCTTCGGTGTGTAAACACACAGTGGGCGATGTTAGGCCAAAATATTATCCCAATGAAACAATCCAAAAAAGGGCTAAACGCTGGGTGAGTGACTGTCTGATAAAAAGCAGGAAATCTTCAGTGTTATATAAACACACGAAAAACGGAATAGGATCAAAGACAGTCATAAAAACTCACCCAGGCGCTGTGCGTAAAGAGCGTTGGAACAGAACGGAGCGAGCGCGTCGCCACGGGAAAAGGGTGTCCAAGAGGAATGCTTCTTGAATATCCTGGAGGCAAAGCACAGGGAAAAAACAGCAGGCAAGGCAGGAACGGCGAATGCAACTGAAATATCAAAACGATCCAACAAAACTTGAATGGGGAAACGGGGTATAAATAATCAGGGAATGCTTAATTGACAAGCAGTGACAGCTGAGGGATGTGATTGACAAGCGTGTGGTTGGGGGAGCACCAATCAACGACGTCTATGGGAAGAAGCGTGTGAATAGGGGAATGCAATGATTAACAGAAAACAAAAGGAAAAACAGAGCGAGTAGGCTTAAAGGAACAGAGCGAGTAAGTGAGCAATGGACAAAAACCTCACAGAAAGTAACTATCATAAGTACTTTTTCTTGCGTATTTATATACAGTTTAACTTTTTTTCAATTGGCTTTTTGAGGCTTGTTAAGTCATACATCCATGCTCCTGTTGTGACTATTTAGTGTATTTATTGTATTGCATGGACTTGTGCGTTTTATATTGTATTTTGTATTTGTCTATTTCTTTGTACTTTGGTGCAACTTCGGTTGGTTTTAAATGTTCTCTATAAATAAAGGTGACCTTGACCATGACCTTGTATGTATGTTCCCTAATTCATGGCAATATATGTGTATGTGCATATGGTTCTAGGTGTGTGTGTGCGTGTGTGTGTGTGTGTGTGTGTGTGTGTGTGTGTGTGTGTGTGTGTGTGTGTGTGTGTAAAATTTCAAGTTTTGCACTGTACATTACAGTGAAAATGCTTGGTTCTGTATGAGTCCCCTAAGATTGTGCTTCATACAGTAAAAAAAAGTTAAGAATAAAGACCACACACTATACAAAATATACAATATACAAAACTAAAATACAAAATGCAAAAACTAGGTAGAGATGTAGTGCAAATATTTGAGTAATTGTTGACGGAGTCACTTATGGGGCAACAATAAGTTGGTCATGACGACAAGGTTTCTCTCCTTAGCCTTTGGCATGGTTTATTATCACATTGCACACATCAGTACACATGAGACCTTCTCTTGTGAGAGCGACGGAGGAAGAGACAGATAGGGAGGGAACATTCCCGTAACACTTTCAGTGCCAGCAGGGGGCGCACAATTTAGTGCTTGAATGCCCATCATCCACTTCAATGTTAGCGTTAATAACGCCTAATCTATGTTTTAAATTGTGTCTAATTGTGTCTAATCTGCCTGTCGCTTATCAATGACTGATTTTCCAGTCAACATTGTCGAAGCGGATTGTTTTTTTATCGGTTCATTTCCGTTTTATAGCATTTTGAAAAGCCCTCGTTTTCAAGGAAAATAAAAAGATTCCACAATAAACGCCCTGTACTGGAATATTCTAGAATACAGAAAAACTTTGTAATTTTTCGGCCTATTTATGAATCGTTTTCAAATAAACGCTAGATTATCGATAGTATATGTGTACGTATGCACGCTGCCGCAAGCTGAAAATCGATTACCTCATTTCCTCAACATCACACACACACACACACACACACACACACACACACACACACACACACACACACACACACACACACACACACACACACACACACACACACACACACACACACACACACACACACACACACACACAGGGCGAACGCTGAGAGCTCAGCGAATACAACTGATTATCCCAAGACTTGTAAAATAGATTCCTTACCTCGGATCAGATGTTCTCCAAAAAGATCATTCCAATTCCTGATCGTCATTCCAAAAATCGATCGCTTTTATTGATCCAACGCTGGGTGCACAAAACACATATTCCACGCTGTTCTGAGGGACCAGAATGACTGCAATCGGCTCGGATTACATGCCTGAGAAGTAAAATGTGGATTCCAGATTTTTCTTTTCTCATCCATTTTCATTGAGTCCATTCCAAAAGGGTGCATTACCATCTGGGAGACGATAGGGGGCGCTTTTTTCACATCTGAGCTCCTGATGGGGCTGGAGACTCGGTTGATGAAATATGAATTCAGATCGCCAATAAAAAAAATAACACGCTAATTGTCGTGGTGGGCATTCAGGGGGCGGGCTGATAACACGTGTTATGTCGTGGTGGGCTCTCAAAGTGTTAAATACCCTCTTACCTGGCGCCAGCGTCAATAGCTCCGCCTATAGCGCCCTCTTGTGGAAACAGTTAGACAGTTACATGCAATCGTACACATCACATAACTTTAACACTCCCACTTACTGTACAACTTTTTCAAAAACAATTCTTCAAAGAAAACAATACAGTTCAGAGCATCAAAAAGAATATGGCAGTCAATACTTACACACCAAACATGACCTCTGCAAATCTTCTCAATTTCAGTTTGGAAACAGGCTTCGTCATAGCATCTGCAACCATGTCGTCTGTCGGACAATAAACAAGTGTCATCCTTTCTTCCCTGATGACTGATCTGATGAAATTATATTTTATATCCACATGTTTACACCTCTGTCGGCACACAGGGTTTCTCGCAATTGCAATGGTTCCCTGGTTGTCTTCATAAACAACAGTTTTCTTATATACATAGGTATCCATTCCTTCGAGCAGTTCTAGATAAATACATTCCTGTATTGTCATAGCTAGAGCCATGTATTCGGCTTCACAAGTTGATAGTGCCACTGTGGGCTGCTTCTTTGTTTTCCACGAAACCAGTGAGCTGTCTGTGTTCAAACTCACACAATACCCTGTGGTACTTCTTCTGTCTGTGGTGTCTGCCGCCCAATCTGCATCACTGTAGGCTTTAAGCCCTAAGCCCTCGCTGCTCTTTCTGAAACAAAGCTGTTTACCTTTGAGATAACGAAAAACATGTTTTGCTGTAATCCAGTGCTCATCTGTGGGGTCAGCAAAATGCTGTGGCAATTTACTCACTACAAAACATAGGTCAGGGCGAGTACATGTTATCAAATAAATTAGGCTACCTACAGCTTCTCTGTACATTTTTACATCTGTCAATTTCTGAGCGTCCTCTTGGTAGTCTAGTTTTTGATCACATGGTGTTTCCCTTGTTCTACATTCTTGCATGTCAAAAAGTTTCAGGATCTTTTCCACATATCTCTTCTGGAATATTTTTACACAACTGGCAGACTGTTTGAAGTCCATGCCTAGAAAATGCTTTAACCTGCCTAGGTCTTTCATTTTGAATCTGGTGGAGAGCATACCTTTCACCTGCTCTAGGTTTCTACTTATTTTTTTGTGTCTTTTCCCCCCTCCATTTTCCTCCGATTTTCTCCCATCCCAATGTTAGTCGTTATGCCAATTCCCAATCCCCTTCCTGGTCGCTGAGCACTTACCCCCCACAGTCGGTCTGGGAGAGTGGAGGCTACCACGTGCTTCCTCCGACACACGTCCAGCCAATCAACCACTTCTTTTCACCTGGCAGCGCGGATTCTCACTGAGAGGGCGTAGCGTGTGGAAGGATCACACTATCCCACTCAGATCCTATCCGCGCTTAGCAGGCGCCCCGACCGAACTGTAGGAATCGCTGTTTACAACGACCCGGACCCACCCCGCCAGCTTCTCCCACCCTCTAATACTGCCAATTGTATTAGTGTGAACGGCCAGCCAAGCTGGTGACAACCCCGGAGCTGTGAGCTGGATTCGAACAGGTGAATCCAGCCGCTCCGGGGTTGGTGACGAACGCAATCTCCGTTACGCCACCTGACCGCCCTAGGTTTCTACTTTCTAGTGTTGTCCGCTGCGATGATCAAATCATCTACTTCTGTATTTAAACATAGAATCCACTCCTGTATTTAAACATGGAATCCACTCCTGTATTTAAACATGGAATCCACTCCTTCTGTATTTAAACATGGAGTACCCTCCTTCTGTATTTAAACATTTAGCTACAAACCTGGCTTTGTACTTGTCGTGGCCTTCAATACCCTCCTTGATTGAGTGCACCCATTTTCCTCCCACTGTCTGTCTGCCCTCTGGTAACTTGGTTAGAGTAAAGGTGTGGTTGTCCTCTAGGGACCTCATCTCCTCATCCATTGCTCTCTCCCATTTACTTGATTCAGGGGACACTATGGCCTCTTTAAAGGTCTGAGGTACTCCACTCACTACTCTGTAGCAGTAATCAATGCTGGTAAGTGTACTGTCATCCTCGTCACTTTCTCTCCGGGCATAGTCTTTCAGATACTTTGGGGGTTTGTGTTCCCGTGAGGGATACCTCCCACTGCATGAGGCACGTGACGTCACCCTCGGGTGCTCCTCGTCATCGTCCTCTGGGGGTTGCTGACTGTCTGTCTGCACGACTGTGCTAAGTACACTAGCCTGAGGTGTCTCTGTTTCTTCACACCTTTCTCTGGAGTCCAGCTCTGGCTCCTCTGTCTGAGTCTCGTTCTCACATGTTGTCTTTGTGACAAATTGGACTAGCCTGTGTTTTTGCACTTTCCCTTTACCGGGATAGTATACTAGAAAAGTGGGGCTTCTTTTGTCGTGCCCTACAAAGAGTCCTTTTTCACATCTGGACTCGAGCTTTCCTCTGTCCTGCTGGTAAGTGTGACACACATAGACTGTATGTGGTCACAGTGTTTTTATTTGTTTTGAATACATATGCAACTTTAAGGGACTATTTAGTTTAGCCAGCAGATGGCAGTGGAGTCTTAAGCCACAGCCCACAGCGGAGCTGTAACTATTACTCCGTGCTGCTTCCTGTCATTCTGTGACAGGACGTCAATGGGAAACAATAACATCTTCTGTCTCCTCATTTCATCTGTTTACCAACAGGTCAGTAGCATGAAATAAGCACTCAAAACATTCACAAAATGTATGTAAAACAATGATATGGATGTGGACATTGCTTATTGTATAATTTCGTAACAGATGTCTGTAGATGAGGAGAATGTGGATGCTAGCTAGCAGTCACCTAGCTAGCTGCTAACAGTGTTATTGTGCACGCAGGACAGGTGGAAACGAACGTCATAGCTGCTTGTTTGGTACAGTTAGAGGAATATTATTTTCTATACTTTTTGCCTTATTCATTTACAATGAGTTAAATGATTAGATATATATATGTTATATATATTTACTGTTTCTTCATTTGCCTCATTCATTTTAAATGAGTTATAAGGTTAAATATATATATGTTATATATATTCACAAATGTTATTGGGGTATAATTACCTGATGCCTCTATTGTTTGCTATACTGTTTCTTCATTTGCCTCATTCATTTACAATGAGTGATACGGTTAAATATATATATGTTATATATATTTGCAATTGTTCTTTATTTAATTGAGATCTATACCAAAAGAGTTGGATTCAGATGTATTTTAATAAATGCATTCTGTGACAGGACGTCAATGAGAAACAATAACATCTTCTGTCTCCTCATTTCATCTGTTTACCAACAGAATCCTATCTGTTCAGGTCTCACACCTGAGACCTGTAACATAAGCATAACACACTGATCCAAATTTGTGCATTCTAGCTAGATTACATTTCTTTCCTGTCAGTGCTGTATACGGGGTGGTGCCCGTGTGCTTATTAAAACACCTGTTTCTGGTGTAAGCGGCTTCTTGTACCGCATAATGCCATAGGTAAGTTACCAGCTATTAGCTTACACCTAGCCATTTCGAAAAGAGTACGTCCTTCCCTCTCTGACACCCCGTTCTGGTGTGGGGAGTACGGACATGACATCTCGTGTCTTATCTTGTTCCTTCTCAACAGTGATTGGAACTCTCTATTTGTGAACTCGGTTCCGTTGTCGGACCTCAAGCATCTTTTTTTTTTAAACTTTGGCCATTCCGCTGGCTCTTTTTTGCGTTTATCGCATTTATTCTGGTCAAGAATGACCGACAGAAACAGGCTGAATGGGTACAGATGGGGGGGAAGACACTCTGGGAAAGGCACGGCTGCAGTCCGGGATTCGAACTCGCTAAACCCCAGATCCGTGACGAGCACGGTTGTCCCCGGCGCCGAAATAGCGCTCGAGGTACGCGGTGAGCTACTGGAGCTCCCCTGGACCTCAAGCATCTTATGTTGCCATAAGGGGCTACGTCTGCCAGGAATTTCTCCGTGGCCTGGAGTGTGTCACTCTTTGCTTTGAGAATGTAAACAAACACTGCCCCTGTACACACATCTGTAAAAGACTGTACATATCTAAAGCCACCTATGGACTCGTTGCTTACTGGACCGGCTAGATCTGTGTTAACTAGTGCAAGTGGTACCTTTACTTTTTCTGTTTTTATTTACTGACTTCTGTTTCCTGTTTGAGTGAACTTCCCCTTTATGCACACCTCACATTCTTTGTCAGGTCTACGCTTTTCACCTTTAATGTGCATGCCTTCTGTCACTGCTTGCAGTTTCAGTAAATCCTCGTAATTACAATGACCCATGATCTCATGCCATGTCTGAATATCGTGACTGACAGTCACATTACACATATCATTATTATTACACTTGTCGTTGTCATTACACTCTGTTTGTAGATAATACATTCTCTTGTACACCTCTATGTTAAATCGCGTACCGTCAGGCTCTACAAGAACATCTTTACCTTCATTGAAGAACACTTTGGCACCGTTTGCAGTAGCAGATTTGACAGAGAATAGTTCTTGTGGGAACGAGGGTATGTAGAGAGCGTTCTTTAACGTCACTGTACACCGGCGCCCCTCACTGTCTATGAGGCATACCTGTGCGTCTCCTCTCCCTTGCGCCAACCCGTAAGTGCGCTTCCCGTCTGCCAGCTCCATGCTGTGTCTCTCCGGCTCAAAGGTGTTGTCAAAGTTCTTGAATCGATTCCTGTCATTGATGACGTGGGACGACGCACCTGTGTCCACGATCAGTCCCTTCCTTTGGGCCTGCTGTTGCTGCGTTGGCTGGGTGACGTACGCTTTTTTCCCCCCCGAAGATGAAGTCCTCTCGTCCCCCTACTCTCCGGGCGTCGTCTCGACTCATCTCACGTCCACCGTCGTCGCCATCTTGTCCACAGCCGGCATCTTGTCCATGCGCGTACCGTGCACTCTGGTCGCGTTTCTTTCTACACACTTTGTCTGTGTGCCCCGTGGATTTGCAGAAGCTACACCAAAGTCTTTGTGCAGTTATCTTTCAGATGCCCTTTTTCTCCACATCGCCAACATGCCAGCTCCGTCGTGGGCCTGGTCTTCTCTCTCGGTGCCGCCCGGGCCTTCAGCACCCTCTCTCCCGCCTCCGCGGCGACTGGGTGTGTGTCTTCTGAGGCCTCAAAGTTCTGCAACTTGGCCTTGAACTCTCCCAGCGACATGTCCGCTGAACCGTGTGTCACCAGTAGTGTGAATGGTTTGTACAGCTCCGGTAGTCCTCTCATAACCATCGCCATCATTAGTCCATCGCTTGGTGCTTCTCCTGCACTCTTAAGCGCCGTAATGATCTGCTCAGCTCTGATGACGTATTCGGTTACAGTCTCGGTGTGCCCCTTCTTCAGCGCGGTTAGTGTTATGTAAAGGGATACGATTCGGGGTCTTCCCCGTCCGATATAATGTTCTCTCAACACTTTTCGGCCTTTGTGCTTAGTGTCGCGGAATATCAGCCCCAAGCTTGTGTCGTCTAGCAGTGGTGCTAACTCACAGTATGCGTCGGCATTATGCTTGTTGTCCAGGGCTCGCGCGGCCGCCGTTACTTCTCCCGTGGGGGCCGTCAAGATCGTTGTCTTCAGTCCCACACCGTGCATGCAGCACAACATTCGCTCTTCCCAGAGCTCATAGTCCTCTGCTCTTCCGTTGAACAAGGGCCATTTGCTCTTTCCTTTGGTCGCCATCCTCTTTTGATGGTAGGCGTAGCTTTAGCTCCTGTTAGCCTAGCCTTTAGCCACGCGGTGCTCCCGGTGCTAACCTAGCCTATACAGTACTTCAGCTAAACTTGCTACCCTTGTTATTTCGCCCCTGCGTGATCTGGGCCCATAACCTGTTGACAGAGTCACTTATGGGGCGACAATAAGTTGGTCATGACGACAAGGTTTCTCTCCTTAGCCTTTGGCGTGGTTTATTATCACATTGCACACATCAGTACACATGAGACCTTCTCTTGTGAGAGCGACGGAGGAAGAGACAGAGAGGGAGGGAACATTCCCTTAAATACCCTCTTACCTGGCGGCAGCGTCAATAGCTCCGCCTATAGCGCCCTCTTGTGGAAACAGTTAGACAGTTACATGCAATCGTACACATCACATAACTTTAACAGTAATAACTAGATCAAATATAAATGAGAAATGGCTGCATTTATATATAGCGCTTTTATCCAAAGCGCTTTACAATTTGTTCCTCACATTTTACCCATTCACTCACACATTCACACACCGACGGCGGAGGCGACCATGCAAGGGAGCAATTAGGGGTTAAGTGTCTTGCTCAAGGTAATTGAGCATCTTTGAGTTTTGGACTGTTAGACCACACTTTGAGAAGTTGTTATGGATATGTTTTACAATTGTGTGACAATTAATAGACAATTGATTGAGAACATCTTTTGGATAAAAGCATCAGCTAAATGACAATATGTAATGTAAATGTAAATTGAAAATAAGGTGAATTGATACTGAAAATTCCATATTCCATATTACATATTGTGAGGTTCGCCTGTTCCCTGGACCTTTAATTCCCTGTCTCCTCACCTCACCAGCCCCCACCCTCGCGTTGTTGATTTATTGCATTCCCTGCCTCGCTCCGTTCCTTTAAGGTACTGTGAGGATTCTGTGTTGATTGGTCCGTGCCGAACACACACTTCTAAGTCAAGTATCAATTACCATCACGCACCTGATGTGTGTTCTAATTAGCGCCCCAGAGGGCTTTAAATAGCTGGACTTCCCCTTCAGTCCTTGTCGGGTCGTTCTTTATTCTCTCTATTCTGTATCCTTATCTTATCTGTATCTGTATGCTGGTTCATCTCCGGCGTGAGACGAGGTGCCAGCCATCGCCACCTGTCGCCGTTTGCCTGGAGTGGGACACAGCCGGTGCGCTCTCTAATTCTCTACGGGAGGTTTTCCTGTGTTCCACTCCAGACGTCTAGCTGGCGCGCTACTACTCCAGACGCACATCGCTCCCTATCCTACGGGGGGATGCGCGCTCTTCAAGCCAACGCGCCCCACTCCAGACGTCTAGCTGGCGCGCTACTACTCCAGACGCACATCGCTCCCTATCCTACGGGGGGATGCGCGCTCTTCAAGCCGACGCGCCCCACTCCAGACGTCTAGCTGGCGCGCCACTACTCCAGACGCACATCGCTCCCTATCCTACGGGGGGATGCGCGTTCTTCTAGCCGGCGCGCTACTACTCCAGACGCGCTACTACTCCAGACGCGCTACTACTCCAGACGCGCTCCACTCCAGACCCCCGAGCCGGCGCGCTCTTCTAGCCGGCGCGCTACTACTCCAGACGCGCTCCTACTCCAGACGCGTTCCTACTCCAGACGCGCATCGCTTCCTAATTCTCTACGGGAGGATGCGTCTCTCCGAGCCGGCGCGCTCTCCGAGCCGGCGCGCTCTTCAAGCCGTCGCGCCCTACTCCAGACGTCTAGCCGGCGCACTACTACTCCAGACGCGCATCGCTTCCTAATTCTCTACGGGAGGATGCGTCTCTCCGAGCCGGCGCGCTCTCCGAGCCGGCGCGCTCTCCGAGCCGGCGCGCTCTTCAAGCCGACGCGCTCCACTCCAGACCCCGAGCTGGCGCGCTCTTCAAGCCGACGCGCATCGCTTCCTAATCCTCTACGGGAGGATGCGTCTCTCCGAGCCGGCGCGCTCCACTCCAGACCCCGAGCCGGCGCGCTCTTCTAGCCTGCGCGCTCCTACTCCATCCCTGTAAGCAGCTCTGGCCCTCGCCCTGTCCAAGGCCTTAACCCTGTTTTCTCTGTCCCTGTCTCCAGCCCGCCTCCCCGGGCCTCTGTCCCTGTTTCCCCTCTCCAGTGCCCCTGTTCCTGCCCTGTCCTTTGCCCTGGCCCTGTCCTTTAGCCTTAACCCCTTAGCCTGCTCGCCTCTTAAAGGCACAGTGCCAATTTTCCCTATTTCTTGTTTCCAGTATTTTGTGTTCTCCCTTAAAGGGACAGTGCCGCTTTTTGTTTGTATTCAATAAATGCCCTGTTCTTGGCTTACTCTCATACCTGTCTTGTGTTGTGCGATTGGGGTCGGTTACAAACCATAACAGTACGACCCGACCTGTCGACGACCCCAGCCAGCACAGACAGTGTATGTTGAGTTTGTCCTTTGTTAGCTCCCCTGTTAGCCTGTTAGTCTCCCCTGTTGGCTTCTTTGTTAGCTCCCCTGTTAGCTTCCCTGTTAGCTCCCCTGTTAGTCTCCCCTGTTAGCTTCCCTGTTAGCTCCCCTGTTAGCCTGTTAGCTCCCCTGTTAGCCTTTGTTAGTTCCCCTGTTAGTTCCCCTGTTGACTCCCCTGTTAGCTTCCCTGTTAGCTCCCCTGTTTAGCCTGTTAGTCTCCCCTGTTAGCTTCCCTGTTAGCCTCGTTAGCTCCCCTGCAGCCTGCCAGGCCTCTACTACCAGCTTGGCCCCAGTCTGCTAGCTTAGCCCCGGCTGCTAGCACAGCCTCTATGTTAATGCAGCCCTTGCAGCTAGCATAGGCCCTGTAGCTAGCCATGCCCAGGCAGCTAACCCGGTCCCTCTGCTTGGCCTCCACTTTTTGTGTAGCTTTCCCACTGCTAGGACTGCCCCTTCAGCTAGCAAGGTCTGTTTCCCCACTGCTAGGACTGCCCCTTCAGCTAGCAAGGTCAGTTTTCTCCCACTGCTAGGACTGCCCCTTCAGCTAGCAAGGTCAGTTTCCCCGCTGCTAGGACTGCCCTTTCAGCTAGCAAGGTCAGTTTTCCCACTGCTAGGACTGCCCCTTCAGCTAGCAAGGTCAGTCTTCCCCGCTGCTAGGACTGCCCTTTCAGCTAGCAAGGTCAGTTTTCCCCACTGCTAGGACTGCCCCTTCAGCTAGCAAGGTCAGTTTCCCCACTGCTAGGACTGCCCCTTCAGCTAGCAAGGTCAGTTTTCTCCCACTGCTAGGACTGCCCCTTCAGCTAGTATGGTCAGTTTCCCCGCTGCTAGGACTGCCCCTTCAGCTAGCAAGGTCAGTTTCCCCACTGCTAGGACTGCCCCTTCAGCTAGCAAGGTCAGTTTCTCCCACTGCTAGGACTGCCCCTTCAGCTAGCAAGGTCAGTTTCCCCACTGCTAGGACTGCCCCTTCAGCTAGCAAGGTCAGTTTTCCCCACTGCTAGGCCTGCCCCTTCAGCTAGCAAGGTCAGTTTTCCCCACTGCTAGGACTGCCCCTTCAGCTAGCAAGGTCAGTTTCCCCACAGCTAGGACTGTCCTTCCAGCTAGCTTGTTCTCTCATGCTGGTCCAGCCCTGTCTGCTAGCCTAGCTCCGGCAGCTCGCGCAGCCTCTATGTTAATGTAGCAGTACAGCTAGCATAGGCCCTGTAGCTAGCAGTGCCCTGGCGGCTACCCTGTCCCTCTGCTAGCCCCACTTTTGGTGTAGCTTCCCCTGCTAGCATGGCCCATTTTTTTTTGTTTGTTGCCTTGTCATGTCCCCTGCCCCTCTGTCTGTATTTTTGGGTCGCCCGGTGGCTCCCGTGGAGGGGGGGGTACTGTGAGGTTCGCCTGTTCCCTGGACCTTTAATTCCCTGTCTCCTCACCTCACCAGCCCCCACCCTCGCGTTGTTGATTTATTGCATTCCCTGCCTCGCTCCGTTCCTTTAAGGTACTGTGAGGATTCTGTGTTGATTGGTCCGTGTCGAACACACACTTCTAAGTCAAGTATCAATTACCATCACGCACCTGATGTGTGTTCTAATTAGCGCCCCAGAGGGCTTTAAATAGCTGGACTTCCCCTTCAGTCCTTGTCGGGTCGTTCTTTATTCTCTCTATTCCGTATCCTTATCTTATCTGTATCTGTATGCTGGTTCATCTCCGGCGTGAGACGAGGTGCCAGCCATCGCCACCTGTCGCCGTTTGCCTGGAGTGGGACACAGCCGGTGCGCTCTCTAATTCTCTACGGTAGGTTTTCCTGTGTTCCACTCCAGATGTCTAGCTGGCGCGCTACTACTCCAGACGCACATCGCTCCCTATCCTACGGGGGGATGCGCGCTCTTAAAGCCGACGCGCCCCACTCCAGACGTCTAGCTGGCGCGCTACTACTCCAGACGCACATCGCTCCCTATCCTACGGGGGGATGCGCGCTCTTCAAGCCGACGCGCCCCACTCCAGACGTCTAGCTGGCGCGCCACTACTCCAGACGCGCTACTACTCCAGACGCGCTACTACTCCAGATGCGCTACTACTCCAGACGCGCTCCACTCCAGACCCCCGAGCCGGCGCGCTCTTCTAGCCGGCGCGCTACTACTCCAGACGCGCTCCTACTCCAGACACGTTCCTACTCCAGACGCGCATCGCTTCCTAATTCTCTACGGGAGGATGCGTCTCTCCGAGCCGGCGCGCTCTCCGAGCCGGCGCGCTCTTCAAGCCGACGCGCCCTACTCCAGACGTCTAGCCGGCGCGCTACTACTCCAGACGCGCATCGCTTCCTAATTCTCTACGGGAGGATGCGTCTCTTCAAGCCGACGCGCTCCACTCCAGACCCCGAGCCGGCGCGCTCTTCAAGCCGACGCGCATCGCTTCCTAATCCTCTACGGGAGGATGCGTCTCTCCGAGCCGGCGCGCTCCACTCCAGACCCCGAGCCGGCGCGCTCTTCTAGCCTGCGCGCTCCTACTCCATCCCTGTAAGCAGCTCTGGCCCTCGCCCTGTCCAAGGCCTTAACCCTGTTTTCTCTGTCCCTGTCTCCAGCCCGCCTCCCCGGGCCTCTGTCCCTGTTTCCCCTCTCCACTGCCCCTGTTCCTGCCCTGTCCTTTGCCCTGGCCCTGTCCTTTAGCCTTAGCCCCTTAGCCTGCTCGCCTCTTAAAGGCACAGTGCCAATTTTCCCTATTTCTTGTTTCCAGTATTTTGTGTTCTCCCTTAAAGGGACAGTGCCGCTTTTTGTTTGTATTCAATAAATGCCCTGTTCTTGGCTTACTCTCATACCTGTCTTGTGTTGTGCGATTGGGGTCGGTTACAAACCATAACACATATTCCAGTTCTCTTAAACAGATTTCCATTACTGTAAGTCTGTAACACTATGTTCTAACCCCATTTAGAGGATGTTGATCCTGATGCGCAAAGATACATGGAGAAATTGATCTTTGGAATCAAAATTATCTGACATAAAGGAGCAGAGCCCACAGATGAGCTGGACGATGTCACCATCGTAATCGAGGGAGTTCTGCAAGATCTGAGATATGTGGCAAATGGTTGCACACTCCTGTTTGGCCTGGTCTACAGATTAAACCTGAGCTATACCACAAGGACCTGAGACACACATTTGAATTCCTTCAGAAAGTGTTGATGGAGTTGGATTGCCACAGACTTTCGAGATGAGTAGACCTCTGCGACCACAGTGGAGTGTTAGGACTGTTTGGTCTCATTATGATAAAGAGTGTAACTGAGGGGTTACAAAACCCTGACTGTATTAAAGATTGTGATAGATTAAACCACTGCTAATTATTATTATTATTACTTGCCAGAAAGTACAGTTAATTATGGCAGACACTCAGAATAACACGGCACGGTGACAAAGAAATATCATTTAGAATATTTATTATTATGCAGCAATTGTACAGAATGGGAATTAAGGTCGCGCTTGTATGGCGAAGAATATGAATAAAGTCAGTCAGTAGCAAAGTCAGTTGGAATGAATAATTCCTACGATGGGGTACTAGACTAAACGCCGCCTGGCGTAGGATGGCAATGTAGGGGGAAACGATGGTACCGCTGGAGACAGGCGGTGTCCTCCCAGAGATGTAAGCTCTGGAGGAAAGAAGAATGTTCGGATACTCAGTCTGTTCAATTGAAGAAGAAGGGGTTCTCGTATAGATCCAGTCCTTGTAATCCAAAGGCTCAGCAACAAAGCAATAGCTGTAATCCAATTGCCCGATAGCAATGATGATAGCCAGCCAGCTTCGGTCCTCGAAGCTAGCCCGAAGTAAGATCTTCAAGGTGGTTAAATCCAAACGACAGTGAGTATTAACAAGGCTCTACTCCAGGTAGTACGTTCCACAATCACTATAATCCAACCAATACTGGTTCTGCAATCGCCGCCGTAGGTTCCAATATGCACATATGGTCCAAGACTAAGCCCTCCTCGTGTACTGGCACTAACTACTAAGTCCACCCACACTTGCTAAGTTGTCACTAGTTACTCAACGAACGAACTGCTGGGTAATGCTGCACACGAACGAACTGCAGTTGGCACGATTTACACTAAATGACGACTCTTTACTTCACATTAAGCTAAGTCGAACTTGACGTTACTGCATTAACTCTGACACTTTTACTATTCACTTCGCACGTTAGGTTCACAACACTCTGTTTAGACGAACTGCTTGCACTTCACTGTTTCACCGAAC
This sequence comes from Notolepis coatsorum, assembly GCF_963971535.1. Lineage (NCBI taxonomy): Eukaryota > Metazoa > Chordata > Actinopteri > Aulopiformes > Paralepididae > Notolepis > Notolepis coatsorum. Next base: position 88,127,068 of record NC_140168.1, read on the forward strand.
TGCTGCTGTTCGCGCCTTCCACGATATATATACTTAAGTGGCTTTCTAGTGCCAAGCCTCAGCTCTCGTCTCGAATCAATGCGCCGGCACCAGGCATGTTCCAACATGCCCAGACTCGCCTTTGAACCTGACTTTAGGGGGGCGCCGTCTGGCGCCGAGAACGTCAAGGACATTATCCAATGAGGAAAGTGAATATTACTAGGATTCAAACGCAGGCTTAAAGGGATATAACTTATATATATAAATAATATACAAGGTATATAAAACAATAAACGTAGATTCTCAGCTTTAATCTGGCCCTTCACAACAAAGAGTGTTAGGACTGTTTGGTCTCATTATGATTAAGAGTGTTAGGACTGTTTGGTCTCATTATGATTAAGAGTGTTAGGACTGTTTGGTCTCATTATGATAAAGAGTGTTAGGACTGTTTGGTCTCATTATGATAAAGAGTGTTAGGACTGTTTGGTCTCATTATGATAAAGAGTGTTAGGACTGTTTGGTCTTATTATGATAAAGAGTGTTAGGACTGTTTGGTCTCATTATGATAAAGAGTAGGACTGTTTGGTCTCATTATGATAAAGAGTGTTAGGACTGTTTGGTCGCATTATGATAAAGAGTGTTAGGACTGTTTGGTCTCATTATGATAAAGAGTAGGACTGTTTGGTCTCATTATGATAAAGAGTGTTAGGACTGTTTGGTCTCATTATGATAAAGAGTAGGACTGTTTGGTCTCATTATGATAAAGAGTGTTAGGACTGTTTGGTCTCATTATGATAAAGAGTATTAGGACTGTTTGGTCTCATTATGATAAAGAGTGTTAGGACTGTTTGATCTCATTATGATAAAGAGTGTTAGGACTGTTTGGTCTCATTATGATAAAAAGTGTTAGGACTGTTTGATCTCATTATGATAAAGAGTGTTAGGACTGTTTGGTCTCATAATGATAAAGAGTGTTAGGACTGTTTGGTCTCATTATGATAAAGAGTGTTAGGACTGTTTGGTCTCATTATGATAAAGAGTGTTAGGACTGTTTGGTCTCATTATGATAAAGAGTGTTAGGACTGTTTGGTCTCATTATGACAAAGAGTGTTAGGACTGTTTGGTCTCATTATGATAAAGAGTGTTAGGACTGTTTGGTCTCATTATGATAAAGAGTGTAGGACTGTTTGGTCTCATTATGATAAAGAGTGTTAGGACTGTTTGGTCTCATTATGATAAAGAGTGTTAGGACTGTTTGGTCTCATTATGATAAAGAGTGTAGGACTGTTTGGTCTCATTATGATAAAGAGTGTTAGGACTGTTTGGTCTCATTATGACAAAGAGTGTTAGGACTGTTTGGTCTCATTATGATAAAGAGTGTTAGGACTGTTTGGTCTCATTATGATAAAGAGTGTTAGGACTGTTTGGTCTCATTATGACAAAGAGTGTTAGGACTGTTTGGTCTCATTATGATAAAGAGTGTTAGGACTGTTTGGTCTTATTATGATAAAGAGTGTTAGGACTGTTTGGTCTCATTATGATAAAGAGTAGGACTGTTTGGTCTCATTATGATAAAGAGTGTTAGGACTGTTCGGTCTCATTATGATAAAGAGTGTTACGACTGTTTGGTCTCATTATGAAGGTGGTTCTATAGGTCTGTATGTACTAGCTCTAGCACCATTTTAGCTTTGGCATCTGCCTGTCTGTTTCCGCTTTGAGTGAATTTGCCCCGTGCACATACTTCACAGTTATGATTAGATGATTAAACATGATTAGTCATGTTTCCCTTTGATAGACATCCCTTCAACCACTTTCTCTCATTTTGACACATCCTCAAAATTACAGTGACCAAGTATTCTATGCCATGTCTGGATGTCATGACAACGATTACATTCATCAGTATTTTCATCCTCTACTGTGCTACGGTAATATAGCCTACCATACACATCCATTTTTAACCTGGTACCATTCCGATGAACCAGCCAGTCATCATGTCAAGGTTAACTGACTATATTCAATAATGAAAGGTAGAAAACATCTTTCAACGGTTTATTCAAAAGTGAATCAAGCAATTAATTACAGACAGGAATAGGATACGTTTCAAGGTGGTTCATTGCAACGGGCAGAATCCACTTCTACATTCTGCAAGGAACAGGAAGACACAAGATATATGTCGTCACTAAGCCAATGAAAATGCTTCTTCAGGAAATAGAATCAGAATACACAGTTTTTCTCAATTGCTTTGGTGCATTTGGTGCAATTAAAATTCTTAGTTCAACCTCCACAACATTTAGTCATTTGTGCACATCATAGTAGCAGTTTCTCATTCCTCCGAACAAATTGCAAATGCTTTTGGACATGCATCAATTGCTTTCATACAATGCTCTTCTGTTTTATAACATTATCATTTGCTTATGTCATGTCAGTCAAAATTAACTATACTTATGACTGCTGAATAGTCATTCCCTATAAAACGAATAGACCTCATTTCATTGCTTGAGTCATTACATACAAATATGTTGAACTAGTTGTAAAAATCTGTCATTTCTTTATAATTTCTTTCCTGAAAATGTCTCCCAAATTGAACAATTTATCTTGGGTGAACCTCAGCTTTCACTGATGAGGAGGAGTGTGTGAAGCATTAGTTGTAACCAATGATAAGCCACTTCTCCACAGTCACTCAGAGCTGAATCCCATGAACCCTCAACTGGCATATCTGAACCGAGCAGGACACCATTTCGACAATACTGTGACGCAGAAATGGAAGGTCAGCATCGTGGAAGAGGGGCGAGGATGCGGGGAGGAAGGGGAAGGGGACAAAACAGGGGAAGAGGAAGAAGAGGCCAAGTACATAGGCAGATTCCTGATGAAACGCCTTCTGGGGCCTGCCACACTCCTGTTCGATGGCGGCTCGCTAGCAGACTGAGGACGGTTCCAGTTCCCCTTTCCGAGCATGCAGCCGCCCCCCCCCAACCATCTCTCTACACCCTGGGCACTGACCCTGGCCCGCCTCCTCATCAACCAGCCCCACCACCGTCTCTCTACACCCTGGGCACTGACCCTGGCCCGCCTCCTCATCAACCAGCCCCACCACCGTCTCTCTACACCCTGGGCACTGACCCTGGCCCGCCTCCTCATCAACCAGCCCCACCACCGTCTCTCTACACCCTGGGCACTGACCCTGGCCTGCCTCCTCATCAACCAGCCCCACCACCGTCTCTCTACACCCTGGGCACTGACCCTGGCCCGCCTCCTCATCAACCAGCCCCACCACCGTCTCTCTACACCCTGGGCACTGACCCTGGCCCGCCTCCTCATCAACCAGCCCCACCACCGTCTCTCTACACCCTGGGCACTGACCCTGGCCCGCCTCCTCATCAACCAGCCCCACCACCGTCTCTCTACACCCTGGGCACTGACCCTGGCCCGCCTCCTCATCAACCAGCCCCACCACCGTCTCTCTACACCCTGGGCACTGACCCTGGCCCGCCTCCTCATCAACCAGCCCCACCACCGTCTCTCTACACCCTGGGCACTGACCCTGGCCCGCCTCCTCATCAACCAGCCCCACCACCGTCTCTCTACACCCTGGGCACTGACCCTGGCCCGCCTCCTCATCCACCAGCCCCACCACCGTCTCTCTACACCCTGGGCACTGACCCTGGCCCGCCTCCTCATCAACCAGCCCCACCACCGTCTCTCTACACCCTGGGCACTGACCCTGGCCCGCCTCCTCATCAACCAGCCCCACCACCGTCTCTCTACACCCTGGGCACTGACCCTGGCCCGCCTCCTCATCCACCAGCCCCACCACCGTCTCTCTACACCCTGGGCACTGACCCTGGCCCGCCTCCTCATCAACCAGCCCCACCACCGTCTCTCTACACCCTGGGCACTGACCCTGGCCCGCCTCCTCATCAACCAGCCCCACCACCGTCTCTCTACACCCTGGGCACTGACCCTGGCCCGCCTCCTCATCAACCAGCCCCACCACCGTCTCTCTACACCCTGGGCACTGACCCTGGCCCGCCTCCTCATCCACCAGCCCCACCACCGTCTCTCTACACCCTGGGCACTGACCCTGGCCCGCCTCCTCATCAACCAGCCCCACCACCGTCTCTCTACACCCTGGGCACTGACCCTGGCCCGCCTCCTCATCCACCAGCCCAAGAGCCTGTGGTATTGGAGCCCAGTCCCTTGCAGGACTGTGTCACAGCCTACCATACTTAGTCTCAGGCCCAGCAGAGAAAAGTGCCTACATTTACATTTACATTTTGTCATTTAGCTGACGCTTTTATCTAAAGCGACTTACAAGTTTTGTACGACAAGTCAGTAGGAAGGGTACAACTCTATCAGCTGAGTAACAATGTTCATCAAAGTGTTTATTTAAGGGAGCTCCAGTAGCTCACCACGTACCGCGAGTGCTATTTCAGCGCCGTGGACAACCGCGCTCGCGCGGATCTGGGGCTGAGTGCGTTCGAATCCCGGACGGCAACCGTGCCTTTCCCAGAGTGTCTTCCCCCCCATCTGAACCCTTTCAGCCTGCTTCTGTCGGTCGAACTTGACCAAGTATGAATGCGAAGAAAAAGCGATAAACGCAAAAAGAACCAGGTGACTGGTCAAAGTTTAAAAAAAAAAAAGTGTTTATTTATTGGAGGGGGGGGGGGAGAAATGTTATGTTTGATAACATAGGTCGGTCCATGATATACTGTATACAGATACTGTATATATATATAACCATAACTATACTTATGACTGCTGAATAGTCATTCCCTATAAAACGAATAGACCTCATTTCATTGCTTGAGTCATTACATACAAATATGTTGAACTAGTTGTAAAAATCTGTCATTTCTTTATAATTTTTTTCCTGAAAATGTCTCCCAAATTGAACAATTTATCTTGGGTGAACCTCAGCTTTCACTGATGAGGAGGAGTGTGTGAAGCATTAGTTGTAACCAATGATAAGCCACTTCTCCACAGTCACTCAGAGCTGAATCCCATGAACCCTCAACCCATATCTGAACCGAGCAGGACACCATTTCGACAATTTGCAATGTATGAGGGTCATCCTTTTGTGTTACATGGCTGCATAAAGCAAGCATTTGTTGACCCGCATGTTGATAATTGGCAAGGAGTATTAAAACTTGGAACTTGAAAAAGATCTGTTTAAGGTAGAAAAAGAAAAAAATGCAATTAATTTGCGATTAATCGCGAGTTAACTATGGACAATCATGCGATTAATCGAGTTAAATATTTTAATCGATTGACAGCACTAAATATATATATATTATATATATATAAATATATATATCGCTATCATACAGTGTTATATGGGGGGCGACCGTGGCTCAGGAGGTAGAGTGGTCATCTGCTAATCGGAAGGTTCCCGGTTCGATTCCCGCTCCTCCCGGGCAGCGTGTCCAAGTGTCCTTGAGCAAGACACTTAACCCCTAATTGCTCCAGATGAGCAGATTGGCACCTTGCATGGTTGCCTCCACCATCGAATGGGTGAATGTGAGGAACAAAATTGTAATGCGCTTTGGATAAAATCGCACCATTTACCATTCACCATATGGGTACTAGGATGAGGTAGGTAGTTATGATTACAGTGTAAGGCAGTTGTAGACAGTGAAGGCAGTAGAGAAGTATTGATTGAGTATATAGGCAACAGAGGTCAGAGTTTGTACAGTATGGGCAACAGAGCCCAGAGTTCAGAGTTTATATGGTGTGGCAAGTGTGTGATGTTATGCCGATGATGTGATTATACTGATGTAGTGAAATAGCAATAGTAGTGTGACAATCCTGATCCTCCTCGTGATTCATCCGCTCCGTGTTTACCATGTGGTCTTGTATCAGGTGTCGCCACAACATTTACTGAACTAAACTTCAGCAGCAGCTCACGTGACGGCTTTCATTACATCTCCCCCAATATCACACTTCGCTAGGGGTCACGCACTCTGACCCCCGGGGTCACATTGGAGCCGGACACAGGTGTCATGGCACAGCAGCAACCTTCCGTTCAATTCCTGACCCATCAATCAAATCGAGTTAGGCGATATGAACGTCACATGCACCGATGTTTTGAAACCTAGGGGTGGACACACAGATGTGGACAAAACGTGTACGTAGACACACAAATACACGTTCCCACACATACACACACACAGGCATGCATGTACATTAACACAAGTATACATACATACATACATACATACATACATACATACATACATACATACATACATACATACATACATACATACATACATACATACATACATACATACATTGATACATACATATGTAACGGTTGTGAAATCGTCACCTTAAAGGTCCCATGCATTGTAAATGGCCTTTTCCAGTGTTTAGCATTGTTTCCTAGCAATTGGGGATTATATAAATGTGGTCTGTCGTTAATTATCATATTGACTCATCAGTCTAGTCTCGAGTTCACGAGATCTTCCCTCACTCAACTAAGCTGTTCTGATTTGACAGTATTGCTGACGTGAATAAGGTACTGATTTGCAGTAACGCCCCCTCTATGGTTGTAGCGCATAGTGTAACCCGACACTTCCTCAAACGGGTTCTGACAGAGAGGCAGAGAACGAGCGAGCAAGAGAGGGAGAGAGAGAGATAGAAAGGGAGAGAGAGAGAGGGACCGGCGGGACCGCATGCAGAAGTGTGTGTAAAAATGTGTATGCGCCATCTCTCTCCCTCGTCGGAGCATTTACACAAAAACTTGACTGCGTGTGTATCGGGGACGGATCTCTCCTCTCTCTCTCTCTCCCTCGTCGGAGCATTTACACACAAACTTGACTGCGTGTGTGTCTGGGACGCATCTCTCCTCTCTCTCTCTCTCTCTCTCTCTCTCTCTCTCTCTCTCTCTCTCTCTCTCTCTCTCTCTCTCTCTCTCGCTTGCTCGTTCTCTCTCTTGCTCTTTCTCGTATGTATCACGCTGTGTGGGTGACTGTCACTAAAAGCGCTTATGGGCGGAGCCCATCCAATAACAGCCTGACATCCTGAGGCTGAAAAATGATGCTTTTGAGTACTTGATTAGAAATATAAAACAATTAATTTTTTTGAAAAAACCCTTACAGATGTCTTCCATAGACTCACAGGAATTGTGTAAAGTTGCCCAAATAGTGCAAGGAATAGCAATGCATGTCCCCTTTAAACTTCGATACCCGAGGGAGTCTCGAACCCGGGTCTCCCACGCCGCGGGCAACAGCACAGGCCGCTATACCAAGAGGTGAATTCACTGCTTTGTAACGTGTCTGTGTCTTTTGAGGATGAGAGTGAGTTTAACTCATAGTACCGCTACTCACCCCAGTCACTTCACAACATCTGAAGTCCTTTGTGACTGCGTTTCGCGGTACCATCCGTTACATACATACATACATACATACATACATACATACATACATACATACATACATACATACATACATACATACATACATACATACATACATACATACATACATACATACATACATAACATACATACATACATACGTACGTACGTACGTACGTACGTACGTACGTACGTACGTACGCACGCACGCACGCACGCACGCACGCACACACACACACACATACATACATACATACATACATACATACATACATACATACATACATACATACATACATACATACATACATACATATGTAACGGAGGTACCGCGTGTCTATCCACAGTCACAATGGACTTAAGCGGTACTGCAAGTAAACTCACTCCCCAGAGGCATCCAGACCCATTACTAAGAGGTGAGTTCACTTCTTGGTATAGTGGTCTGCGATGCCGCCCGCAGAGCGGGAGACCGGGGTTCAACTCCTACTCAGGGCATGTCAAATAAGACCGGTTACACATACATACATACATAGTACATACATAAGAGAGACACCATTTAATAACCACAGTGAGAACAGGTGACTCTTACAACAGCACAAATCGTGACTTAGCCTAACGTGATTTAGGCTAGACATTTTTAAATGAGAGTGTGACAGAAGGGCTGTTCATATTGTACTTACTCTGAATATAATAAGCTGTTAATGTTGTTCTCACTCTGAATTTCACAACAGGGCCTTGCACTCTCAAGGAGATATTTTGGTTCAGTAATTGCTCATAAAAGCTGTCGGGGGATATATTATGGAAAATGAGATTTGACCATCTGAAATGTCACTTAGACGCTGGGGGAAAGCACTCCTTGCCATGTTGGCCAGGGTTTTGAAGCCTTCTGATTAACAAGCCTAACAAGCTCTTCCTAATTATTGCCCTTTGTGATGCCAATAAAGCAATACATTTGCTTTAATGAATTGGCTGTGCTTTTTTGGAGCCAGAAACACACTGTTAATGCACTGCCCAGTTTGTAAAGGTTTTTTACTCTTCAGTAAACTTCCCAGGCATGGAAGGAAACCATTAATTTAACATTTGGAATGGTGTGTACAATGGCGTGTACAATGCAACGAAAGAAAAATGTGTTGGAGAATAGATAATGACATTTTATCTTTTGATTATTTTACCTCCTTGAAGTGGCTTTATGGCATGAGAATGGTGGATCGTAGCCTAACTACATTAGGTTCATTTTAAAACATTTATTTGCAGTTCTATCTCCTTATGGAGAGCAGGGAGATGAGAGTTAAAGGAACACGCCAACATTTTGGGAAATTTGTTTATCGTCTTCTCCAGAGAGAGACAAGAGGATAGTTTCCTCTCTGTACGTTCAGTAGAAATCTGGCTGCACCTTAGCCTAGCTTAGCACAATGAATGGAAGTCCTAACATGCAGCCAGATACAGTAGCTTTCTACTGAACGCACAGAGAGGAAACTGGTATCTATCTTCTTGTCTCTCTCTGGAGAAGACGGTAAGCTAATTTCCCAAAATGTTGGCGTGTTCCTTTAAAAGCCTTCCTTAATCAGGCATATCAGCTGTGACCTCACTGAGTCAGGGAATAGTCATGGAAACAGAATGATGCACCTGTTCTATATATAGAGGTTACGATGGAAGTGATCATCAACAGGGTTCTCTCTAAAATGTGAGTGGGGGCGTGGCAGGTATAAATTCATATAGTGCTTACACCCCACAATGAAGCTCTATAATCCATTTCTTCATTCAAGCCCCGGATATACCAAAACATAAAATCAGAAAATCCAATAAATAAATAAAAAAGATATTTCTTTAATAATAGATCATCATGCTTCCCGTGATAGAAGTCGATATAATAACTATTTTCCAGCCATCACACTCTGTCTCCTCAGGGGGGCTCTGCTGTGAAAGGCCTCCTAATTAGTTATGGTGCTCTCATCCCTGACCCTGTAGATCAATAGTTCTTGGACCTCCACATTGATACTCTAACGTCCACGGATAACGGGTCGTACCCTTTCGTGGTTAGCGCTGTTGCCTCTGGTCTAGGTGAACCGGGTTCGATTCCAGACTGCCCCCTAAAAAATGTGCTGCAATAGGTCATAGGTCAGGGACTCTCTTTAAAGCCCCAAATATGAATAAATGGGTAGTTCCACAGCCAAAATAAATAGATAGCAATGCAGACATGTTTTCATTCTCTAGTTGATAGACTCAGCTCACTAGACAGCAGGTACATTTTAGTTTTTTTGTACATTGTATTTGCTATTTGCTGTATTTTGTAGCTGTAAACTTTAAAAAAAATAAATTTTTGTTGCCAATGTTTGTAGTGGATTCGGAATAGACCTGCAGAGTGTCATGATGAGTTCAAATAAACGTGTTTTCTATCCACTGATAAAACTGATCAAAGAAAAATGTATGTGAAGATGCTCCACAATTATATGGTCAAAAAGATCACAGATTAACCCATTCTCCGCCAATCACGTGTTAAGGCGAGTTTCTCCGCCATGCGTTGTCTGCCAATCACGCCGTAAGGCGTGTTTGAGATCAATATTTCATATTTTCGTCATGGTATTCATATTTCACCCACGGAGTCTTGGCTGATGCTGTCTGAGCCATCACAACTCTGCAACGCTTCAATACCGCCACCTGGTGGCCGATCGTCGAGTTGCCAAACTGGAAGTGCCCATTGGAGCTTGGTCCGTCCCCTATTTTCGTCCGGCCACTCGTTTAGCATCCCGGGGCTCAATACAGACACCGTGGATATGGATCTTTGGCATAACTCAATAATCAACATGATTTGGACGTGTATTAGTAATATACAAACCGGAAATTGATTGCATCGATCAACATCCCATAATTGGGATCTGTTTGCTCCACTCTCATCGCCCAACGCTACGAGGAGACTGACGTGAGTTTCAGCGTTTTTCTTTATCATTTTCGATACAAACTGCTCTGATCAATATATCACCCATACTAGATAAATCATTTAACGTCGGTCATTGAATTATAAACGACCCCCCCCCCTCACCCGCAGATGATCAGTCATGACGTTTAGGACCATGTACAATTGAAATTTTTTATATAGCATGGATCGGTATCAAACTGCATTTGATAATCTAATATATGCATTTATGCCTATATCTCACGTTCTATGAAATACTGCAGAAAACGATAAAAACATATTTATACTCTAGACGGTATTTTAGTATGAATGTGTGAATGAAAAAGTAAAACGTTCCTACATCCTGAACGATAGATAATTGATGTTGAATGGGCCATAGTAATGTCAATTTAGCAATACAATTTAAAAAGTTATAGCCCTGCAAAGAAGGTGAACATCTCCATAGACAAATAGCGCTGGCAGAGGATGGTTTAGGATGATCAAAGTGCGTGGCAGAGAATGGGTTAAGGCTCCAAAGTGGCAATCAATCCATGTTTTTGTTTATTTTGGCGACATCTATTGGTGATAAGTGGTTGTTGCTGTTCTGGTTTTGCACTGTATTGACTGTATTGCACTGCTGTTGCTGCTGGTGATGTAAAACACATCACTTCCTGTTGCTGCTGGTGATGTAAAACACATCACTTCCTGTGTGCTAAATGATTTTCCCGGGAATGTCCTGCCAGTGTTTAGAACAGCTGAGAACAGCACATGTAAAAACATTCCTGAACTGGTTCTACTTTAGGTCGAATCACTATTGTGTTCTATCAGTTGGCGATAGAGTGGTAAAATAGACATTTATTCATATGAAAATGTTTGGGATTATTACTTTAATACATGTTTGAAACTGAACCTAAAGTCTACATGGCCCTTCATGTATTGAGCAAGTGTCATGACCCCAGGGCCTATGAAGCCCATGAAAAACCTTTAATATGGTGTCAAAGAAATACATGGGGGGTCCAATCTGAAAATGTAGAAATTTACTTTCTTCAATTGGTGAGAATTATACTTTTGTGGGAGATAACGTGGGTTTTCACTTGACAGCTCCTTTGCTCTCACTAAATAATAGCAGTGGTTGTTTACCAGAACTAACCGTCACCACCAGGCAATAGTATACAGGCAGAAGCAATAATTACAGTGTCTGTGTCGTGCATAGGGATATATATATACGACATATAATAACGGAGGAAAAACGGAAACAGCTCGAGAGATGGAACAGACACTTCACTATCAGCAGCGATTATACTGTAGAGCCTTTTCAGTTGAACAATGCCTGAGCGAGAAAGCGCTGTCGAGAAGAGGAGACTCCTGAGAGAAAAGGGAGAGGAAAAACAAACATGTTGTGTAAAAGAGTCCAAGTACGGCAAAAAGAAAGTCTGTGAGTGTTTATCGAAGGGATAGTTTCTTCTGATAAAAGAAGCCTATGGCTTACGGTGGTTGCTCTCAAGAGAATCACTCGATCACAGACTTCTGTTATGTAGCGCATAGAGCAGAAACAAGTAGACGCTTTGAAAATAATGAGAAAAGCTGTTTAAAGTTCGAGAGGAAATTATGTTCATGATGCCTTTCTGACTGTTTGTCTGCCTGTTTCTGTCTCTCTCTCCCACTCTATCTCTCTCCTTCTATTTCTCTTTCTCCCCCCTCTCCACTCTTTCTATCTCTCTCACCCCTCTCTCATTCACTCACTCTCATCCCTCTCTCACTCCCCCTCTCTCCTTGTTCTTTCTCTCTTACCCTCCCTTTCTCTCACTCTAACCCCCTTCTCTCTCACTCTCTAACCCCTCCTCTCTCTCACTCTACCCCCCCTCTCTCACTCTAACCCCCCCTCTTTCACTCTCATCCCTCTCTCACCCCCTCTCTCACTCACTCTTATCCCTTTCTCACTCCCCCTCTCTCCTTGTTCTTTCTCTCTCACCCTCCCTTTCTCTCACTCTAACCCCCCCTCTATCACTCTCTAACCCCCCTCTCTCTCTCACTCTACCCCCCCCTCTCACACGCTCTAACCCCCCGTCTTTCACTCTCTCATCCCTCTCTCACTCCCCCTCTCTCTCCCACCCTCCCTTGCTCTCACTCTAACCCCCCTCTCTCTCTCTCTCTTCGGGTCATAAAACTAGCCCCCATTTGCCAAAACCATAAACACTTTTCACCTGTAGACACAATTCACAAAACTCAATCCCCTTTTCTCATACCTCTAAACACATTTTGTCTTGCTAAAACACATGTTGCAATCTCTGATAAAATGTGCACATTGAAGCTCATGTGATGCAAAATTATAGCCACAGTCAGCAAAAGTTGAACACAATGAGCACATCTGGTGTCATTGATTTAAACACAACGATTCAAAATGTAAGACACTTGTTGCAAATGCTGTGACCACACCTATATAGGCCAGTGCAGAGTGCACAGTTTGCTGAAGGTTCCAAAGGATTTTTCTTTTTTTCTTTGGGGTGGGGGGCAAGAAGGATGTGTACAAGATGCATTACTGTATAATATTCCCTATACTGTCACTGAATTTAAAATTGTTAATTTTTTTTGGACATATTGATAAGGATAGTGGAGTTATGTAATTACTGTAAAAAAAAACATCACATTGGGTTTAAAATGTTTACGTGTATTGTAATGGATCCTCCGTAGTATTTACACATTTTTGCATTGGTTTGTGATAACTGTATTTTCTTAGTAATTTGTATACAGTATTAGGAAATTACCATTGCATAGTCTCTTTTGGTAACAAGTATTTTCTGTTTGACCGCATTATTTGATAATGCCCATTGTATTTGAAAATGCACCAATAATTAGAGTAAACTTCAACGATGAACATATCCACTGTTCTGACACTATAAACTTTAGCATGAAATATAATCTAATTAGGTTCAGTTGTTTCACATTTGCATGCTATATACGTATTACATATTTTGAGCCCAATATTTAGGAGTATAGCATTTTGCATTATGACCAAGGAACACTTTCAATCTCTTTTTTGATCTAAAGGATTTAGTTTGGCAGCATTATTTGATGATGACTGTTGTATATTGAAAATGCAGCAATGACTTACGTAAGCAATTGTGGAAAAACTGTAACTTACAAAAAGCCCACTGACCTATAGCTCATGTTAACCAACCCCCTGTATCGTCATGGTTATTTGCATGCTCCAGAAGGGTTACATACATACATACCTCCAAACATGATTTCCACCTAATCATCCCTTCCCCTTAATTGGCTGATATCAATCCCTGTCTCCTGAGCCGTTCAGCCATTGATGTGTGCCTGGTGCCAGTGTATGGCAGCCATTGAGCCTGCGTAGCCCAAGGTTGGGTTCTACCAGTGGTGGTGAAGGAGGCAATTTCCACCCTATACCCTACATTGTGGGGAGCACTTTGAGTGTCTAGAAAAGCACTATATAAATGTAAAATATAAATGTAATTATTATTATTATTATTATTATTATTAAATGTACATAAAATGGAAATTCCTCTTTTGCTCATTATGAAGCCCGTTGGAAAGCTATTGGGCTATTGGTTCACACTTTCGAGGGCATGAAAAAATAAAACAACTCCGGATTGTATCTTTAACACGGGCGCCACCGCTCCGATGAAGAATTGTGATTTTCATAGATATAGCCCAGCCAAAAGGGAGACTGGTGTACAAGATGGTTATGAAATGAATAGAGGCTAAATGAAGCTCAAACAGATAGCACTCACATCGGAGCGCTATTTGAGGTGTTCTAGTGAAGAGGGTGCCTCGCAGATCACCGCCCACCCCACCCGACTGATATCTGTCTCAATATCACACTTGAATTTAGATCCTTTGTCCCCATTAAGTGTTCCGTTTCTGTGAAGCGAAATTAGAGGATTATTTCAATCAAACAAGTATTTATGGAAATAAGAGTCTTGCTCAAGCTCTCTTTATTGTGCACATGGAAATAGAACACGGGTTCGGTTCTGTCTCTAGGATTCTTGAACACTTAAGTGACGTCATGCTGTGAAGCTGGAAGCCCTTCTGTAGGAGCTGCTGCTTCTAGCTGCTGGAAGCCCTTCTGTAGCTGCTGTTTCTAGCTGCTGGAAGCCCTTCTGTAGGAGCTGCTGCTTCTAGCTGCTGGAAGCCCTTCTGTAGGAGCTGCTGCTTCTAGCTGCTGGAAGCCCTTCTGTATAGACTGCTGCTTATAGCTGCTGGAAGCCCTTCTGTAGGAGCTGCTGCTTCTAGCTGCTGGAAGCCCTTCTGTAGGAGCTGCTGCTTCTAGCTGCTGGAAGCCCTTCTGTAGGAGCTGCTTCTAGCTGCTGGAAGCCCTTCTGTAGGAGCTGCTGCTTCTAGCTGCTGGAAGCCCTTCTGTAGGAGCTGCTGCTTCTAGCTGCTGGAAGCCCTTCTGTAGGAGATGCTGCTTCTAGCTGCTGGAAGCCCTTCTGTAGCTGCTGCTTCTAGCTGCTGGAAGCCCTTCTGTAGCTGCTGCTTCTAGCTGCTGGAAGCCCTTCTGTAGCTGCTGCTTCTAGCTGCTGGAAGCCCTTCTGTAGAAGCTGCTCCTAGCTGCCTCACAGCTTTACACTTCTGCCTCATTGCAGTTGATTGTTTTTGAGTGTCAAGTGTGAATGTTAATCTCTCATATAGGAGTTGAGTGTTTATGTTTGAATTGCTTTCTAACCTCACCCCTACCACCACCACCATCACCCTACCACCCCTACCACCAACACCACCACCAGCACCCCTATATATATATATATATATATATATATATATATATATATATATATATATATATATATATATATATATATATATATATATATATATATATATAACTGATAGGGCATACAGACCCTCATCTGCACCTTGATTACACTGCCTATTGCTCATATGCGTATACACTCACAGTTAATTATATTGTTATATTGTTTACACTGCCCATTTTTACTTTTCTACTGTACTGTATTACCTGTATTATGTCTTCTACTATTACCATGTACCTGTACCTCCCCTACCCCACCCCTACCACCACCATCACCCCTACCACCACCATCACCCCTACCACCACCACCCCACGAAGAATAGCTACTGCAATGCTGTAGCTAATTGGGTACCTAATAAACTAAACCCCCACCACCACCACCACCACCACCACCACCACCACCACCACCACCACCCCTTGTGTGCAACAATATGGTTACCACAAAGGTACTTTTCTAACTAACTGTCTCTCAATATCTGAATGCATTATTTATGTCCTTGACATACGCATGTGTGTGTGTGTGTGTGTGTGTGTGTGTGTGTGTGTGTGTGTGTGTGTGTGTGTGTGTGTGTGTGTGTGTGTGTGTGTGTGTGTGTGTGTGTGTGTGTGTGTGTGTGTGTGTGTGTGTGTGTGTGCGTGCGTGCGTGCGTGTGTGCATGTGTGTGTGTGCGTGTGTGTGTGTAGGAATAGTGAGATGCAAGCAATATGCAGCAGCACTAAAATACATTAAATATGTTATTGGCAATTTACACAGTTTCATTCTCACTAGTCAGACGTAATGCAACCCACACGTGAATAATCAATTAAGCTGTCCTATAGCCAACATCTATATGTAATAACATTTAGCTTAGTAGCCTAATAATAGCTTCATCTTGCAATTGGTCCAATTTCAGATTGATTTACTGCACACTGGAGTACTAATGGCCCCATTTCAAATGTGTCTGGGTTTTTTCCCCTTTCTCTCATTCCCATTAACTCTATTCTTATTCTAGAAATGACGACAACAAAAGTGATGACAGCAACAACAACAACAACACAAGTAGTAGTGACGCGCACGTTAATTAAGAATGGCAGCGATCTTGAGCTCAGCGGAGCGCATGCACATAATGACGCTTCTTCTCCAGCGGATCTGGCACGCGCAGGCAGGCAGCAATAGCCTATAAAAGTCACGAGCCACTCTGTTGGCCCCTCTGAATAGCACAGGAGCAGAAGAGACGCTCGAGGACACCGGCACAGTACCCTCAATTACCTTCCATTAAGTGTAAGTCGTTTTCTATTTGATTGAGGCGTTCAAAGAAACTTTAGAGTAAGATAACTGAGATGAAACAAACAGGCTGATACTTCTAAAAACGTATAAAGTGATAATAGATTGTCTCTCGACTTTACAATTGGCTAAATGAGAAGGATTTTTAGACATGATTGATTGATCGATTGAAAATTGTATTAACAGATTGCAGAATGGGTACAATACAGTACAGCTCAATACACACAATTGTTAAGGGGATGCAGACCAGAGAAAGACTTTCGTCTTGTTTACATCAGGGTCCCCCATTTTCTATTCATCATAACATATATGACATACAGATAGACAGTACTGCTACATCTATACATTTATGACATACCAGATTTACAAATACAGTACTGTTTGTAAATTGAAATGTGATTTTTCTTTTTAAATAATTGATCTTAGCCTAGCAGTCGACATTACAAAGTGTGTTATTTCTAGAAGTATGCAGCAGGCAAATATACATTAATTTGTGTTAAATGTATTGCATTGATGTGTTTTAATATGTTTGCTAAATTGAAGCTTTTAATAACTACATCAGATAAGGGGGATACTCTAAACAATACTATGGCAGTTGCGCTGTTTTTTTTTTGTTAAATCGTGGAATTGTGGCAAATAAGAACGAAAAGAACAATATGACTATTAGCAAATTAATTATGTTTTCTTTTCAAGTGTTTCCTGTGGACTTTTGTAAAAGTGAGATTTCATTACATTATGATATATTGAATATGTATAGCCTACCGCCATCCTAATTGTTTTTAGTGAGCATTAACGAAACCAGAGAATGACTTTTGTCACACACAAATGAATAGCTTAAAATAAGAACTATGTCAGATATGGTATATCAACAATGTTCTATTAGAACAAATCGATAACGATAACGATAATTATAACGATAACGATATCAGTAGAAATCTGATATGGCTGACCAATATCTCTGTCAAGGCCTAATTTGTATATCAAATTATGACAATCGCATGTCTCAGTAGAGTAGACCAAAAATATTTAATAAGGTATTATTCCAAAAAAGCATGTTGCAAATGTAAAACTCAGTATATACTGTACATATAAATACACACATACACAATGTTTCCCTTCATTCATTCAGGGGAAGATTTGGGGAAATTGGAAAATGTTGGCCACTACTATAAAAGTAGCATCACTGAGCACAGGGTGACCGTACAGCCTGGCGAAATCTTCCTGGACACTTTACAAATTTTACACTTCTCACAATCTTCCTGGACACTTTACACTTTTTTTACACTTTCAATTCTTACACTTATTACTGTACATTTTACTGTATATTTCTGTATATTTTTTGCTGTATAGTTTATATTTAAGATTTTAGAATGTATTTTATTCTTTATTCTATTTTATTCTTATTTTTTTTTATATTATATTATTATATTCCTATTCTTATTTTAGTCCTATTGACTACCTAAATGTTTATTGTTCAATGAGATCTGTAGTGCCGAATTTCCTTCGGGATAAATAAAGGATTTATATCTATTCTATTCTTAAACGACAAAGACGATGGAAATTCATCATAGGGCTTAAGGTTAATAAGCAATAAGCAATAACAGGTTTGGCTCAAATAAAACGTTTGCTTTGGGTTTAATCTTCAAAAGGATATTTACAAGGAAATGTCTATTTTCATACAGTCTTGTAATGTAATAATAATAATACATTTATTTTATATAGCGCCTTATCTCAAAGCACTTTACAGACATTGCATTACAGTACATGGACAAACATAGTACATGGACATACACAGTACATGGACTTTCACAATGACAACATGGTGGGGATACTACAGAGAAAGGGAGACAGCTTAGAGACGAAACAGAGAGAAAAAATACTAATAATAAATAAATAAAATAATACTAATATATAAGTGTGTACAGGTGTGAAAATGTAAGTGATGCATGGGTTGGAGGGTCAGAGTGAGGGTATGCAAGGTTGAACAGGTGGGTTTTGAGATGGGACTTAAATGTTTCTACGGATGGGGCTTCTTTGATGTGTGATGGGAGTTGATTCCAGAGTTGGGGAGCAGAGGAGGAGAATGATTTGTTTTCTGTGGACTTAAGGCGGTAGTGTGGTGTGCTCAGAAGGGCTAAGTTGCATGAGCGAAGTGAGCGGGAGGGAGTGTAGTGTTGAAGGAGGTTGTAGATGTAAGCAGGTGCTAGGGAGTGGAGGGCTTTGTATTTGAGGAGACAAATCTTAAAGTCAATCCTATACTTAACAGGGAGCCAGTGAAGTGAGGAGAGGACAGGTGTGATGTGGGAGAACTTGGCGCAGCAGGTGATGATGCGGGCTGAGGTGTTCTGAACTAGTTGAAGTTTATGGAGGGATTTAGATGTTGCGCCAATGAGCAATGCATTACAGTAATCTAGATGGGAGAAAATGAGGGCATGAACCAGCTTTTCAGTGTCGGACGGGGACAGTAGTGATGAACATTGTTACTCAGCTGATAGAGTTGTGCCCTTCCTGATGACTTGGCGTACAGAACTTGTAAGTCGCTTTGGATAAAAGCGTCAGCTAAATGACTAAATGTAAATGTAAATGTAATGCGAGAAATGTTCCTGAGGTGAAAGTAACATGTCTTGGTGATGTTATTGATGTGTGGAGGTTTTTCACTGTGGGGGAGGGGATGATAGAGTGGTTGTTGATGGATATGGAGCAGTCAGGGTTTTTACGGAGAAGGTGAGGTGGGCCTATTAGAAGGATTTCAGTTTTGTCATGATATCTGGTATGCAGTGGCGGACTGGGACACAAATTCAGCCCGGGACATTCAGACGCACCAGCCCACACACCGGCCCACGCACCGGCCCCGAAACCGGCCCACACAACGGCCGTTATGAAACACTTGTCCAGTATTAAACAACCCAAGGCTGTGGCTAAGGAGTCAACATCAGGGAGACCAAATCTACACACCGCCCCTAGATGTGCACTCATGCACAGTGCACACACACACACACACACACACACACACATACATATACCGTTACTTCCCGTCATTGGCATATGTTTTTTTTTTACTAACATCTTAGTGCCTCATTAGCCTAGGGATTAAGGATACATGAAGTATTAACTACACCATAATAATATTGAGGTTTTGATCCATAGAAAGTAGGGATGTCCGATATTATCGGCCTACCGATATTATCGGCCGATATCGGCATTAAAATGTGATATCGAAAAATATCGGTATCGGTTTTAAAGAAATAATATTTTATTTACATTTCTATAACCTTTATTTACCCAGGCAAGCAAGTAAGAACCAATTCTGATTTTATTTATTGTCAAAAGTATGCATAATGTTGTGTTAATTCCACAACAAGAGATATGTAATGTTAATTACCTGAAATTATTTCTTGGGGCGGGAAACCCTGCATATATCGGTATCGGTTGATATCGGTTGATATCGGTATCGGAAATTAAGAGTTGGACAATATCGGTATATCGGTATCGGTAAAAAAGCCAATATCGAGCATCCCTAATAGAAAGGTCTGTGCTACACAATTTCAGTTAGATTGGATTTATTGTCCTTTAATTTGGCACTCATGACATTAGTTGCTTGCCGTTTAATCAACATTGAAAGACCCCCCACTTCCTCCCAGACACCCATTCCAAGAGCCTGTTTCTCTCTCTCTCTCTCTCTCTCTCTCTCTCTCTCTCTCTCTCTCTCTCTCTCTCTCTCTCTCTCTCTCTCTCTCTCTCTCTCTCTCTCTGTGTCTCTCTCTCTCTGTCTCTCTCTCCGTGTGTCTGTCTGTCTGTCTGTCTGTCTGGACTGGGCTCTCTCTCTCCCCTCAGGGTCAGCTGTGCTTGACTGGGCGCTCTCTCTCCCCTCAGGGTCAGCTGTGCTGGATTGGGCGCTCTCTCTTTCCTCAGAGTCAACTGCATAAGAAGAACATCAGCAATCAATAATAATGGCTTGAATTCATACAGCGTTTTTCAGCCTTTTGAAAACACCCAAAGTAGTAGTAGTAGTAGTAGTAGTAGTAGTAGTAGTAGTAGTAGTAGTAGTAGTAGTAGTAGTAGTAGTAGTAGTAGTAGTAGTAGTTTATTCAGTCATCATCTCACACAATACAATATACCCCATCATTTAACAATATTTGATTTTACAGTGACTGAAAAGGTACAGACTGAAGCATAATGCTTATATATGCCTGTCCTATATTCTTAACAAAAATTTTAAAAATTAGCGGCTACGTGGCGTAGTGGGCAAGGCGCTCGCCACAAATACTGGAGACGCTGGGCTCGCCTGTTCGAGCCCAGCGCTCCACATTGCTTTCAGTTTAGCTGGTCGTTCATACTAATACACATTGGCCGTATTAGGGGGTGGGAAACTGATGGGTGGGGATTGGGCGTTGTGGACAGCGACTCCTACAGGTCGGTTGGTGTACCTGCGCAGTAGAATCAGGAAGTGTCGGGGGCAGCGTGAGCCTCCCACGCGTTACTCCTCGTCACTGAGAGATCGAGCTGCGCAGGTGAAAAGATGCGACTGCTGTTACCTCAAGTACCGGAGGGGACTTGTGCTATGTATGACTTAGTCCACATTGCAGCCGGCTTGTGGGAGGCAAGAAACAGCGTTCGTGACAGGGGAGGGTTGAATTGGATGATACGAAATTGGGATGGGAGAAAATGTAGAAAATGGGAGAAAAAGTGGATAAAAAAAAACAAAAATTTAAAAAATTAAGACTCCAAAACAGTATTCTAAAAGAAAATAGCAAAAGAAAACAGTATTATTCACCCCTGTAGTTTTCAAAAATAGCTTTACAAATTTTTCTTAAAAACCAAAAGCGAATTACTCATTCTTAACTGTATATCAGCATTGTTCCACAAAGCGCTTCACAGAAACCATCAAGCATTCACACTCACACAGTCATACACTACTGGTGGTTGTGAGCAGCATCAGCAAACACAGCTGCCCTGTGGCAGACTGACGGAATCATGTCTGCTAATCAGCGCCAACCACCATCAACAACCTTCATAAATACATTCAACATTAATGGAATAGGCTAACTACCAACTTAGCTGTAGCAGTTAGCTGTTATATGCAATCACATATGTTTAACTACGGGGTAGTAGTTGACCTAGTTGTTAGCTTAAGCTAGTTAGCTGTGGTTATTTACAAACATGTAGATGAGACTAATCATATACAGATCGAGAACATGGCTAACAGTTGGGAATTCTAAGGTACTAATTCAATCAATTAGATTACCAATATTATATCAACATGAAAATTTGGAAGGGAACATAATAGTATTTTATTTTAGTATTTACTATTATAATATTAGTAGCCGATTAATTTGCAGCCCGTCCTAGGTTCTGATTGGCTCTCTAGGTTAGCACTTTAGCTTCTGATGCTGTGGTGGGCACTAGTCCTAACATTGCTAACTAAACTTTTAGTCAGAGAAAAAACGTCATGAGTCACAACTATTTACGTCCACGTGCTGTAAGGAATCAGAAATACGGAAAGCACATTGTCTTGTAATAGAATGACTGAAATCACTGCAAGAGCTAGTATAGGCTAGCTAGCCCTCATGAACCGGCAGACACCAACAGTAGAATATGCACTAGGCTACTGCATGCACCTGTCATGTTACTGTTGGTTCCTTCCACTTGAACTTCATCATCATTAGCAGCAGCAGTGGGTAAACATGTCTGTAATTTTAGAACATTGTTCTGCGTCTTTTACTAGCAATTTTAGTTTTTTAATTCTAGCTTTTTCAGCTCCACCCTTTCTTTTTTTGCATTCTCCATTTCTGCGCTTCTAGGCCTACTCGCGGTTGGGAGGAAACGTGAATCTCATTCACTGATGTCTCATGTCTCATTCAAGACTGGCTAACAAAAGCATGTCTTTCACTTAACACCAAGAAAACAGTGTGTATGATGTTCACAAAGTCACCAGTAGAGGTCACTCACTCTAATGTGTTTCTGGGAGAGGCGGAGCTGGACATTGTACATTAATTCAAGTATCTTGGGGTCACATTGGACTCTACATTGACCTTCAAAAAGTCATGTGAAGAAAGTGACAAACAGTCAAGTTTAACATCGAAAACTTCAGGCAGATCAGGCCCTGCCTGCCAGTTAATGCTGCAAGGATGTTTCTGCATTCAATGATTTTATCACACATCGAGTAGGCCTACTGTTTTATCAACTGGTCTCTTTTATATGTCACTACTCTTACACCAATATAATTACTCTACAAAAAAGCCATAAAAGTATTTGATAGGAAACCAATTTCATTTCATCACTGTAATGTTTTAGAAAAACATAACATGCTAAGTTTCGAGAATTTCCAAGTTTTCAAATATACTTGCTTCATGTACAAGGTTCTGCATGGACTTGCCCCTCCCCCATTGAATGAGTTCATCCAACAGAAAGCAGACACTGGCATTACCACCAGGGCCATCAGTAGAGGGGACTGTAAGGTGCCTTTTCGGTATACTACCATTGCAAAAACTGTGTTCTCTGTTAAAAGTGGTAACTACTGGAATAGCCTTCCAGTTGTGATTAGAGAGTGCCCTACATACTCCATGTTCAAGACCCATCTTAAACTGCATCTTAAGGCAAACCAGAACTGTGATCATTTTTAATCTGATTTAGTTTATGCAACTTGTTTATTGTTTTATTGCCGGCCCACACACTGGCCCACACACCGGCCCACATAATGGCCCACACACCGGCCCACATATGGCCCACACACTGGCCCACACACTACACCGGCCCACACACTACACCGGCCCACACACCGGCCCACATTAGTGGCCCACACACTGGCCCACACACTGGCCCACACACCGGCCCACACACTGGCCCACATACTGGCCCACACACCGGCCCACACACCGGCCCACATACTGGCCCACACACCGGCCCACACACTGGCCCACATTAGTGGCCCACACACCGACTCACACACTGGCCCACACACCGGCCCACAGACTGGCCCACATACTGGCCCACACACCGGCCCACACACCGGCCCACATACTGGCCCACACACCGGCCCACACACTGGCCCACACACTGGCCCACATTAGTGGCCCACACACGACTCACACACTGGCCCACACACCGGCCCACACACTGGCCCACACACCGACTCACACACTGGCCCACACACTGGCCCACACACTGGCCCACACATCGGCCCACATTAGTGGCCCACACACTGGCCCAAACACTGGCCAAAAAAAAAAAAGGGAAAAAAGTTAAAAAAAAAAAAAAAAAAAAAAAAAAAATTTTTTTTTTTTTTTTTTTTTTGGACCAGCCCACTTTGGTCCCGGCCCATCGGGATTCGTCCCGAACGTCCCGATGGCCAGTCCGCCACTGCTGGTATGTCATAAATGTCAGTAACAGTACTGTATATCTGTATGTCGTGTATGTCATAAATGTCATGATGAATTGAAAATGAGGGTCCGTGATGTAAACGAGACGAAAGTCTTTCTCTGGTCTGCATCCCCTTAACCCTTTCACTGCCACACTACAGAAGGTTAACCCTTTACTATCACACTACCGACGGCTAGCTGCAATACATATATAAACATGACTTCACTCCATCTTTTCCTTCGTCTTCCCAGATGCATCTCAACCTGAGTACGTGCCTGGGCACGCTGGGCATCCTGGTGTGGGCGCTGGTCTGCCTGGGCACCCTGACGGAAGGTTACCCAGTGAAACCCGAGAACCCGGGCGAGGACGCCCCGGCGGACGAGCTGGCCAAGTATTACTCCGCCCTGAGACACTACATCAACCTCATCACACGACAGAGGTAGGGTATTACTCCGCCCTGAGACACTACATCAACCTCATCACACGACAGAGGTAGGGTATTACTCCGCCCTGAGACACTACATCAACCTCATCACACGACAGAGGTAGGGTATTACTCCGCCCTGAGACACTACATCAACCTCATCACACGACAGAGGTAGGGTATTACTCCTCCCCGAGACACTACATCAACCTCATCACACGACAGAGGTAGGGTATTACTCCGCCCGAGACACTACATCAACCTCATCACATGACAGGTAGGGTATTACTCCGCCCAGAGACACTACATCAACCTCATCACATGACAGAGGTAGGGTATTACTCCGCCCAGAGACACTACATCAACCTCATCACATGACAGAGGTAGGGTATTACTCCGCCCTGAGACACTACATCAACCTCATCACACGACAGAGGTAGGGTATTACTCCGCCCTGAGACACTACATCAACCTCATCACACGACAGAGGTAGGGTATTACTCCGCCCCGAGACACTACATCAACCTCATCACACGACAGAGGTAGGGTATTACTCCGCCCTGAGACACTACATCAACCTCATCACACGACAGAGGTAGGGTATTACTCCGCCCCGAGACACTACATCAACCTCATCACATGACAGAGGTAGGGTATTACTCCGCCCTGAGACACTACATCAACCTCATCACGCAACAGAGGTAGGGTATTACTCCGCCCTGAGACACTACATCAACCTCATCACATGACAGAGGTAGGGTATTACTCCGCCCAGAGACACTACATCAACCTCATCACGCGACAGAGGTAGGATATTACTCCGCCCTGAGACACTACATCAACCTCATCACATGACAGAGGTAGGATATTACTCCGCCCTGAGACACTACATCAACCTCATCACGCGACAGAGGTAGGGTATTACTCCGCCCCGAGACACTACATAGTAAGTAAGTAAAACTTTATTTATATAGTGCCCTTCTCAGCACGAGTGCACAGAGTGCTTTACAACAGTAATATATAACATCAATAAAATACAGTAAGAGGAAACATTTGAAGTCAAGTCAAAGTCAAAGATTTTATTTGCCATGTATGGACGAATCCACATTGGAATACAGGTACAGAGCAAACACTGTGTGTGTCTACAACTAATCCAATACAGGAGCAGAGTAGAAACAGCACAGGACAAATATGTAAAAACACAGACAGTATAAAAGGACAAATGCTACTGTAAAGTTGATATCAACATCCCCTAAAAGTGCATATCATAGTTAAGTGCATAATGCATAGAGGCACAATTTACAGTAAAAGTGCATATAATCAAAGTGCATGATGCACAGACACACAAAAACAGCACTTCCACAAACCTGACTAATAACACACCAAAACAAAATAGGATAATATACAAATCTAGCCTTTTGTTAGATTCTAATCAATCGGCCAGTATCACGCCTTCGTCTGCTTGGCTTGTGTTATCATCTCTCCATCCACTCCCTCTGGCTGTACAATCCTTATCATTCCCCGTTAGTGCAATCCGCAGCATAAGTATTCTCCACCTTCATAAGAATTCGACACCTTGACAGCATGATACCTTTCTTGGAAGAGCGTTGTTTATTAAATAAACAGAACCTCATAATCAGATGTTATCAAATTGTATCGTCCTTGCTATCGTCCTTCTGCTATTCAGTCCAATAGTGGTCAGGCCTGGTCGTTAGCCAGAACCCTCCTCGTGTTAGCCGAAGCTAATGATGATGTGGCCTCCTTCCTCCCTCCCCCCCCCCCCCCCTCTGTGATGAGGGGAGGGAGTCTTTTCTGTGTAATCTCAGTCCTAGTCAGATTGTAGTCTGCCCTTACCCGGAACCACTGTTCGATTTATATGATCTTCGTCATAGCAAAGACGGCCCCGCCCCTCTTCTGGTTACTAGGTGCCGCTGCCATGACAACTGCTTTAACCTTTACACACACCAAAACGTTTCATTACTGTCAAAACCTCCATCGCTCTGCTCCTGTGTCTCCTGCCACTGTATCAGCTTGTTGTGTTCTAGATCGGAATGTAAACATTCTGCCCTGCTCGGTGTGGTGCTCACACTAACACCCTGCTCGCTCTGAACCACCGTCTCCTGCTTCCACCACGTCTCCTAAACCATGCACATTTCGACCTCTCTGACCTGGCCCCTTTAGATGCTATCATCTCCCCCCAATCTATACATCACATACATTGAAAAACCACCGATTTCTCTCACTTTGGAGTTATTCAGGCTGCGCACAGCACTGGGGAAGAAACTCTTAGTAAAGAATAAAAAAAAGAATAAAACATTAAAATGAGCTAAAACAACAGAATAGACTAAACAAAAAACAAAAAACAAAAAAACGGCTATAGGTGTTTAAAAGCCTGCCTGTAGAGGTACGTTTTTATCTGCCTTTTAAAAATGGGTTCAGAGGGAGCGGTTTTCATGTTTAGGGGGAGGGCGTTCCAGAGCCTTGGGGCTGTCACCGTGAAACCTTTAATGAGCAGTATCCCTCACATCTCTTTATAGATCAGACCGCCCACACCGCATTGATTCACCCTCTTTAACCATCACAATCCTCAATACACACATACACACAAGAGGCAGCCCCACCACTCAATACCAAGATATTGGCAGTACAAGGCGGCAGTAGCTACAAGGGAGCTAAAACTGACATTGTATTGCATTTTATAGCTTTAAAAGCTCTGTTTACACATGAAACATTTGCAAACAGTGAGGTGAAATAGCATACAATTTGAATCATGATAATAATAATACATTTTATTTGGGGGCGCCTTTCAAGACACCCATGGTCACCTTACAGATCATGAAAACAAAGCAAGACAGTTAAAAGTCAAAGTTAAAAACAAAACAAACAACAGGAAGTATAGAACAGTGAAGTTAAAACAAAACAAACAACAGGAAGTTAGAACAGTGAAGTTACAAAACAAACAAACAGCAGGGGGTATAAAACAGTGACACGGGTTACAGTGAATATGCAAGTTTAAACAGATGGGTTTTTACTTGGGATTTAAATGATGATAGGGAGTCAGACTGTCAAACTCAGGGAGTTCCAGAGTCTGGGAGCTGAGCAGCTGAAAGCTTGAGCACCCATGGTGCTGAGGCGTGAGCTGGGGATGGAGAGGAGTCCAGTAGATGATGAGCAGAGGGTGCGGGAGGGGGTGTACTCCTGGAGGAAGTCAGTGATGTAGATGGGGGCTAGATTGTGGAGGGCTTGGAAGGTGAGTAGGAGGTTTTTGTAGTCGATCCGGTAGTGCACAGATAGAATATAATAGAAATCCTTTATTAATCCTGAGGGAAATTCGGCACTACAGATCACTCACATTGAACAATAAACATTTAGGTAGTCAATAGGACTAAAATAAGAATGCGAATATAATAATATAAAAAATAAGAATAAAATAGAATAAATAATAAAATACATTCTAAAATCTTAAACTATACAGCCAAAAATATACAGAAATATCAATGTACAGTAATAAGTGTAAAGTGTCCAGGAAGATTGTGAGAAGTGTAAAAATTGTAAAGTGTCCAGGAAGATTTAGCCTATTTACTAATGATGATGTTGGTCAGTAAAGTCCTTTCTCACCGTGATCCATGCTGTTCCTCACACTAGCTCCAGCTAGTTAGTCACAAACCAATGCAAGTCAATGCGATCAAGCTCCCATCTGCAAAAGCTGACTGAAGCTCACGGAGATCTACTTTGTGTCTACCGTGGAGTAGATCTTAGTGAGCTTCAGTCAGCTTTGTTTTCTACAGATCGATTATCTACTTCCCAAAGAACTTATTGTACGCTCACAATTTGTACGTCCAACAATTGTGGATTGGGGCCTCATAAAAAATATTTAAAAAAAGAGAAGAATTATCAGTGAGTCCTGGTCGCCTCTATACTTTTGACAACAAATGTGTGTTTCCGCGTCTCTGATTGGCCACGCGCGTTTCTGGTCATGTGACATGTGCGCCAATCGTGGGACCGCAAGTTGTTACACTGGTTAAGCTTAGGCGCTCTTTCGAAGTTGGTTAAGGTTAGAGTTTGTCTTAGAGCATGGCGATAGAACGCCTGCCCTGATTCCAAACTCTAACCTTAACCAACTGCGAAAGAGTCGCCTAAGCTTAACCAGTGATAAACTAGGCGTTAGGTAGTGTGCAGGCTGTTAGACCCGGAAATAGGCACAGAACTTGCCGTCCCACGATTGGCGCACATGTCACATGACCTGGCCAATCAGAGCGCAAAACTCGAACACGGAAACATACATTTGTTGTCGAAAGTATAGACGCGTCCTGCCTGTTTAGCCACCTAGTGGTGAAACCGTGTGGTGCCATTAGGAACACATGGCTTAACATCCAAGGACCAGAATTTGTCAAATATGACCGACCACCAGACTGTCTCTCTGCTATATTTTTTTTACCTACTTTTTCTCCTCCTTTTTCTGTGATTTTTCTCCCATCCCAATTTCCTCTCGTGCCAATTCTCCCTCCCCTGTCCTGATCGTTGCTTGCATGTGCCCCCCACTGGCCGGTCGTAGGGAGGATAGAAGCCCATCACATGTCCCCTCCGATACATGTGGAGGCAGCCAGTCACTTCTTTTCACCTGCCAGCGCGGACTCTCATTGGCGAGGTGTAACGTGTGGGAGGCTCACACTGCCCCCGCCATCTCCTGTCTTTGCTGTGCAGGCGCCCTGACCGACCTGTAGGAGTCGCTGTTTACAACGACCAGATTACCACCCATTGACTCCCCTCCCGCTGACTCTGCCAATTGAGTCAGTATGACGGCCGGCCGGCCCAAGCCGGAGGCAACGCTGACAGCCGGATTCGAGACCGGTGTCTCTTGCGTTGGTGACGAGCGCAATGTCTGCTGCGCCACCCAGCCGCCCCAGTCTCTCTGCTCTTTGAAGGGGGGATCCCAGCGTGTTCAGTGGTTAGCGCTGTTGCCTCGCACCGAGAAGGTCATGGGTTTGAAACCGATGAGGGGGGGGGGGGGGGGGGGGCAGGGGCGTGCACAGACAATTTGGGGGGCAAGGGGTACGGGGGTACTTTCTAGTAGTATACAGTCTTCATATTGGAGGGGCACTTGGGGCCCCCCTTCGGCCCTATCTGTGCCACTGGCTCCATGTCTTTCTGGAAAACATAAAAGTGAGGTTTTACTTTGGTAAATGTACATTTATGAATGTAAAATATGAGATTGATTAGGAAATATTCTTGTTGATCATATATAAATGTCTATATAAGTTGATAAGGTATATTTAGATAGTAGTATACATTATATATATATATCTGTGAACGCCACTGAGGGGGGGGGGTCTGTGTGTGTGTGTGTGTGTGTGTGTGTGTGTGTGTGTGTGTGTGTGTGTGTGTGTGTGTGTGTGTGTGTGTGTGTGTGTGTGTGTGTGTGTGTGTGTGTGTGTGTGTGCGTGTGTGTGTGTGTCTATGTGTGTGTGTTCTCCCCGTGTTTGCATGGGTTTCCTCCCACGTACAATGCATGCTAGGTCTGGGTTTACTCAAGGAAACTATAAAAGAAGGAAGGGCCATCACGTCTCAGAATACCAATATTATATATTTTTTTTATTGATCTTTTTCCCCCTCCTTTTTCCTCCGTTTTTCTCCCATCCCAATGTTAGTCGTTATGCCAATTCCCAATCCCCTTCCTGGTCGCTGCGCACCTACCCCCCACAGTCTGTCTGGGAGAGTGGAGGCTATCACGTGCTTCCTCCGACACACGTCTAGCCAATCAACCGCTTCTTTTTCACCTGGCAGCGCGGACTCTCACTGAGAGGGTGTAACGTGTGGAAGGATCACACTACCCCCCTTAGATCCTATCCTCGCTGAGCAGGCGCCCCGACCGAACTGTAGGAGTCGCTGTTTACAACGACCAGGACCCACCCATCAGCTTTCCCACCCCTAACACTGCCAATTGTGTTAGTACGAACGACCAGCCAAGCTGATAGCAACGCCGAGAGCTGGGCTCGAACTCAGCGTCTCCTGCATTGGTGGCGAGCGCCTTGCCCACTACACCACCTAGCCGCCCCAGAATACCAATATTCTATGCTTTGCTTGATACCAAACATTGGTGCCAGTTCTATTGAAATTTGTAACCTATGGGAGATGCATGGAGAAGCTAAATATACCAGCTATTCAAGGAGATATATATATAATAATCTCTCTCTCTCTCTCTCTCTCTCCTCTCTCTCTCTCTCTCTCTCTCTCTCTCTCTCTCTCTCTCTCTCTCTCTCTCTCTCTCTCTCTCTCTCTCTCTCTCTCTCTCTCTCAGGTATGGTAAAAGGTCTGGTCCTGAGACTTTAGACTCTCTGTTCTCTGACCTGCTGAGCACAGACAGTGTACCACAGTACAGGTGAGTGTGTGTAATTAAGAATGAATAAACTTTTAAATTGAGTGTATTGAGAGTGAATTGAACCGTGTGTGTCGCCGTGTGAGTGTGTGAGTCACGTCTGTTCCAGGTCTGTTGCATCACTAACGATGTCACAGTCATGACTCATCTCAGACTAACCTAATAATTTATTGAACTCTTGCACTGAAGAACCATGTGTACTCACTTGGGAGTTTGAATGTTATATACTGTATCACACGGAAAATGCTCAACCTCTACTGTCTTAAACTATGAATGTACACAACAGAGACAGAGAGAGGGAGAGAGAGAAAGAGAGAGAGACAGAGAGAGAGGGAGAGAGACATATTTTCAGTCTGGTGTGAATAAAAGCAGTCTGTTATGTTTTTTAAGGTTAGAAGTTAATTTGTTTTATGGTTAAAGTTGGATTTGGAGTTGGTGTGCGTGTGTGTGTGTGTGTGTGTGTGTGTGTGTGTGTGTGTGTGTGTGTGTGTGTGTGTGTGTGTGTGTGTGTGTGTGTGTGTGTGTGTGTGTGTGTGTGTGTGTGTGTGTGTGTGTGTGTGTGTGTGTGTGTGTGTGTGTGTGTGTGTGTGTGTGTGTGTGTGTCAGTGTGTGTGTGTGTGAATAAACCCAAGCGTGTCACAGTTTCACCCGGACCTTTCTTTCTCTCCCCCCCCCCCACCAGATATAACGACGGATCGTTGTGGTGATGCTATAACCGACGACGCGCCAAAATCGCCAATCCAGTTTCCACAGGAATGAAATATCCTGACCTAATGGACACCCATCCCTACTCCTGTAGCCCCTCCCCCACCCCATGACCACGTTGCCAAGTGTATGTAGCCCTCTCTCCCTTTTCACATCCATCGTGCTACTGTACCACGACTGTAAATAGTATATTTCTGAGTCATAGTCCGCGACTTGATATTAGACCAGTCAGGTTGACTGTATGGTGTAACTGTGCTATTAAAGATTCATTGTTTAAAAGAATGGCCCGTGTTGATTTCTATTGTGTATATTAAGTCTGTGTTGATTTCTATGTGTATATGGAGTCTATGTTGATTTCTATGTGTAGCTATATGGGGTGAATGTTGCTCTTTGTATTAAGAAGATTAAGATTAAACTGGACTTTGAAGAAGTCTTTATTCATTGCATACATTGACAATGTCGTCATGCAGTGACACACACACATGCGATGGGCGGCACACACAGATACACACACATGCAATGTTCCTCTCTGCGTTTGACCCATCCCACCGTCCTTCCCCCCCAATTATGTTGTGCATGTTTATCCATTGGGTTTACCCTTGCGAGCACATGGGGAGAACATGCAAACTCCACACAGAAAGGCCTGGGAGATACCCCCCACCTGGGTACCTGGCAACGCGGAAGCCTGGTCCCCAAGCGGGAATCGAACCCTGGACCTTCTAGCTGTGAGGCGACAGTGTTAAAGGGGCTATGTACTGCTATTCCTAGCACTATTTGGGCAACTTTACACAATTCCTGTTAGTCTATTGAAGACATTTGTAAGGTTTTTTTCAAAAAAATGCATTGTTTTATATTTCTAATCAAGTACTCAAAACCATAATTTTTCAGCCTCAAGAAATCAGGCTGTTATGGCCTGGCTCCGCCCATAAGCACTTTGAGTGACAGTCAGTCCACAGTCTGCACTGGTAGAGGGAGGGAGGGAGGGGGGAGAGAGAGAGAGAGAGAGAGAGAGAGAGAGAGACAAGGCCCCCTCTCTCTTCCTTTCTCTCCCTCTCGGTGATGAGTCCGCGCGCGGCAGAGAGAGAGAGAGAGAGGGAGGGGGTGGGAGAGAGAGAGAGAGAGAGAGAAAAAAAAGACAGGCCGGGGCGTTAATGACAAGGCCCCCTCTCTCTTCCTTTCTCTCCCTCTCGGTGATGAGTCCGCGCGCGGCAGAGAGAGAGAGAGAGAGAGAGAGGGAGGGGGTGGGAGAGAGAGAGAGAGAGAGAAAAAAAAGACAGGCCGGGGCGTTAATGACAAGGCCCCCTCTCTCCCTCTCTCCCTCCCTCCCTCTCTCTTCCTTTCTCTCCCTCTCGGCTCTCGGTGATGAGAGTTCGCTGCAGCTTGTTTTTTTTTTTTTTCTTTCTTTCAATCTCCCGTTTGCGGGTGTGTGGCGCGCGGCCGGCAGGTACCCCCCCCCAAGTGCCCCTGCTCTCTCCATCTCTCTCTCCCTCTCTCTTCCTTTCTCTCCCTCCAGAGTGCACGGGCCCCACTCCGCCTCGCAGCTGAGGAAGTGGCTTCCTCCACTCGCTGTCTAGTCTAGGTAGAATGGGGGCGGGCATTAGCTCCAACCACAGAGCCAATCGCATCACTGTGCGCTACCCAGAGCCCGAATGACGTGACTCAGGCCTTCAAATCAAAATGGCCTGATTTACTGGAGGAGGAAAGGGGCTGGGCTGAATCTGAGCAATCCGCCAATATGGTATTTAGACACTAAAACACATTGATACAAACTCCTATTACTATAATACAATGCTAGAGACTGAAAAATTACATTTATAGTACATAGCCCCTTTAACCACTTCACCAAAGTGCCGCTCGATGTATATGGAGTCTATGTTGATGTCTAGGTGTATCTGGGGTGTTAGATTCTGATCAATCGGCCAGTATCACGTCTTCTTGTGTTATCATCTCTCCATCCAATCCCTCTGCGTTGTGTATTTGATTCCCCCGACGTCTCATACACTGGCTGATACAATCCTTATCATTCCCCGTTAGTGCAAACCGCCACCATAATGTTTCACCACCTTCGTAAGAAATCGACACCTTGACAGCATACCTTTCTTGAAAAAGCGTTGTTTATTGATATAAACAGAAGCCTCAGCCCAGATGTTATCAGATTGTATTTCCATTGCTATCGTCTCTGCTGTTATTCAGTCCAATGGTGGCTCAAGCCTTGTCTAGCCAGAACCCTTCTCCCGTTAGCCGAAGCTAATGATGATGTGTCATCCCCCCCCCCCCCCCCCCCCCACCGGCGAGGGTGAGAGGGATGAGAGTCTCTGATGGTTTCTTCCCTCCTGTGGGATTTGTTTCTTCCGTTCTGATTGTAGTCTGCCCCTACCCGGAACCACTGTCAGCTTTATAGGATCTTCATCATAGCAACGACGGCCCGCCCCTCCCCTGGTTGTCATGCGACGCGCTGTCATGACAACCGCGTTTAACCTTTACACACATAAAAACGCAGTTTCTACTGTCAAACCCTCTCCCTCGCTCTACCCCTGTCTTCTGTTATCTCTGATGTGCTAGATCGGAATGTAAACACCCCTGCTTAGTGTGGTGCTCACTAACACCCTGCTCGCTCTGAACCACCGTCTCCTGCTTCCACCACCGTCACCATGCACCTCTCTGACCTGGCACCTTTAGATGCTACCATCTCCCCCCAATCTATACATCACATACATTGAAAAACACCCCAAAACACCCGTTTTCTCTCAGGGGTGAATGTTGATTTTTACATGTATATGGAGTTTTAAACCAACCCTTAGACCTAAAACAGTATCAACAAATGAGGACAAGTAGTCATTGAGGCACAGAGAGAGAGATGGAGGCGCAGAGAGAGATATGGAGGCACAGAGAGAGAGATGGAGGCGCAGAGAGAGAGATGGAGGCGCAGAGAGAGAGATGGAGGCGCAGAGAAAGAGATGGAACTGGAGAGCATGGACTGGTCAGATGAGCTCAGTGGTACACAATCGCGCTGAGCCATGGATGCACACTGAAATACTGACCGTTATGAAAACCAGAGACAAAAAATGCTCTGAACTTCATAAAAGTCAGACAAAGCTTTCCAAAAGCTCAAACAGTGAACTCCAAGCCCACGTGATTGAACAAAAAATTCAAAGAAACAGACTAAGAAATGACGTAAACACCATGATCAAAACCGCAAAAAATATTTTTCATCAATGACAAAACTGAGGAAAACAAAAACAAACCCTGCGAACAGGTCGAAAAGTACCTAGCGAGAAAAAAATCTAATCTACGAATTCCAATCTGGCTTCAGAACTACCCACTCCACTGACACATGCCTTCTCTATTTGAACGACCACATCAAACAAGAGGTGGACGCCGGCAAATACTGCGGCATGGTCATGCTGGACCTACAAAATGTCTTTGACACTGTCAATCACTCCATTCTGATTGACAAGCTAAAAGCAATTGGTTTTGATAGTTTATCAGTGAGCTGGATGCAATCCTACCTTGAGGGGAGAGAACAGATGGTGGAGGTAAACGGTACTCTACCCCCCCCCCCTCACAGTGATCTGTGGTGTTCCACAAGGAAGCATACTAGGACCACTACTGTTCCTAATTTAAGCCCTAACTCAGCCCTGCTGGTCTCTGACAAGAACAAGTTACAGGTTGAAAAAACCCTCAGCTCAGAACTCGGCAGAATCTGCACCTGGCTCGCTGATAACAAACTATCATTACACCTGGGTAAAACAGAGTCCATTCTCTTCGGATCAAATAACAAACTCAGCAAGACCGACGGCTTCTCAGTTACAGTGGGTGACAATATTGTCACAAGGAAAGATGAAATTACATACCTAGGTTCCATCCTAGAGGCAAATCTTTCCTGTGACAAAATGGCATCCAAGGTAATAAAAAAAGTCAACCAACGAACTAGATTCTTGTACCGGATCTCCTCTCTGGTAAACAAGAATACCCTGAAGACTCTGGCAGGAGCACTCGTTCAAGGGTACTACGACTATGCTTGCACCTCATGGTACCAAAGCACCTCAAAGGCGCTAAAAACAAGATTACAAACATCACAAAACAAACTGGTCAGACTACTACTTGACCTTACTCCTAGAACCCACCTCACCCCTGCCCACTTTGACTACCTAGGATGGCTTAGAGTAGACGACAGAGTACAGCAACTTGCAATGGGCCTGGTCTACAAGATACACTATACGACTAAGGTACCCATGTACATGTCAAAATACTTCCCAAAGGTCAGTGAATACCACGACCACAACACCAGAGGAAGCTCAACAAATCATGTTAAACCCAGATTCTGCTCAAACAAGGGACTAAACACGTTTCGCAATTATGCCACATCAATGTGGAACACCCTACCCAAAGCTGTAAAGGAATGTCGGTCCGTGTACGTTTTGATAGTTCGTTTTTCGTTTCAAACGGAAATATGAAAAAACGAAAAGAAAAAAAACGGAAATACGAGGTGTTTTCCTATTTCCGTTTGAAACCAAAATCGAAAAAACAGGTTTTTGGCCCGTGTACGTTGTGATCGTTCGTTTTTTAGTTTTTGATGTGAAGAATGGAGAACGGAACCACGTGACAAGTACGTTTTCAATGTAAAAGCCATGCACGATCTAACGTTAACGAATATGTATAACGTTATGAATAAATACATAAATACATGCATACAGATCTATACCAGGGTAACGTTATGATACATAATTTTTTTGTTTTGTGCATTTCATTTAGACATGATCTTTTATGTGAAGTAATAGCCTAATAATATGGAAATAGCATGTGTGGTCTGTCCCAAATAGTGTTGTCTAAACGCACGTTAGCCAACAGATATCCTAGTTCAGTGGTCTGCAATAGGCGGCCCGCAGGCCGAAATAGGTCCGCCAGCAATAATATCTGCCCGTCAGATTATTTTGAGAATATGATTTGTGATGAAGACTCGCTTTATTGTATCGGAATCGGGAGACTTAGGTAAAGTTAGAAAGATATTCACAGATTCGAATTTCCGCGGTCAATAATTCTTAAGCAAATTGTTTTTAAAACACAAAGGACAGCTCTTTCCTATCGTAGTAAGGTAGACAATGAGCTACAACCTTATTTTCACCTAAACGAGGCGAGCCGGCCTCGGAGCTGTACATTTAATAATAATAATATTGATCTATATGTGCAGTCGGCCTTGAGGCAAGTGCGCAGCCAGGGACCGTCTAAAAAGTGCAAAACCGGAAAGAGACACTACAAAAAGATTCAATAACTTCACTGTCATACAGTGTATAGTGTCACCAAAATCACTGCACACATCATCAGTGGTATCCTATTATATTATAGTGTTATACTACAACACTTAGATTTGGAAAAAATGCTTTTTCATAATTCTGGGGATTTTGTATAGGAAAAAACATTAACCCTTTAATGTTCACTCAAAGAAAACAACTATGTAAAAATTATTCTTTTGTATTTTTAATGTTATTGGGGCACAGAATCAAAAAAATATTTTGTATAGACCCCCCAGTTTTTTTAAATATAGGCCACTACCAAATGGTTGAGATGCTGCTTGATGGTAAATGTACCTAATACATAATGATACATGTATAATAACAATTATATGATAATTTAATACCTACACATACCAAAAAAAGTAACTAAGTAGAAAAAGTTTAATTACTGGAAAACAAGTCATGTCAAGTACATTTAATTTTATCAAAAGAACTTCCAACACTTGAAATGACACAGTTGTATTGTCAAAAACATACGGGGACTTTACTGTATGTATTTCCCCCTCTCAAAATCACAAAAAAGTACCCATGGGAACTAGTACCTACAGTACTTCTCAACTGGTCTGTGTAAATGATCAAAAGAACTTCACTTCACTTGTACAATTCAATCACTTTGAATGATACGTGTGTTTTCAAAAAGGTATGGGGCCTCTATTTGTTTACCCCTCTCAAATTCACAAAAAAGGACCCACAGGGACATGTTCCAAACTATGGTTTTGCATAACGTCGTCACCACTTTGCTCCCTAGAGGTAGCTCCTGCTCTTCCTCACTTAGATCAACATTGAAGAATGTGGACGACCCTTGATAGAGCAATAGGTCATGGATGATGCCAGATGAACTGGCACGGCAGAACGCCTTGAAGGCACACTTGTCAGGTTTATTGGCAATGTACTGGCGGAGAGTGCCAGCCCTTGTGCCTTCATATGACACCATGACTTCATGTGTTTGTAAGTGGATGGGATGAGGAGACACTGCTTACGAAGCATCTCTAAAAGAGGCCGGATTTTGTCAAATCGGTCAGGGCTGCCGTCATACTGCTGATTATCATTGAAGTGAATGTAGCGGCATAACAGCATGAATCTCCTCTTCGGCATGATATCAGCTATCACATTGATACGTGATTCGGGATGCCAGTAGTCCTCGATGGCCGGGAAGTGGAAAACGCCCATCAAAGTAGTATAGCCAGGAAATCTTCAATCTCACCAGAGTTAGTCTTGACTGGATCCCCCAACTCCTGGGCAGAGTACAGATTGGTGTGGTGAGCAATATGATGAATCATCTCATCAGTGAAAAGTGTTTTGAAGTACTGGAAGGGTGTCTTGACAGCATCTGGGGTGACAAACTGAGTCAGGAACCTGGAATTCCTCAATATCTACATGCTTCCAGATTCTCCTGGCCTCTTTTTCTTTCTTTTCTGTAATTTTCTTCTTCTTTGTGCCTGGGGGTGACCTTGGGTCAGGGGTGTCATTCAGCTCTTCCATGTTGACTGTTTTAGGGTGTTTTTCCCTTTTTTCTTCTTCTTAGCAGATGTGCTTGTTGAGGGCATCTCCTCCTCATCCATAGATTCAAAGGAAAGATCCCCAATCACCTCTGCTTGTTTGGGCAGATAATCAGGATTCAGGATCCCCTATCGAGTCATCATAATCACTCAGATCAGCCTCAGAGTCTTGAGGATCTTCTGGTACAAGGGCCAGAAAACCCTGTGGCCTTGAAAAAAAAATTATTTAACATCCATCTATTATTTGTAAAACACAGAAACAGAAGGGGGGAGAAAATGCATTATATATAAATGTCAGCATGTTTGTTACAAAAATCATACATAATCAGTATAATAACACCATGAATGTAACATATTAACAATAATGCATCAACAGAAGTGTTTTTATTCAATAGAAAATAGTCAATTTGAATGAGATTAGCATAACTTCACCAAACTGTTACCAAACGGTTGAGTTTCTTCTCCATGCAAAATATTACCATAAATTGTCCACTCAGCCATCTGGTAGAGCATCTTTTAAAAAATATATTTGACCCTTGTAAAAAAAGATTGTGTTGCATCAAGTTACATAATTATGTTAAGTAATGTGTTAGATGATATAATATGTTGAAAAAACTAAGCTTACCTTTGAAAATCCAGCCAAAAATAGTTCACATGTCAGGAGAGATTTTTCAGTTTCTAACTTTCTGGTAGCACACTGAGTGAGAAAGCTACTGTCAAAAAGCAGAGTGCCATCTAGTGGATTTTTTTGGCATAGCATACGTTCCCTTCTAACATTCCCAGAGAGCAGTCGCATTTATTATCTCTCCTCCCAGCCCTCCAAGGCCTTCTCTACCCTCCCCCCTGCAGCCGTCTTCGTCTCTGTACGCCAGCTCTACTATCTGCCTCTCTAACGGTGTGGATTCTAAGCTGCATTTAATAACGGTGTGGATCTCTACTTTCAACTGCCTCCTTGACGGTGTGGACTTTCTACTTTCTTCAATATACCTGACTCCCTACTCAATCAATGGATCAACAAGTAAGCTGGGGATTTGCAGCAGTTGATTGAATCTTCTCTTCAAGAAAACAAAGTGCGACCGAACCGCTGTGTCCGATCGGGACATTCCAGGCGGGGTTTGCAATTGACAGTTGGGATAAATGGCGATCAATATGCCTATATTCTATTGAGATTGAAGATGTTGAGGATTTGTATATCCTCGTCATCCTCATGTTCGGTTTGGGAGCGATCGCAATTTGGATTTGGATATGCTGCCATCAGGTAGTGGCCAGGTTTGAAATCGCCCACATGGAACTTGCAAAGAGGCTCGCACAACACGCAGCGGACGAACAATTAAGGGGTCAAGTCATGTTGGGGGTCGCGCAGGACATTAGGACCGTGACAAAGAAGACTGATCTGGATTAAATTGATGTTATTCAGGAATCATTATAACCTGATGCAACACCCCACCCCCCCCCCCCCCCCCCCCGCCACACTCTAAACTCAAGTCTGTGGAAGAAACCGAAGAATGTTCGAGGTCAATGATAGAGGCCGCGCTAGAGAATAAGTCAAGATAAGATCTGGTTTGTGACGTCCGTACTCATCACAGCCAAGGACGGGACAGAATCAAACTGTCTGAAGATAAGAGGGATGGCAGGCCCCCCCCCCCCGATCCTCACCCAAACCTCCCTCCCACGTGCACGCCTGGCGACGTGCACGGACTGGAGGGGAGGGACCCTCGACTGTCTCATTCGCCCAAATCCTAAGCCAACTACCCTATCCTTAAGCGGCAACTGTAGCTAACCACCCCCCACCCCCACTCTCCGCCCTCCCTCCCAACCCCCAAATCCCCTCCCCTGAGGGTGCTTCTTGAAACACACAGACTTTCGGCATAGAGGAACATTGTAACAACAAATGTGCTTTGTTTGTATAAATTTAGGGTTGTGCCATTATTACTATGCAAAT
This sequence comes from Notolepis coatsorum, assembly GCF_963971535.1. Lineage (NCBI taxonomy): Eukaryota > Metazoa > Chordata > Actinopteri > Aulopiformes > Paralepididae > Notolepis > Notolepis coatsorum. The sequence continues at coordinate 88,166,937 of NC_140168.1, forward strand.
ATAATAATTGTGATTCATTTTGTAATGAGTTGTATGTGTCTGTTTCTAGCATCCTTGACATCCAAGGACAACGATGTAAATAAGTCACTGCGCCTTTTTCGTTCCTATCCTTGACAAAAGTGTAAATGGAGTAAAATCTGTATATGTTTTGTGTCTAAATAAAAACCTTCAACCTTCAACCGAATGGTAGAGATGGCTCAAAAAGGCTCAGTTAAAGTGGAAATGAAGCAGTGCGATAAATACATATTCATAGCATCACATTAGTATTTAGATAAGCCACAGAAGAAGTCACGTTATAAAAATAAGCAGTTTCTAAGAAAAAACGATTTGTTGTGTACATTTCTGAAGCATTTAGCATTATGGGCGCGGCCATTTTGTTGCTGACGTCATACCGTGGGTTGGGTGTATACACTCTGGTTAGCTGCCTATATTGAATGGGTCAGTCAGCAAATAAAATGTTGCCTACAAAACAACGGGACCGCGGTGGTTCTGTTTGTATTGCTCCTGGCTGTTCAAACTAATTTTACCATGTGAGAGAGAGGAAAGTTGGTTAATTTCCACAAACTACCAGTGAAAAAAATAGTGTTGTTGACATGTTGGCTCGGGCTGGCTGCACTCAGGCGGCGCGACCAGTTTGTTGGACAGGGAAGGAGGATCTGCAGAGAACACTTCATTGCCTCGGATTATGTTGTTGGGGTGGGATGTTTGTCCAGAAGACCACTAATCAGCTGAAGCCGGACGCGGTTCCCTCGGTCTTCGACAGACAGACCGGCGTTAGCTCTCGGGAGCGCTCGCTAGCTAGTTGGCACCAGCCGGGGCCCGGCGTTAGCTCTCGCTAGCTAGTTAGCGTTAGCAACCGGAGCGTCGCAGAGCATTCAGCCTTGTGTAGCCAGCAGGCTGAATGCTCCGCGACGCTGGTTGAAGTGGGTCTAGGTAGCCAGCAGGCTGAATGCTCCGCGACGCTGGTTGAAGTGGGTCTAGGTAGCCAGCAGGCTGAATGCTCCGCGACGCTCCGGTTGCTAACGCTAACTAACTAGCGAGAGCTAACGCCGGGCCCCGGCTGGTGCCAACTAGCTAGCGATCGCTCCCGAGAGCTAACGCCGGTCTGTCTGTCGAAGACCGAGGGAACCGCGTCCGGCTTCAGCTGATTAGTGGTCTTCTGGACAAACATCCCACCCCAACAACATAATCCGAGGCAATGAAGTGTTCGCTGCAGATCCTCCTTCCCTGTCCAACAGGCTGGTCGCGCCGCCTGGGTGCAGCCAGCCCGAGCCAACATGTCAACAACACTGTTTTTTTCACTGGTCGTTTGTGGAAATTAACCAACTTTCCTCTCTCTCACATGGTAAAATTAGTTTGAACAGCCAGGAGCAATACAAACAGAACCACCGCGGTCCCGTTGTTTTGTAGGCAACATTTTATTTGCTGACTGACCCATTCAATATAGGCAGCTAACCAGAGTGTATACACCCAACCCCCGGCATGACGTCAGCCATGACGTCAGCAACAAAATGGCGGCGCCCATGTTGAAAACAGGGATATTATATTATATTTTTCAGACAAATAAGATAGATTTCACATTTGATTATAGAACCCTGTCTTACACAAGGTACACAACAAACAAACTAGGATCACATTGCTCACTGCTTCATCTCCACTTTAAGTTTAACACATTTGTCAATGAGAGATAGTGACAAAAAATTTGCTATTCCAAATGGTTGAGCAGACTATTTTAAATATCTTCACTCTTATAGAGTGTAGTGTCACCAAACTCACTGCAGTGACTGCACACATCAATGTTATCCTACTGGTTATCCTCTTGACTAGCTTGTAGAGGGATTCTCCAGGATAGCAGCCAGCTTCCTTCTCATCCCCCTCTCTGCCATCACCTCTAGTCTGACCAGCTCGACTCCCACCACAGAGCTCAGCTTGTTCAGTTTGTTGGTGTCCCTTGAGTTGATGTAGCCCCCCCAGCATAGAAGAGGACGCTGGCCACTACAGACTAGAATGACTGTCTGCAGCAGTGACACATTGAAGGACCGGCCCACAGCAAAAAGACCAGTGTTGAATTAACTCTTCTTTAACTCCAAAACAGAGTTAAAGTAACACTAAGGGGATTAGACAAATAACACTGCTCCGAGTAAAATGTTTACTATTTGGGAGTGTTAATTGCACTCCCTAAAGTGTCAAGTTATCAACTCTGACATTTTTTTTTTAAATGAATTTTATATACGTATATATTAATAATCTATAATATAATATATATAAGAATGAATTCCATAAACTAAATCATTTTCAAAAATAAAATGTATTGTTCTCCCTTGGTCAATACAGCTGAATTAAAACATCATGAATGAAGGTATAATGTACAACAGAAAAAAAAATGCCAAGGCTTTTTTTGCGCCCCTTAATTGATTTTCGGGTGTTTTTTTTTTATTTCGGGGGCACCAAATTTTTGTGATGAAAATTTACAAAGATTATAAAACATTGTCGACACTTTTTTTTACAGTCTTCGTCCCTATGTTTGATAACGTAATGTTAATGTATCCATATATAGGGCTCTACGCTAACCTTTTTCCCAAGGAGCACATGTGCTCCTAAATAATTTTTTTATAAATAAAAATCTAAATAAAAATGTAGGAGCACACAAAGAAATTTAGGAGCACAGTGAACATTTTTCAAGTAACACATAGTTTATTAACAAACTATTTATTACATGCATATTATACTGTGCGTGTGCATACTAAGGGCTAAACATCTGTGCAAATAGCACATACCACCAAAATCACAAATTGGCCCATGCCTACTAGACGCAAAGGATATCAGTTGTCAAGCTGCTTTTGTATGTTGTAGTCTTGTCACGATACCAACATTTTGACTTTAGGAAGGATAGGAATGGCAATGGAATATATTATTAGATGACAGAACATGGAAAATTCTTTATACAATTATTTAATTCATTATAATTTAAACGCTATTGAATAATAGTTAATTAATAGTTAATACAATTATTCTGTTACAGCTACAACCAGGGGCGGACTGGGACACAAATTCAGCCTGGGACATTCAGACGCACCAGCCCACGCACCAGCCCCCAAAACCGGCCCACACAACGGCCGTTATGAAACACTCGTCCAGTATTAAACAACCCACGGCTGTGGCTAAGGAGTCAACATTAGGGAGACCAAATCTACACCCCGCCCCTAGATGTGCACTTGTGCACAGTGCACGCACACACACACACACACACACACACACACACACACACACACACACACACACACACACACACACACACACACACACGCACACACACACACACTAAGGCTGAGCCTGAATGTTCGAACGCTCGAACGTTCGTTCGTTATGTTAACATTCAAATTCTAAATCAAAATTCGAATTTCTAATTTTTAATAAATAATAAATAAAAGATATTTTTAATTTTTTATGTTTCTTTTATGTGTCTATTCATTCTGTTTGAACCAATGTGGGTTTTCTTCACAGTTGCAGATAAAGATTAGGCTACACTAATATTAAAACAAACGTTATATTCATTAAAGAAAGTTGATTTAATAAAAAGGAGACTCGTTTAATCAGATTAATCACTTTATTCAAATTGAGGATTTAGTTTGAGGATATTTAAAAAAAGAAGATTTTTTTTTTTACTAGGTTCGAACGTTCGTTCGTAAAACCCTGACGAAGTTCAAAACCCAAAAACAGGCTTCGGGGACAGCCTTAACACACACACACACACACACACGCACGCACGCACGCACGCACGCACGCACGCACGCATGACATTAGTCTGTCTGTCTGTCTGTGTGTGTCTCTCTCACTCTCTCTCTCTCTCTCTCTCTCTCTCTCTCTCTCTCTCTCTCTCTCTCTCTCTCTCTCTCTCTCTCTCTCAGCTTGGAGAGATGGCGTCGCTACGACCGGCTGCCTGGCTGTGCGCTCCGTCGAGACTGTGCTTACTTTTGTTAATATTTATAGTTTTAAGAGTTTTGTTTGTACCAACTGTTGGTGCATTTAATGTGTATGACCGTCAGTCACTCATAGACATTGGATTACGGGAAATTTACCAACTGGATTACTCTCTGGATCAGCTCTCTGAACCACAACAATGGCCTGTTGAGATCTTGAGGACAATCAAGATCAGACCTCGATCCAAGGAACAAAGGATCCAGGCGGCGAGGGAAGAGAGCCGGAGTCCGTAACAGATTGAGAACCAGGCGATACCGAACGCCACTACGCAGTATATTGCTAGCCAATGTACAATCAATAGACAATAAACTAGATGACATCAGAGCAAGGATTCAATTCCAGAGAGACGTTAGAGACTGTAATGTTCTCTGCTTCACCGAGACGTGGTTGATGCCGGACGTCCCAGACCACGCCATCCAACCGGCCGAACACCGCAAGGATAGAACAGTAGAATCCGACAAACAGCGTGGAGGTGGAATAGCCTTCATGTTGAACAACAATTGGAGCGATCCAGCCAACGTGAAGGAACTATCGAACCACTGCTCCCCCAACCTGGAATATATATCCATCAAGTGTCGACCTTTCTTCCTCTCGAGGGAGCTAACGTCGATCATCCTGATCGGAGTGTATATTCCACCGCAAACAAACACTGGTGACGCGCTCTCCAGGCTCCACGACGAGGTAAACAAACTCCAGTCAGCGAACCTTGACACTGCTATTGTGGTTGTGGGTGATTTCAATAGCGCCAATCTGAGAAAGGTATTGCCGGATTTCTATCAGCATGTGACTTGTAACACCAGAGGCGGTAAACATTTTAGACCACTGTTACTCGCAATTCAAGGGTGGGTACAAGGCTCATTCTGCTAGTGGCTTCGGAAAATCTGATCATGCAGCCATCTTTCTTTCACCAAAATATAAACAAAGAATCAAGAGCACTCCGGTAGTCTCGCGAGAGGTGCAGAAATGGGATATGGAGTCAGAGGAGACGCTTCAAGCTGCGCTTGAGTGCACAGACTGGAGTGTATTCCGTGACAACACAGATAATAACATAAATGACTACACGGAGACAGTGCTGGACTTTGTTCGTACTTTGGTGGAAGAAACAATCCCCACTACCATAATTAAAGTTTACCCAAATCAAAAGCCCTGGGTAGACAAATCCGTCCGTGAAGCTCTGAAAGCGCGCACCACATCATACAACGCCGGCCTGGTGGCAGGCAACATGAATGACCACAAGGTGGCGCGATACAACGTAAGGAGGACAGTAATAGAGGCAAAACGGCGCTACAGGGATAAAATTGAACTTCAGTTTGAACAGGCTGACTCCAGAGCTATGTGGCAGGGCCTCAAAACGATGACAGACTACAAAGGCACCTCCCTCAAACTGAACAGTGACATCTCCTTAGCAAATGATCTCAATACCTTCTATGCAAGGTTTGAGGCTGGTAATAACAACACCAGCCTACAAGCCACGGCAATGGGGGGGGGGGGGGTCTGCTGATGGAGACTCAGTGTTCAGGGTAACAGAGCATGAGGTGGACCTTTAAAAAAGTGAATATCAGGAAGGCAACAGGACCGGACGGCATCCCCGGCCGCGTCCTAAAAGTCTGTGCCGACCAACTGGCCTTGGTATTCACTGACATATTTAACCTGTCCTTAGAACAGGCTGTCATCCCCACCTGCCTGAAGAAGTCCACTATCATCCCTGTACCTAAAAAATCCAAGCCTGCTTGCCTCAACGACTACCGCCCTGTAGCTCTCACCTCCATAGCCATGAAGTGCTTTGAGAAGCTAGTAAAGGGCTACATCTGCTCCTCCCTCCCCATCAACCTGGACCCCCTGCAATTTGCATACCGCCCCAACAGGTCCACGGAGGACGCCATAGCCCATGTGCTGCACACAGCAGCATCACACCTGGACAAGAGGCAGGGGAACTATGTGAGAATGCTATTCATCGACTACAGCTCGGCATTCAATACCATAGTCCCCTCCAAACTCATAGCCAAGCTCAGGGACCTGGGCTTGAACTATGACCTCTGCCAGTGGGTCTTGGACTTCCTGACGGGCAGACCCCAGGTGGTGAGAGCAGACAACTGCACCTCCTCATCCATCACCCTCAACATAGGGGCCCCCCAGGGCTGTGTTCTGAGTCCCCTCCTCTACTCCCTGTACACACATGACTGTGTGGCTCAGCGGAGTAACAACACAATCATCAAATTTGCTGACGACACATTAGTGGTGGGCCTGATCTCTGCAAACGACGAGAGGGCCTACCTGGAAGAGGTCAAGGTCCTGGCGGGATGGTGCCAGGAGAACAGCCTCTCCCTGAACATCAGCAAAACAAAGGAGATGATTGTGGACTTTAGGAGGTCGGGGGTCAGGGACTACAGCCTCCTCAGCATCGACGGGGCACCGGTTGAGAGAGTGAACAGTTTTAAGTACCTCGGAGCCCACATATCCGAGGACTTGACATGGACCACACACATTGACAGTGTTGTGAAGAAGGCACGACAACGCCTCTACTTCCTCAGGCGCCTAAGGAAGTTCCAAGTCAGTCAGAAGATCCTTAAGAACTTCTACTCATGTACAATAGAGAGCATCCTGACTGGCAATATCACCTCCTGGTTTGGGAATAGCACCGCACAAGACCGAAGCAGACTACAGAGAGTGACACGTTCAGCCGAACGCACAATTGGAGGGGGGCTTCCCACCCTCCAGAACATTTACAACAAGCGGTGCAGGGGTAAGGCTAAGAGAATCATCAAGGACTCCAGCCACCCAAACAACTGCCTCTTTGAACTGCTGCGGTCAGGCAAGCGATACCGGAGTCTCAAGGTGAGCACAGAAAGACTCAGAAGAAGCTTCTATCCCCAGGCCATCAGGCTGCTCAACGAACAATAAACACTATGCAACAACCATCAAATGCACACAGCACACACATCCACACACACACACACTCACTTTAAACAAACAACACACTGCAGCACCCACTCTCCACACTTTAGATCACCTAAACACACTTTATATTTATTGGTAAAGGATTTGCACTACAACTCGTACACCTTACTGTAAATTGTACCTAAATTGTACCTCATCCCATTTCTGCTTTGCACTATATAGTATTGTATATTAGTACATTGCATAGTATATTGTATATTGTATGGTAACTCAGTTACTTCTATTCTGCATCGAACATTGTACATATGTCTATACTGAACACTGTGACCTCTATTTCTACTTCTATTTTACATGCTATACTATTTTATTTCATACTTATCTTGTCTAGCACAGTCTCTGGAGCGTAACAGTAAGAAGCATTTTGTATAAAAGTATTCTGTACTTCTGTATGACAACTATTAAAGAAACTTGAAACTTTAAACTCATCCATGATAAATTAACTTTGACTTGAATGAATGCCCATTCTTTCTCTAGAACAATACAGATTGACTGTTTCATTATGCACTATACAACTAAGGTTAATAAGTTATAATTAAGATATCAATTGTATAAGATTTATTTAGGATAACTAAAGACAGGACTTTACAAAAAAGTTGACAATCACATTAATTTCTTCCAGAACAAGCTTAAAATAGCAAAGGATATATGGTTGATCATTTGTCTGTCTATCGTGTCTGTTTGCCTCTTTTTCTCTCTCTCTCTCTCTCTCTCTCTCTCTCTCTCTCTCTCTCTCTCTCTCTCTCTCTCTCTCTCTCTCTCTCTCTCTCTCACACCTTTGTAAAACACTCATGAGACCAAAAAAAAAGCCTTTGAAAACAATATGTAAAGATATATAAGATGGTATATATATATACATATTGTTCACACTATGGTGTGGCATAAGACATGGTGTTTACACATTCAAGTGGTTAGGGCTGGGCCATATAACGATAACGATAATTATCGCAATATATTTTAATAATCGATATAGAAAAAAAATTATATCGATTTTGTCTTTCTTGCCTGCAACTTAAAGTAATGGCTTTGCTTGTCCAAATGACAATACTGACCAAATTGAGATATATTTTTCTCTTGTCCATTTATTTTGTTTGCTTTCTAATGTAAAATACAGTTTGAAACCGTCTGTACACAGTAGGCTATGTGTGCTAGCAGAGCTAGTCTCCAGTCACGAGTCACAGTGGTTTGTCCACCAAAAAAGCGCCAAAAGATAGAAAAGAAACTAGCAGAGCCAGAACTGGTGCCACAGCCAGCAGAGAAGCCTGTTTACTTTCGCTTTCAAACCAGCTGCAGCCTGAGAACTGGAGTGTGAGGGGCTGTAACACTAAAGATGGCGGCAACGACAAAGAATTGCTGCAAAATAAACATACATCTGTTGTTTAAAAATATATATATATTCTTTTTAATACTTATAACAATATAGATAATTATGGATATCGCGTGATATGATATTGTTATCGATATCGTTATCGCGATATCATTTTTGGCCATATCGCCCAGCCCTACAAGTGGTTATATTGTAACTGTCATAATCTGAACCATCTGGACAGACAATCCTCTGCCACCCTCTGGCGCTCTGTTTGCGGTACTGCAGAACTGCCTACTCATTGTGTACTGTCATAATCTGAACCATCTGGACACAGACAATCCTCTGCCACCCTCTGGCGCTCTGTTTGCGGTACTGCAGAATTATCTAACGTTAACACAAACTTAAACTAACGTTACAACTAACCTAAAGTTAGTTTAGGTTCGTGTTAACGTTAGATAATGTACAAAATAAACGTATTTCCACTGCTATAGACGTCGCTCTTTTATTTTGGAACCCCCCCGACCGGAAGTTATTACCCTCGTTATCTGCTTGAGTGTCCGGTTGTTGGTTTTCGTTAGCTACAGTAGCAGCATATCAACACCAGCCATGGGAATACTGTTTTCTAAATTGGGGAGGCTTTTAATCGTCAAGGTAAGAGGATTTTAAGTCATGGTATCCATAAACTTGAATCGGTTCGGATCCTTTCGTGACTGTAGGGAACTGTAGGGAACTTGAGGGTACAAGTCTGACCCACTTCCAGTGATGAAGCTAAGCTAAGCTAACGGAGCGGGCGTTCCCTAAGCCTAACCCACGCACAGAGACAACAAAGGTAGGTATCTTCTTGTCTAACTCCAGGGAAGATGGCAAATAAGCTATTTTCCCAAAATGTTGGTGTTTTCCTTTAAGTGTTTTGGTTAATCAGAGTGTTTACCAATCGTATATTATCTATTTTTTTTGTTCCAAGTGTTATTTTTGATTACATCACTAACAAAATAATAAAAGAAAAAAGACTAATTTAATCAGATTAATCACTTTATTCAAATTGAGGATTTAGTTTGAGGATAAAAATTAGAAATGAGAATAATTTTTTTTATTTAAATTTTTTTATTAACCCTTTATCTGCCGGAGCTTATTCTCATCATTGTAGCCTCTTTGCCAGTACTGTAAGTCTATGGAGATGTTCACCTTCTTTGCAGGGCTATAACTTTTTTAATTGTATTGCTAAATTGACATTACTATGGCCCATTCAACATCAATTATCTATCGTTCAGGACGTAGGAACGTTTTACTTTTTCATTCACACATTCATACAAAAATACAGTCTAGAGTATAAATATGTTTTTATCGTTTTCTGAACTATTTCATAGAACGTGAGTTACAGCCATAAATGCATATATTAGATCATCAAATGCAGTTTGATACCGATTGACGCCAGATAAAAAAATGTCAACTGTACATGGTCCTAGACATTATGAATTATCATCTGATGTTGACCGGAGGGGGGGGGGGGTCGTTTATAATTCCGTGGCCCACGTTAAAGCATTTATGTAGTATGGGTGATATATAGATCAGAGCAGTTTGTATCGAAAATGGTAAACAAACAGGCTGAAACTCACCCCAGTCTCCTCTTACCGTTGGGTGATGAGCGTGGAGCAAAAAGATCGCTATTATGGGATGTTGATATATGCTATCCATTTCCAGGTTGTATAATACTATATACGTCCAAATAATGTTGTTTATTGAGTTATGGCAACGGATCGATGTCCAGTGTGTCAAGATGGAGTCCCGCGATCGATAGCGAGTGGCCGGACAGAATAGGGGAAACACCAAGCACTTCCGGTCCTTCCGGTTTTGGCACCTCGCCGATCGGCCACCAGGTGGCGGTATTGAAGCGTTGGAGAGTTGAGCGGAGATCTACAGCACCCGTCAAGGATCCGTGGGTGAAATATGAATACCATGACAGAAATTTGAAATATTGATTTCAAAGACGCTGTAAAATCTCATTGGCAGATTGCGCATGGCGAGGAATGACGTCTTAACGTTATCGGCGGGGAAAGGGTTAAAAATGAAGGTTCGAACATCCGTACGAAAAACCCTGACGAAGTTTGAATCACTATATTCAAATTGAGGATTTAGTTTGAGGATAAAAAATTATAATAATAAAGAATTTATATTAAAAATTTTTTTAATTAAAAACGAAGGTTCGAACGTCTGTTCGAAGAACCCTGACGAAGTTTGAATCCCAAAAACAGGCTTCGGGGACAGCCTTACCAAACATTATTTATATTATTAAACCTGCATTTCTCAACCAAGGTGCCTTGCCTACCGTTTTGCTGTGGAAAGGTGAGTGTCCACAACGGCTAGCTAGCTGTTCTACTTGAATACTGAATGTTAATATTGAATCAGACAATATTGAATACTGAATGTTAATTCAGGTTGACAGTTGACATCATTTGACAGTTGACAGGGGGCTGGAAAGTTGATTTAATAAAAGAAAAAATACTCATTTAATCAGATTAATCACTTTATTCAAATTGAGGATTTGGTTTGAGGATAAAAAAAAATTATAAAAAAAAAAATTATAAAAGAAAATGAGAATAATTTTTTTTCATTTAAATTATTTTATTAAAAACGAAGTACCCTGACGAAGTTTGAATCCCAAAAACAGGCTTCGGGGACAGCCTTACCAAACATTATTTATATTATTCAAATGACACTCAAACATGTTCCGTTGTGATGTCACAGTATGATGTCATAATAGAACATTCTAGAACATTTGTGATGTCACAGTATGATGTCATAATAGAACATTCTAGAACATTTGTGATGTCACAGTATGATGTTATAAGAACATTTGTGTTCTATATATATTCAACAATTCTCTCAAGATCTCATTGTGCATAATATTGAAACAGGATCCTACAACTGTCTATCCTACAACACATAGACTGATACCTGCATTTATCAACCAAGGTGCCTTGCCTACCGTTTTGCTGTGGAAAGGTGAGTGTCCACAACGGCTAGCTAGCTGTTCTACTTTAATACTGAATGTTAATATTGAATCAGACAATATTGAATACTGAATGTTAATATCAGACCATGTGGGTGTTTTCTCTGCAAAACAGAAATAATTTTTTTTTAAACACTTTCAATTAAAGTTACTTTAATGGTCAGACCAAAATAAAATAAACGGTACATTTTGTTTTCTTAGCTTTTTTTGTCTACCACAAGAGTGTCAAACTCATTCTATTTTGGTCCGAGTGTATGCTGGTTTGTGTTTCAACCTATACCATACACCAGCTGATTTCACAAATTAGCTCACCTCCACAACCAAGAAGGTGCACTAATTAGGGGGCTTTCTCACTCAACATCGGGGTCGAAATCAGCTCCGTGCCGTCCTCATTCCGAGTTCCGTGCCGAACTCCCCCCCCCCTCTCCCCCCTCTAGTTTGTGTACACACTTCAGTCTGGGTGCGCTCTGGGTTTTGTTTACGGTTTGCGTTTTGAGCTTGTAAGCTTGCCGTAGTCGATGATGTCACGCTCGAAATGTAAACACAGGAAGTGTTAACACGGAGACTGGAGAATGGATGTTGATATAAAGAAACAAATAACTAATAAATATGAAGTTATATTTGAACCTCTGTTGTCAAGCCTTGTCAATATAACCCACCCCCCTTTTCTCACGAATGGAACTCTGTTGTAGAGTCCGCTTTTGATCATTTTGCAGGGTTAACAATAACGCTAAGCTAACGGCTAACGCTAGTTTTACTAGTAACATTGCTCGCATCGATTATATTGAATGTCATTGATCTACTGGTCGACCGAAAATGTAAACGGGAATGTCTTAACACGACTGCGGACTCTGGATGTTGATATAAAATGAACAAATTGCCAATAAATATGAAGTTATATTTGAACCTCTGTTGTCAAGCCTTGTCAATATAACCCACCCTGTAACTGAGGGGTACAATTCCCTGACTGTATTGATAAGTATGGTATCATTAAACCACTACCGCTTTATGTACTTTAATTACTGGCCATACAGTACATGATATATAAATATGATGAACACTTCCCACAATAAATCGGTTCCACACAAAGTGGTAATTAAGTATTTATTGCAGCAAAAGGTACATAATATACTTCTCTATTATACTTTGGATGCGCTTATAAGGCAAAGGAATGTGCGTAGGCAAATCAATAATGAATGTCCATTCTCTGGTTACGCAGGAGGTAATTATACAACCTGAATCTTAGGGAATTATATCTATGGTACACTAGTAATATATAGCGGGAGATACTGGAAGGGTCCCCCCGGTTGTAAGCCAGCAGGGGTAGAGGATCTGTCGGTAGTAGAGAGTCTGGTCAACGATGACTAAGGAGACTCCAAGTACAGGAGACGGTGCAATAGTCTCTTGATCCACAGACGAATACAGCTGTTCTCCGTAGACTGTAGCTCCACAGTGAAGAAAGCTAGCCGGCCTCAGGCTCTCTGAGGCGCAGACTCGACCTGGCTCCTCACAGGGTAAATCCCACACGTGTAGGCGTCGGCGATTCTCCGCTCCATAAATCACAGGACCAAAACAAATATAATCCAGCCGCAAAGGGCTATGTAGTCGTCGGGTAGATTAATCCAGTGTACATGTCCACACGGTTCTCGTCTAGGTCTCCTCGGGTGAAAGCGCCATGAAAGCAGCCCAGCCTGGATAAGCACTCTAGCTGATACGAGGAAGCGTTGGTGATGCTGGTCACTGTAGAACTTTAGCCGCACGATACACTATACACAAATAGACTATTACTGACTTAATAGAAATATGTCGCACTCGACGGTATAGCGCCAAACTCTGACAATTCAGTTATTAATTCGCACACGGTCTCAATGCTCTATTTTGGGGCCAAACAGGCCATACTTCACCGCACGGAGTATCGTGGGTGAGGCTTCAACTTATTGGGTAACTCTACTTCTGTATTCACCTGCGCCATATTTATATGCACGGCGAACAATCTAGTGCCAACCTCATTTCTGTCTCGTAGCCCTGGGCAAGGCCGGGCATGTTCAGACATGTCTTGACGGTGGCTTTGAACCTGACTCTGGAGGCACGGCTCTGGCGCCTGTGGACCGCTGTCCAATAGGAGAATGAAATATTATGGTCTGTAATAGGCTAAAGGGATATTCCGTGTATATGTACAAGGAATATACAAGGGATATCAAACGATATACAAATACTATGCAATATATATCAATCAATAAATATATATATTCGGTTTAATCTGATCCTTTGTAACACACCCCATTTTATCACGAATGGATGGTGTTGTAGAGTCCGCTTTTGAGCGTTTTAACGATCTACTGGTCGACCACGGCCGACTGGTTGGGCACCACTGGTCTAATAGAAATAAATGCATTCGAACAAGAAAGTATAGTATACAGCAATGGCTAACGGCTAAACGCTAGTTAGCTAGCCTGTTCAGAAGCTAACATTATCCCATCGCTTGTGGCAATTATATTGCATGTCATTGATCTACTGGTCGACCACGGCCGACTGGTTGGGCACCACTGGTCTAATAGAAATAAATGCATTCGAACAAGAAAGTATAGTATACAGCAATGGCTAACGGCTAAACGCTAGTTAGCTAGCCTGTTCAGAAGCTAACATTATCCCATCGCTTGTGGCAATTATATTGCATGTCATTGATCTACTGGTCGACCACGGCCGACTGGTTGGGCACCACTGGTCTATAGAAATAAATGCATTGAACAATGTATAGACATAGCAATGGCAAACAAAATTGCCAGGCCTAACCGCCCCCACTCAGCGCGCACCTGAGACCACCTATTTCAGCGGTCCAGGTTCAGCGCCCCCGGGGATGAATCAGCGGGGGGCGGGGACGGGGGACAGCGTTCTCACTCAGACAGACACACCCTTTTCTGATGCGAGCCGGCTCTGATTCGACACAGAGCAGTGAGTGGGAAACCACCCTTAGTGAAATTAGCTGCTGCAATCCATACACTGCCCAAAATTAAATAAGTTTGATACCCCTGGTCTACCATTTTTTTTTTTTTAACTTACATTTTCATTTTCATTTTTTCAACAACATACATAGACAACATTCATAGACAATACACAGTACATAAATTAAAACAAATAGACAAAAAATTAGTAAAGAAAAAGTGTGACATGGGTCCTTCGGTCCATTCTACATTTGCATTATTTATTTACATTTTTATTCATTTCCTTGTATCCTTTTCAAACCTCTGTGATGTCGTTACTTCCCCTCCTGTATTCTTCCCATTTTCCCCATTTCCATTCAAACTTTTCTTCTTGCAGCCTCAGCAGATGTGTGATTCTCTCCATTTCCTGTATCCCCTCTACCAACTCTATCCATTGATCCTTTGTCGGCACTTCTACCTTGTACCACAGTTTAGTTAAAGCTTTCTTGGCTGCCACTATCAATATCTTAATCAAATATTTGTCTTCCCCTTGGATTCCTTCCTGTGACAGATTCCCCAAATACAACACTTGGCCTCCCTGGGGTATTTCGTATCCTATTATTTCATTTATTATCCCTCCTATCTCTTCCCAGTAGTGCCTTATCTTCTGACATCCCCAGAATATGTGTGTATGGTTCGCCCCTTCCTGTCCACACTCCCTCCAACATGTTTTCTTTGCTGGTGTGTAATTGCCCTGTATTTCTGGTGTTATAAAGTATCTAATTATATTTTTCCACCCAAACTCCCTCCATATCCTTGATCCTGTGGTTGTTTGTTGTGTCTTACATGTGTCATACCATTCCTCCTCTGTTATCTCTATTTCCAACTCTCTTTCCCACTTTTCTTTTACATACAATGTTGTATTCCCCTTACTGTCCATTATTGCCTGATATAGTGCTGATATCACCCTTCCCTTCCGTCCTTCGTATGACTTTACCATTATCTTAATTACCCCATTCTGTTCTTTGTCTCTGTCATGCTTTATTTCCTTGTTATCGTAGTCCCTAATCTGTAAATATCTAAAGTGGTCCCTATTCTCTAGTCCGTATCTCTCTTTCAATTTTTGTAGAGTCTGCATCTCCCCTCCTTCTGTCATTGTGCACATTGCTGTTATGTCCCCCCCGTTCCCACCTCTTGAACCCATGGTCTTCTATCCCTGGTCTGAATTTGTTGTTGTGTGCTATCCATCTCAGTATCTTAGATTATTTTTCTAGCTTGTATTTCTTTACTATTGTGTTCCATATGTTTATAGTGAATTTGGTAATTGGGTCTAGTATTTGTTCTTGTCTTCTGAACAGCTCCCTATCTCCTATCAGTGCCTGCACTTTGAATCCCTCTCTCTTGGTTTCTATATCTTTCCATTTGGCCTCATAGTTCACATTGCACCAGCATGCTACTGTTCTAAGCTGTGCTGCATAGTAATAGCTTTCTAAACTGGGTACTGCCATCCCTCCTTTCTCCTTTGGTAATTGTAGAGTCACATATCTTATCCTTGGCCATTTCCCCCGCCAAATTAATCTTGATATCTGTCTATCCCATTCCCTAAATTGTTTTTGTGGTATTAATATAGGTAGGGATTGAAATAGGTATAGTAACCTTGGTAATATGTTAATCTTAATGATTTCGATCCTTGAACTGAAATCTAGGGGCATTACCGTCCATCTTTCTAGGTCTCTCTTGATTTTCTGATTTATCTGTGTATAGTTAGCATCGTATAACCCCTCCACCCCTCTTGTGATGTTCACCCCTAGGTACTTGATCCTGTCCATGCCCCATTTGATTTTGTATTTTTCTTTGATCTCTATCGTTGGTGTGTAGTTCAGTGCTAATGTCTGTGTCTTCGTCACATTAAGTCTATACCCTGAGTAATATCCATATTCTGTCAGTAGATCCATCAGTGTCGGGAAGCTTGTGTCTGGTTGTCTCATATATACTATCACGTTGTCTGCGAATAATCCCAATTTATGTTCCGTCCCCCTTATCTCCACCCCTTTGATGTCTTTGGTCTGTCTAATTAGTTGGGCCAGTGGTTCAATGAATACATCGAAGAGCGTCGGCGAAAGACAACAACCCTGTCTGGTAGCTCTCTCTAGTTTAATCCGGTCCGTCAGACTACCATTCACCTTAATCCTAGCCGTCGGTTCTTGATATAATGCCCTAATTGTTTTCATAGCGTTTTTGTCTAATCCAAATTTCTCCAATACTTTATATAGAAATATCCAGCTTACACTGTCGAAGGCTTTTTCTGTATCTAGGCTAACTAATACTGCACTTCCTCCTTCCTTTTGTATCTCCTCTACTATCTGCACTGTCTTCTTTATGTTATCCTGTGTCTGCCTTCCTTTAATGAATCCAGTCTGGTCTTCGTCTTATTATATCTGTCATAAATGTCTCAAATCTTTTGGATATTATTGATGTATACATCTTGTAATCTACATTAAGTATGGACACAGGTCTGAAACTACTACACAGTTCTCTATCTTTCCCTTCTTTTGGAATTGTAGTAATTATGGCCTCTTTCCATGAAGGTGGCATTATGCCTTTTTCCATTGTGTGTCTAAATGCTGCTTCTAATATGGGGCTCAGTTCGTGCCTAAATGTTTTGCAGAATTCCGAGGGGAATCCGTCGCTACCCGGTGACTTACTACTCTTTGCCCTACTGATCGCATTCCAAACTTCCTGTTCTGTGATTTCTGCATTTAATATTTCATTCTGTTCCTTCCCTATTGATGGTAAATCCAATTTTTCGAAATTTTTTTCTATCTCCTCTTCTCCTGCCGCTATCGGTTGTGTGTATAGTTTCCTATAATATTCCTCAAATGTCTTCTCTATTTCCGCTGGCTCTCTCAGTATTTTGTTTGTGTTTGTGTCCCTTATTGTGTGTATTGTGTTTATTTTTTGTTGTGTCCTAATTCGTCTAGCTAACAGTCTGGTCGCCCTCGGTCCCCCTTCATAGTATGTCTGTTTCATGTATTTAGCTTTCTTCTAACTTCCTTGACCTCTCTAAGTGTCTTCTGGTTCTTTGAGCTTTGGTGATCTTTCTCTAATTCTTTCAGCTTCTTTATCAAGTTCTGGTATGTCTCTATTCTAGCCTTCTTGAGTAATGCCGTCTTTGCTATCAATTTTTCCCGTATTACTACCTTTAGTGCATCCCATAAAATGTTTGGATCTACCTCCCCATTATCGTTCTCTTCTCTATATCTAATTATGTCTTCCTTCACTTGGTTAACCAAACCTTTGTTGTTCAATAGTCCTACATTCAGTCTCCAAACTGTATTCCTCCGTCTAATTTTAAGATTTACTGTCAGATATATTGCGCTATGATCTGAAATATCCGTCACTCCTATCCTGCATTCTTCCACCCTATATCTGTCCCCTGTTGTCATGAGAAAATAGTCTATCCTTGAATATGTTGTGTGCGGGTGTGAATAGTGCGTATATTCTCTATCTAGTGTATTCATTGCTCTCCATATATCTATGATTCCTAATTCTGCCATTTGTATATTCATATATTTGCTAATGTTTGTCCTCCATTTCTTTGTGCTAGTCGTGTCTATGTCATAGTTCAGTACCACATTGAAATCACCTGTACAGATCAGGACCCCCTCCCCTTCCAACGCTATAATATCAAAGATCGTTTCAAATAGATATTTCTCACTGTCTGGTGGAGCATATACATTTATTCGTGTTACCATTTGACCTTCCATTTTCCCCTTGACCAACACATACCTTCCCTCCTTGTCCCTTATTTCCCTGATCATCTCAAATTTCACTGTGTTCTTAATTAGTATAGCTACTCCTCTTCTAAGGTTCTGTTTAAAAGAACTATAGAACAGATTTTCATACCCGAATCTCTTCAGCTTTTCATGTTCTTGTGATATTAGATGCGTTTCTTGTAAGAAGATGACCTGCGCCTCTTCTTTTTTAAGTTTCGTCATCACCTTACTCCTCTTTATCTCCTAATTATTCATACCATTCACATTTAACGACATCATCTTTATACCCTTAACTTGTGTCATATTTCTTTTCCAATTGTTCTCCCGTTCTACCCATGTCACATAAAATTATATTTGTGGTTGTAGCCTCTGCTATCTCCTTCTGATTTACATACATATTTACATAATAAACATCAACATCAACATCAAAATTCACTCTTTGAACTTCCATGGCATTTGAGGGTCTTACTCGTTCCCCTCTTTTCCCCGCTGGTGGGTGGGGAGTAGTGGCTCTCCTAGTGAGAGGGCTCCCCCTAGTGGCTACAACAAGTGCACTATATGACATGTATGAAAGGTGCTTTATAAATACTTACTTACTTACTTACTTACTATATATGTCCAGCTCTCTCTGTGTGTGTGACCTGTCCGAGCCCCCGGTCAAATAGCTCTGCTTTAGTCACTTTCATGTTCCCGTCTAACTGTGTTATGCGACATGTGTTTTCCTGAGTTCCTTTAATGTCCGTCTCCATATATCTCTTGAACGCACATGTCCTTTTTTATCACTTTCGGTTTAATTATCTCACATGTATTTTGTCATCTTCTTCCTGCATAACAAGTCTCTTTCATGTTTTCACTCTCTTGTATTGTGTGCATCATATGTATATCAGTCTAATGTGTCTCGAATCTCTATGCCTTCCTTTCTAAATGTTGGTTTAATTATAATGATCTCGTATGCACTTTACTATCTTCTCACTACATCAGTCCTTCTCCTGTTCACCTTAATCTATTTTGTGTGTCTGCATTGTACTCATCCTCCCTTTGATCACCGTCTCGTCTCCTCTCCGCCCCCTTTCTCCGTGTCCTTGCGTCCTTCTTCTCAGTTGATCTGCTTTGAATCAATTCAGATCCCCTTCACCTTCCCGTTCTCCTCGTCTCCTCCTCGTCCCCCGCCAACCCTGGTCCATCTCCTCGCCTTCTCCAACCTCTGCAGCAGCGTCTGTCTCTCGTCTCCTCCTCCCGGCACCTTCCATCCTCTCTGGTTCATGTCCCTCGCCGCCTCCCGCACGTCACCGTACACCTTTGCGCCTTCCTTCCAATGGACCTTCAGCGTGGTCATTGGTGATTGAAATCTGATTCCGCCTTCCTTCAGAGATTTTTTAATCTGAACATAGCTCCGACGCTTTACCGCCACCTCCGTTGCATAATCATGGTCAAAAGTTACTCTCTGTCCACCCACCTATATCTTCTTCTGCCAGGCTGTTCTAAGAATGTTCTCTTTTACCTCGAATTCCAAGAAGTTGACTATAACTGCTCTCGGTGGTTTGTCCTCCTGCGGCTTCGGCGCCAGTGTCCTGTGCGCTCTTTGAATCCCTGTCTTGTCAAGGGCTGTCATTTTTAATTCTCTTCGAATTAGGCTGTCCACATATTTGACCATCGAATCTCCTTCCATCCCCTCTTTCAGACCCCATATTCGTATGTTGTTTCTCCTCGACCTCCCCTCCAAGTCCATTAGCTTTCCTCTCAGCATGTTCTGTTGTTCAAGCGTCTCCTTTAGAATATCATGCATTTCTGTATTCCATTCTTCCGTATCAGCCGTCCTTTCTTCCAACATCTTTATGTCTTTCTCTTGCTCTTGTATTTTTCCATTCATTGCCTCGAGTCCTTTATCCATTTCCCCTCTGAGCTCGTCCTGTCCCCTCTTCAACTCTTCCCTTAGTCCATCAATGCTGTCTTGGATATTCTGCGTGCTCGTCTGGTTAGCCATTGCGCTAGCTTGTATGCTAGTTTGTAGCTCTTGTTGGCTAGTTAGCGCGCTAGCTTGCATGTTCCTCGTGTTAGCTTGTGCGCTAACTTGTATGCTATCTTGTATAGCCTGGATAGCCTTTGCGTTAGCTTGCACATTAGCTTGTAGCTCTTGGTTAGCCTTAGCTTGTAGCTCCTGGCTAGCTTGCATTTTAGCTTGTAGCTCTTGGTTAGCCTTAGCTTGTAGCTCCTGGCTAGCTTGCATTTTAGCTTGTAGCTCTTGGTTAGCCTTAGCTTGTAGCTCCTGGCCAGCCAGCATGGTCGCTTGTATCCTCGCTAACCAGTCGGGCTCCACAGGGTCTCCGTCCCTGCCTACCTGCTTCACGCTCGCCTGAGCCATTTCTCCCGTAATTTGCTCAAGTCTAGATTTTTCCTCCGGTGTTTGTACGTCTTCTGGGGTCTTATTTCTCTCACTTTTTCTCGTGGACATCCTTCCTTTTCTCTTATATCTTTGAATTTTCACCTTTTATTCTGTTTTAGACGGTTTTACTTCCCTTTCTCGTTATTATTTGACCGGGAGCTCTTTCAGTGGTCTCCTATCCACCCATCTCAAAACCGGAAGTCTCGGAAGACATTTTCTTTGCCATTATATATCATCTGAATGCCATATATTTCAGATTATTTTGACACTTGGGATTTTGTATACATCCATTATAACATAGGTTCAGCCTTTTCCAATGGGTGGGACCCATGTTCCTGCTGTAGAAATTGTGTCCCTAGAATATTCCCTATACAAACTAAAATCACTCAATGTGGTTATATTATGTAATTAAAAACGACTTTTTGACTTCAGTAAAAGTAAAAAAAATTATTTGTCATGTCAGATTTATTGGCACAGCCGAATATCACAATACATGTCTCACAGGTGCACTAGACACCTCATGTGTGGCACCATGTCCATCAAACACAAGAACACACTTTTTCATGTGATTTTTAACATTGGGGTCACTACTCACTTCTGACAAAAGACGACACACATGGTGTCCTATACCATAACCATGAGTGAATAACTAATGGTCAAGTGCTTTAAAAAAGTTGTGAATCCCTGACATGTTTGTTGATAACCTATTGAATATGATCCCCCCCCCCCCCCCCCGCTTTGATTCCAGGAACAAGATGGCATCGGGAAGCGGGTTGGGAAGCGGGTCCAATAGTAAAAATGACTTCCGTCGGAAGTGGGACAAAGACGAGTATGAAGAAATGGCAGAGAAACGCCTCACGGAGGAGCGAGACAAGAAGGACAGGAAGGTGGTGCCTCCGGTCAAGAGGGAGATGCTGCGCCACAGAGACTACAAGGTGGATCTGGAGTCCAAGTTGGGCAAGACCATCATCATCACAAAGACCACGTCCCAGGCCGAGATGGGCAGCTTCTACTGCAACGCCTGCGGCTGTGTGGTAAAGGACTCGATCAACTTCCTGGACCACATCAACGGCAAGAAGCACCAGAGGAACCTGGGCATGTCGATGCGCGTGGAGCGCTCCTCGCTGGACCAGGTGAAGAAGCGCTTCGAGAACAACAAGAAGAAGATGGAGGAAAAACAGAAGGAGTACAACTTCGAGGAGCGCATGAAGGAGCTCCAGGAGGAGGAGGAGAAAGCCAAGGCGTACAAGAAGGAGAAGCAGAAAGAGAGGAAGAGGAGGGCGGAGGAGGACGTGGACTTTGAGGAGGATGACGAGATGGCCGCAGTCATGGGCTTCTCGGGCTTCGGCTCGGCCAAGAAGACTCACTGATTCACGCTGGCTGAAGAACCTGGTGCCGTTGCCAGAGTGTTAGCTGCTCCTCGGCTGCTGTAGAGGTGTGCTTCCTGAAGGGTGGGGATGTTCTACCAAATTGAATCATGGCCTTTAGTGTGTTTTGACTTTTCTTTATGTATCTTAGCTATCTGTTTACCCTATACATTCAGAATGCCACCACCAGTGTATTTTTTGTTCCGTTTTATTTTTTTTACCTCCACTAAAATAAATATAGAAATTAAAGTAACTATGATTTCGCTTAATTTGCCCTCAAAATACAAACATATTCTAATAAAGGATCTAAATAAGAACACTGTTGGTTGGTGTGTTCTGCACTAGAACCATATCCGGGACCAGAACAGGAATGCACTGTATGTGGAACCAAAACCAAAATACCCTCCAACCACCACTGCGCCAGAAATGTGGATCAACCCAGTCAGAGGTCAGCTATAATACAAGGCTCTGAGATAGTTTCATCCTCCTCACTGCAGATATCTACTATTTACAAATGTTTGTGAAATAAACTTGATTTTATACCCAAAAATATATATTTTCTGTGTTTTGGTCACTTCCTTTCCACTACCTTGCAGTCGGTCATCATTACCATTATCTTACTGTATGTGTTGAATAGCTCCCAAAATGTCCTGTCTTTTTATGCCCTATGGCAACCTACTCAACAATATTGGAACATGGTCAAAGTGTTGTCATAGATGCAACGCATTCTCAAATAGATTAAACGTCATGCCACTGAGTTTCTAGTGGATTAGATTCAAATGTATCATCCTTGTACAGCACAAATACAGTACAATGAAAAGTTTGCATCTAACCAGAGTGCAAGGTAACAGTAAAGTGCAAAACAATATACAATGTAACAAGTGATTATATGGAATAGATATAACAAAGCTACTGAGTAGGGGCGGCTACGTGGCGTAGTGGGCAAGGCGCTCGCCACGAATGCGGAGACGCTGGGCTCGCCTGTTCGAGCCCAGCGCTCCACATTGCTTTCAGTTTAGCTGGTCGTTCATACTAATACACATTGGCCGTATTAGGGGGTGGGAAACTGATGGGTGGGGATCGGGCGTTGTGGACAGCGACTCCTACAGGTCGGTTGGTGCGCCTGCGCAGTAGAATCAGGAAGTATCGGGGGCAGCGTGAGCCTCCCACGCGTTACTCCTCGCCACTGAGAGATCGAGCTGCACAGGTGAAAAGATGCGACTGCTGTTACCTCAAGTACCGGAGGGGACTTGTGCTATGTATGACTTAGTCCACATTGCAGCCGGCTTGTGGGAGGCAAGAAACAGCGTTCGTGACAGGGGAGGGTTGAATTGGATGATACGAAATTGGGATGGGAGAAAATATAGAAAATGGGAGAAAAAGTGGATAAAAAAAAAAAAAAAAAAGCTACAGAGTAATTGTGCTAATCTAATGTATGTACAGTAATACACTGGTAGTAAGCCATACTATCCAGTGGTATATATAAAGTATATATATAAAGTATATACAGTGTGTGGGTAGTATACGGGTATGTAAACAGGAATATATGCAGATATATTCATACAGATATAGATAAATGTATATGTACAGTATTGTACATAGCTACCATACAGTGTTATATGGATAAACTATAGATTGAGGTTGTGAGGTTTTGGTCCGCTCCCTGCCACACGCTCCGTTCCTTTAAGGTACTATGTGATTAATGCATTCCCCGCCACGCGCTCCGTTCCTTTAAGGTGCCGTGTTTGATTGGTGCTTTCCCCGCCACACGCTTTTGGAGCAAGTATCAATCTCATCCCGCAGCTGTCACAGCTTGTAATTAGCGCCCCTGAAGGCTTTATATGCTCAGACCCCCTTACTATCGATGTTGGGTTGTTTTGAATTACACCGCATATACCTGCCTTCCCCGTCGCTGTTGCTGTCTTTTTGCTCTCCAGGATCTTTTGTGGAGAACTGCTGTGGAGAACCTGGTTCCCCGTTCGGAGCTACGCCTCGTAATCTGCCCGCTTCTCGCGTTGCGCTCTGGTGAGTTTTTGGAGACTGTCTTTTGGATTATCAGTTTTTTGTGTGTTTGGTCTTCCCTGTCCCGCTTACAACTGGTACAAAACGCTGCTGCCAGACTGTTGACCGGAACCCGCAAGAGAGACCACATCACCCCTGTCCTTGCCTCCCTTCATTGGCTCCCAGTACGCTACAGGATAGATTTTAAGGTTCTCCTATTTGTTTTTAAAGCCCTTAATGGTCACACACCCTCCTACATCTCAGACCTCCTATCCCCCTATTCCAACACCAGGTCCCTCAGGTCAGCCGATCAGAGGCTCCTGACAGTCCGGAGGTCTAACCTCAAGCTCAGGGGGGGCCGTGCCTTTGCTATCGCAGCCCCTGAACTGTGGAACAGCATCCCCACCTCCATTAGGCTCGCCCCCTCGATAGATGCCTTCAAATCGAGGCTCAAAACCCACTTCTACCTACTAGCCTTTCCCGTTCACTGACTCATGCCCTGTTTTTCTATGTGTTTGCCTGTGTGCCCTCCCATAAAACGGAGTGTGATTGTTGTCTATATGTATCTTGTGTATTTACCCTCTGTACAGCACTTTGGTTGACACGCGTCATGTGAAATGTGCTTTATAAATAAATTTGATTGATTGATTGATTGATTGGTGAACACCGAAGAGATCCCGTTTTTGTTTGTACTGGACTCACCTAATTTTTGTGTTAGATTAACACTGAAGATACCGTATTGTTTTTTCTCTGGACTCTGCTAACTTGTGTGTGGTACACCGAAGATCAAGTCACTTGGATTTATACTGGATCAGTCACCTCTCTGCCTCTGTGTGTGCGCTGGGCTAACTCTGATTTCTCTCTCTCTCCGTTTCCACCGGGAGTGAAAGCTGGGAGGATCTGCAGAGCCGCTTCAACGTCACTAGCCAATTCCTCACCACTACCTACTGGGAGTATCTGCAGAGCCGCAACAATCTTCACATGCCAGATTCCCCGTTTGTTCAATTGCTGTACTTCATTCCATCTTGTGACTCTGTAAATAAATACGCCCTTGCTTTGGCTAACTCTGAACTTCCTCTCTGTGCCGTTGCGTTTGAGGTCGGTTACAAACCCTAACATTACGACCCAACCATGACGACCTCAGCCGACACAGAGATGGTCAGAACAGCGTTGGCAGTCCAGATAGAGTTAACCAGATCCCCTCTTGTCCCAGTAGTCCTGGGCCGGCCCTGGCTCGCGCTGCACGAGCCCCACATCGCCTGGTCCTCCGGTACCATCAGGGGGTGGAGCTCCTCCTGTCATGCCCAGTGTCTTCAGGCGGCGTCCTGTCCCTCGCCCCGGAGATCCGTTTGTGAGCCGCCTCCGGACCTCTCGACCATACCCCCCGAGTACCACGACCTCATGGAGGTTTTCAGTAAGTCCAGGGCTCAGGCCCTTCCGCCTCACCGGCCTTACGACTGTGCCATCGACCTCCGCTCAGGGGCTCCCCTTCCCGGCAGCCGCCTCTACAGTCTGACCGTCCCTGAGAAGGCAGCGATGGATCAATACATCTCTGAGTCCTTGGAAGCAGGACTCATTCGGCCTTCCTCCTCTCCTGTGGCGGCCGGCTTCTTCTTTGTTGGGAAGAAGGACGGAGACCTTCGACCCTGCATCGACTATCGCCAGCTCAACGAGATCACCATTAAGAACAAGTACCCTCTTCCTCTCATGAACTCCACCTTCGAGCCTCTCACCCAGGCTACCGTCTTTACCAAGCTGGACCTCCGGAGTGCCTACCATCTAGTCCGTATCCGAGAGGGCGATGAGTGGAAGACCGCCTTCAAGACTCCCAGGGGCCACTACGAGTACCTGGTTATGCCGTTCGGCCTCACCAACGCTCCGGCGGTATTCCAGGCGCTCATGAACGACGTCCTTCGTGACATGCTGGAGGAGTTTGTGGTAGTATACCTAGACGACATCCTCATCTTCTCCAAGACCCTTGAGGAACACATCCAGCATGTCCGCCGTGTGCTGGAGCGCCTCCTCCACAATCGGCTCTTCGTCAAGGTGGAGAAGTGTCGATTCCACTCCGACTCCGTCGATTACCTGGGCTTCATCGTGGAGAGAGGCTTGACCCGAGCTGATCCTCGCAAGATCCGGGCCATGGAGGAGTGGCCGGAACCCACCTCTCGGAAGGAGTTACAGAGCTTCCTCGGGTTCGCCAACTTCTACCGAAGGTTCATCCGGAACTACAGTCAAGTGGCGGAACCGCTTACCAGGCTGACCTCTCCCGCCCTGCCGTTCGACTGGTCCCCAGCGGCGTGTGCTGCGTTCCGCTCCCTCAAGAAGAGGTTCACTTCCGCCCCGATCTTGCTCCATCCAGACCCCAAGAGACAGTTCATCGTAGAGGTGGACGCCTCGGATACTGGACTGGGAGCTATCTTATCCCAGCGGTCGGCAACAGACCAGAAGGTACATCCGTGCGCCTTCTACTCGCGTCGTTTCCTCCCTGCCGAGAGGAACTATGACATCGGCAATCGGGAGCTGCTGGCGGTCGTGGCTGCCTTGGAGGAGTGGCGTCATTGGCTAGAGGGGGCCGAGGAGCCATTTACCATTTGGACGGACCACAAGAACCTGACGTACATCCGTGCTTCCAAGCGCCTCAAATGCCTGTCCAGAAGAACCGTCGCCGCAGCAAGGAGAGTACCTTCTCGGCACTAGAATGGCCAGCGGCCTGATGATAGTCTTTCCAGAGACCCTTGGCCCGACTGAGAGGTACAACCAGCTGGTCAGTGGTCAGATGGGTATCAGGCTCCACCCCTCTCCTCACAATAAGCCCTCTGTGGAGGTTCAGGCACTCCCACTCGGCCAGCAGACCTCGTAGGCCCGGACACAAGGGATGGCGGCGGTCTGGAGGTGGCGGTGCCCCCTGGGTCAGCCACTGATGGACTTGTCGCAGGTCCGGGTCCCCCTGCTGGCTCTGTTTCCAGTCCCGTGCCTCCGTGGCTGCCGCCTCCGTGTCCGCAGCTTCCTCCGCCTCCTTCTCCAGCGGGTCCCGTCCTTCCACTGCCTGGACCGCCGTGTTCCCCGTCTCTGGCAACCGAGACAACAGATCGGCATTCTGATTGACAGCCCCTGGCCGGTACTTGATTACGTAGGAGTAGTTCGCGAGCTGGGCCGCCCAGCGCTGCTCGTGTGCCCCCAGCCGGGCCGTTTCCAGATGCACCAGCGGATTATTGTCCGTGAAGATAGTAAACTGGGCCCCCCAGAGGTAATATTTGAATTTTTCGGTCACTGCCCACTTCAAAGCCAGCAGTTCCAATTTGAAGGAGCTGTAATTCTGGTCGTTGCGCTCGGTCTGGGACAGGGCACGGCTGGCGTAGGCGATGACCCGCTCCTGGCCCTCCTGCACCTGGGACAGGACTGCTCCCAGCCCCTCCAAGCTGGCATCCGTATAGAGCCTGAACGGCTGGCCGTAATCAGCGAAGGCCAAGATGGGGGCCTCCAACAGGTTCCTCTTCAGCTCCTCAAATGCCTGCCAAGATGGGGGCCTCCAACAGGTTCCTCTTCAGCTCCTCAAATGCCTGCTGACAGGGCAGCGCCCAGGTCACTGGTGCAGATGGTCGTCCAGCAGTGCCATGGAGCAGTCGGTTAAGAGGGGCGGCGATCCGGGCAAAGCCAGGGACGAACCGCCTGTAGTACCCCATGAATCCCAGGAATGACTTCACCTGTTTGGCTGTGGTGGGCACAGGCCAGCTGCGGACGGCCTGAATCTTCTCTGGGTCAGTTGCCACCCCCTGGCCGCTGACGATATGTCCCAGGTACCTCACCTCCCGGTGGAACAACCTGCACTTCCCTGGCTGGAGTTTGAGACCATGCTCCTGCAGGCGATGGAACACCATCTCGAGATGATCCAGGTGGCTCTGAAAGTCGGGGGAATAGACGATCACGTCATCCAGGTATATGAGGAGATGGTCATTCACCTGACCACCCAGGCAACGCTGCATCAATCGTTGAAAGGTGGCGGGGGCATTGCACAGACCAAAGGGCATCCGCTCGAACTGGTACAACCCCAGTGGTGTGGCGAAGGCTGTCTTCTCCTGGTCCTCCGGCGCCACTTCCACTTGCCAATACCCACTGGCCAGATCCAGGGTGCTGTACCAGGTCGCCTGGGTCAGATTGGTCAACGATTCCTCTATCCGGGGCAGCGGGTATGCATCCTTGTGGGTCACAGCGTTCAGCTTCCGGTAGTCTACGCAGAAGCGCCAGGATCCATCCTTCTTGCGGACCAACACCACTGGGGCCGCCCATGGACTGGAGCTCTCGCATACCACCTTGCTGTCGACCATCCCCTGCAGCAGCGTCCTCAGCTCTGCGTATAGCTTGGGTGGAATCGGACGGTACCTCTCCCGAATCGGTGGTACGGTTCCAGTGGGGATATTATGTTGAATCACCTTGGTACGTCCGAAGTACTCCTCATGTGCAGCGAATACATGGGTCCATCGGTGCAGCAGGGCCGCGAGCTTAGCCTCTTGGTCTCCGGTCAGTCCCTCTCCTCTCAGATCTAGGGCCGGATGGTCGGCAAGGGGGGATTCAGCCACTCGACGCACGTCCACTTCTACCACCCCAGGGCCGCTGTCCCTCAGAATCAGCTGGTTGGTCCCATGGATATCCTGCAGGGGGACCAAGGACACTGTGGCCAGGGAGCACCGCTGGGGGATCAGCACAGAGGAGAGGTGGGGGTTACAAATACGCAATGGCACCTTACCCCCCCGTACCCAGCTGATGGATCGAGCCACTCGCCAGCCACGCTCTCCTACCACCAGGTCAGTGTGGTCTTCCACTAACACCGGGCAGTCCAGGCGACTCATCCGTGGACTAACCTCTGCCCATACCACGATCTCCGACTCGGGAGGCACCAGGACAGGGGCCTGCCGCCGCAGTCTAGCTATGCCACTGGCCACATCGGCTGGGGGGGTGCTCTGTACCTGCTGACAGAGGTTAAACGCCTTTTCCCACACCCTCCGGGCCGTTGGAGGAACAGTGGAGGTGAAAGCTTCCCGCCCCGGGTGTCCCCCCTGAAATATGCCCTCCCAACATTTGGAGATAATGTTCATGCCCAACAACCCATATTCCGTACTAATACAGTCATCGTTTACAATCACCACTCCCCGACCCAGTACCTCAATACCGCTGATGGTAAAGTCCAGAACCACGTAGCCCACAAATGGAATTTGTAGCCCATTAGCCGCTCGCAGGGTCAGCCAGGGTAGTCCTCCAGGCCCCTGGAACCCTTCGCCCCCGAAATGGCGCTGAAAGAATGATTTGCCAAACATAGTCACCTGTGAACCCGTGTCCAGCACACTGTTGTAGGCCGTTCTGGGATACTGCTTCGACGCCGGGAGGTGGGATAGCTGGGGCAGCTCGGGTCTGGCAAGCCGCCGCCACCTCAGTGGACGCTCGTTCCTCCCACTCAATGGAGCTCGCTTCCTGCCGAACCTCCTCAAAAGTTGCCTCTGGGTTCCGTCTCAGGTGGCGCAGGAGTTCACGCTTGATAGGGCCTTCCCGGAGGCCTTTAGTGAACTGTGCCCTCAGCCTCTTATTTTCCTCCCCTGCCCCATCTGGGTCACTAACCCTCCATAGGTACAGGCACTCTCTAAGGCGCAGGGTGAACTCCTCTATCCCTTCCTTCTCCGCCTGCCTACAACAAAAAAAAACTTCTTGAAGGGTATCAGAAGACCTATGGTCTCCGTACTTTAGGGTTAACGCCCTGATTACTTCCTTAGGGGAAGCTTTAATAGTGGCTGAGAGGAGCATGGCTTCTCTATGTGCAGGGCCATCAAGGGAGCTAAACAGGAAATCTATTCCCTGTGGGGAGGGCAATGTCTGTGCTCGCAAAAAGGCCTCGACCTGGGTTAGCCATTGACTATATTTAGTGGTCCCTGGTTCTCCACTAAACTTAGGGACCCAATGCGACCCCAAGTACCAGGGCATCATGACTGCTCGCATCCCCGCTTCTCTAACATTCTCATCGACCATGTTTACTGTGGACTATGGGGAAACCCTACCGACTACGCCAATATATGTCACCTGACCCCCACGGGAAGCATCCAGGTCTAAGGCTAAGGTGTGCACATGCACGGATACTCTTCCCAAAGGGGCCACCGACCTACCACCATGAATTTCCCCAGGACCACAAACAGACACGGGAGAATGCGCCGAGAAACAGTAAGAAAGCTTTTATTGCATAAAAATAGATAGTTTAATACAAGGTTATATTTTGATATAAATAACTGGTCGGTTAGCCTATTTAAAAGACCCACGCCTCTTAAGCCTAAGGTAGTTTAAAAGGAGGAAGTGCTCCATGCCCCGTAAACCCACCCCCAGACTGTTACTCCCACCCACGTCACCTATCCCCGCCCCTGAGACACTACACACGTGAAGGAAAAAGAGTCTGCCCTGCACACGGGTCTATGACTATCAAACGTCAACTTAGAATCACACTATACCACACGGTTCACTGCAAACATCCTGAAATAAGCATCGATATCACACTATCCCTCGGGGAGCCACGGCAAATGATTTAGGCAGAATATAGGTAGATAAATACACACTAAGTGTTCACACGGTAAATTAAGGGGGTTTGAATAGGATAGTGGGTGTTGTTCACCGCTAGGGGTTGTGACCAGGCCTAGAATACTCCTCCCATATCCTAACCTAGGTCTGGGGCAGTGGAAGCGCTGAGTTACAAACAATACAAAAAAAAAGGTTAATGATAACCGGGGCCCGAAGCTGAGGGCCGGAAGGACGCCACCTCCTTCCGCTCCCGTAGCCCCTCTCGGCTTCGGGCTAAAAACTGTTCGGTCTGTACTGGGGTGTTTTAGGCCCTCCAAGCACCAGGCGTGCAATAATGTCCTTCCGCCTGTAATGAAAGGCACAGTCAGTAAGAGCAAGGTTCCCCCCGTTCACGGGTTCATCACAATGCACAATGGATTAGATATCCTCCATATGATTTAGAAAAGAGAGAAAAGGTAGTTCACAGAGGATGGATAATCCACAATACTAGGTTCCAGTCTTCGACAGTATTACTGGCTTTACTGTATGCCGTTCCGATAATCTTCAGCTTCACGCCACTAATAATATTCCTAATTCAAATGCAGTCACCGTTCGTCTATGTCTTCATTTACCACTCGGGAAAATAGTTCGTTTGTTTAGGCACGTATTCTACTGTCTTGCGTTCTTTACTCACGGCGCCCGGTGTGGCGATAATGTCCCTCCGGTCTGAAGCTCCACTCGTTTCCACTCTGGAGGAAACACCGCAGTCGCCGCTATGAACTGGTTCCACTGGAGGAAAGGTAAAAACACAAAAAGAGCCGTGTGTCCTCGCAGCCCTGCGTCCTCTGCTACCGTCCTCTCGACTCCCGTTCACGTTCTGCCATTGTCCGTCATTGATTCTCCTTTCAGTAGCGCCAGCACTTCCGGGCACCGCCCCCGTCACGCCAGCCAGCCAATCACCTCGCGCTCCCTCCAACGACGCTCCCCAGCTGCGTAAGAAGAAGAGGGCACACATGTGTAGCCTGTATAATGTTTACATACGCTACCCCCCCCTGGTGGTCCTGCACTCGCCTGCTGTAGCTGTCGTCTGCACAAAATCACCATCCTTCCAAGATGGCTCTCTCCGCTCCCGTCAGGACCTCCTGGACTCCACTCCGTCTAAACACACAACAGGGACAGCATGGTGCAGTACAGCGACGGTACTTCACATATCATTATCAGCTGATATTCACTTGCCTTTTCCATCAGCCAGGTATGTCTTTATGTCCTCTTCCAGACCATCCCGGGACACGTCCTCCTCTTTGGCTCCCGCAGGTATATACATACCCCCACCCGCGACACATCCCCTTAACAATTGTGTGTATTGAGCCGTACTGTATTGTACCGATTCTGCAATCTGTTAAATAAAGTTCATTCATTCATTCATGGAGGCGCAGAGAGAGAGATGGAGGCCAGAGAGAGCGAGAGATGGAGGCCAGAGAGAAATGGAGGCGAGAGAGAGAGGTGGAGGCGCAGAGAGAGAGATGGAGGCCAGAGAGAGAGATGGAGGCCAGAGAGAGAGGTGGAGGCCAGAGAGAGAGAGAGAGATGGAGGCGCAGAGAGAGAGGTGAAGGCACAGAGAGAGAGAGATGGAGGCGCAGAGAGAGAGAGATGGAGGCGCAGAGAGAGAGAGATGGAGGCGCAGAGAGAGAGATGGAGGCGCAGAGAGAGAGAGATGGAGGCGCAGAGAGAGAGAGATGGAGGCGCAGAGAGAGAGAGATGGAGGCGCAGAGAGAGAGATGGGGGTGCAGAGAGAGAGAGATGGAGGCCAGAGAGAGAGATGGGGGTGCAGAGAGAGAGAGATGGAGGCCAGAGAGAGAGATGGGGGTGCAGAGAGAGAGAGATGGAGGTGCAGAGAGAGAGAGATGGAGGCGCAGAGAGAGAGATGGGGGGCCAGAGAGAGAGATGGAGGCCAGAGAGAGAGATGGAGGTGCAGAAAGAGAGATGGAGGCGCAGAAAGAGAGAGATGGAGGTGCAGAGAGAGAGATGGAGGCGCAGAGAGAGAGATGGAGGTGCAGAGAGAGAGAGATGGAGGTGCAGAGAGAGAGAGATGGAGGCGCAGAGAGAGAGATGGAGGCGCAGAGAGAGAGATGGAGGCGCAGAGAGAGAGATGGAGGCGCAGAGAGAGAGATGAAGGCACAGAGAGAGAGAGATGGAGGTGCAGAGAGAGAGAGATGGAGGTGCAGAGAGAGAGAGATGGAGGTGCAGAGAGAGAGAGATGGAGGCGCAGAGAGAGAGATGGAGGCGCAGAGAGAGATGGAGGCGCAGAGAGAGAGATGGAGGTGCAGAGAGAGAGAGATGGAGGTGCAGAGAGAGAGAGATGGAGGCGCAGAGAGAGAGAGATGGAGGTGCAGAGAGAGAGATGGAGGTGCAGAGAGAGAGAGATGGAGGTGCAGAGAGAGAGATGAAGGCACAGAGAGAGAGAGATGGAGGTGCAGAGAGAGAGATGGAGGCCAGAGAGAGAGATGGAGGTGCAGAGAGAGAGAGATGGAGGTGCAGAGAGAGAGATGGAGGCCAGAGAGAGAGATGGAGGCCAGAGAGAGAGATGGAGGCGCAGAGAGAGAGAGATGGAGGTGCAGAGAGAGAGATGGAAGCCAGAGAGAGAGAAGGAGGTGCAGAGAGGGAGGTGGGGGGCCAGAGAGGGAGGTGGGGGGTGTTATGTACCCCAGTAGGGTGACGCAACACAAGGCCACAGAGAGGGTAGTATTTATTTTTATAAAACACAGCAACACAGAGAGCAAGGAGGACTACCAGTGGCACCAAATGAAATATAAAAGGAAATGAAAAAACCCACCCCCCCTTACAGGCGCGGACGCCCAAAAGTACAGGTGGCGGTGCTCACTTCTAAGACTGGTGTTTTTAACAGCAGGTCACCTACGTGATGCAAAATGTAGACCCCAGGGTATCTTCCTGTCAATTGTCCCTGTGTGCGAAAACAAAAGATTAATACATAGAAAAGTAATCACCATAGGCTGGGTGAACAGGGAACAAATATACAAAGGGTTAACAGAAATGTACTACAGGCAGGAGGAAAAATACACTAAACAGGCACAAAGAAAGAGATTTAGCCAGCTCTGATACCACAAATAACTTGAGCCGAGCTTTAGCAGCTCTATACCAAAAGCCCCCTCAACAGAGCTTTAACCAGCTCTGGTGCCAAAAACACCCTAAACAGAGCTTTAACCAGCTGAATTACCACACAAACAGAGAGCTCTACCACCAACACCACCAGATATAGTTACCACCACAGACACCGACAGAGCTCTGGCTAACACTGCACACACAGGGATATATGAAGGGATGTGGAGCTTGATTGCCTGACGAGCCTCAGCTGCAGCTGCTGCTGCTGTTGCTGTTGTTGTTGTTGTTGCTGTTTGGACTTTGGAGTGAGATGGTGATTGACCCTGAGAGATAGATATGTTACACAGGAGGGAGACAAAAAACAACAAAACAACCTGCCTACATACATAACACATAATATATATAATTCCCTATACAATACAATCTAATATACAAGGATACATACAAGGGAAATAATGATACAAGGACAGAGTCCGTAACAGGGGCCTTTGGCACAAGGCTTGGAGGAAAGTAAGGAATTGCTTGTGGGTCGGCTCTGGGTTTAAACCTTGTATTGTTTTAGTGCATGTATTCTTGTATTTAATATAATTGATGGTTCACATTGTCCTTTATGGGTATTGTTATGACCTGACCTTGAAATTCATCCAACTTTCACATCAACTGTTTCATCAACTGTTTCACCTTCGCGTGGGGTATGTCTGGGAGTGCTTGCATTCTTTCATTTATTTGCATTTATTTTAAATTTGTTGGACCTTATGGTGTTCTTGTTCTGTTCTTGACTTATTGTTATGTTTTCTTCTTGACTTGTTTAAAGAAGACCTGTACGGCCCATGGGGACATTAACGTGTGTTGTCGGGCCTTATAAATAAATTTGATTTGATTTGATTTGATCCAGGACTGTAGTCAAGAGTCCAAGTCCATTCCAGAATGAGGTCCTGTCAAATTCGACTCAAGACCCAAATCAGGTCCTTTTAGACGAGAGAATGAATTGGGCAATAAATTACGGTGTACGTGTCATGTCTCACAAGACTGAGACTAGTCCAAGTCCAAATAGGCACAAGACTAATCCAAGTCACCACCATATAGCAGTGGAGCGGGGTTGGGGTGTTGATCCTGGGGGGTCCAGTGGTCCTGGGGTGGGGAGGTGGGTTAGTGGGGGAGGAAATGTCTAATGTCTAATGTATTTTGTGGTGTTTGTGTTGTTTTTATTTTTACTCTGTATTTATTATTATTTTTGTTATCGAACCCGGTGTCTCTTGCGTTGGTGACGAGCGCAATGTCCGCTGCGCCACCCAGCCGCCCCTGTAGTTAATATTATTGAAGTATTGTCTTCTGGTGTCTTATGTATTATTGTATTGTGTTTTGTTTGTTGTGAAAAAAGGAAAATAAAAAAAACATTTTATAAAAAAAAAAAGCTTAGTCCAAGTCCAAATAGGCACAAGACTGAAACTAGAGGAGACAAGAGTTCAGACTTGAGTGCCACTACAATCCTGGTTTCAAGACACAAGTCTGAACATAAATCTATATAATATGACAAGTTCATTAACACTTTGGTTGCCTAAGGTTAAATTAATGATATACCATAGATTGCCAGCGCTATTTGTCTATGGAGAAAGTCCCCTTCTTTGCAGGGCTATAACTTTTTTAATTCTATTGCTACATTGCCATTATTAGGGCCCATTCAAAGTCCTATATGTATTGTTCATTGTGTAGCAACGTTAAACTTTTTCATTCACATATTCATAGTAAAGTATGGTCTAATGTATAAGTATGTTTTCATCTCTTTCTGCAGCTTTCTCCAGAACGTGATATATAGCCCCAAATGCATTATATTGATGATGAAATACAGTTTGATGGCAATCAGCGCGATATAAAAAATTCCAACTAGACGTACTTCTAGAAGTTACTACACGTCATCTGATGTTGACCGGATGGGCGAGGGGGCGTTTATAATTCCGTGGGCAGCGTTATACCAATCATCTAATGTGGGTCAAATGTTGATAATATCAGTTATTATCGAAGACGGTAACGTTACACGCTGAAACTCACCCCAGTCTCCGCGCGCCGTTGGGCGATCATCGTCGAGTAGAAATTTTATCATTATGGGATATATTATTACCCGGTCCATCTCCAGCTTGTATAATGGTATATACGTCCAAATCATGTTGTTTATCGAGTTATTGGCAATCGATCGCTATGTAGAGTGACGAGCTAGAGTCACGGGACATGTACCGAGTGGCCGGAAGCAATACGGACGTCTAGCAAAACCTCTAATGCGCTTCCTGTTAAGCGCTTGCGCCGATCGGCCACCAGATGGCGCTCCTGAACCGCCAGAGAGCTCAGTGGGTCCTGCTGGTGGATCTCAGGCCAGCGGAGGGACATTATGAATCCGATCGCAGATTTTTGAAATATTGATATAAAGACGACGTACAGCGTCCCCCGGCAACTTTAGCATGGCCAGCAAAGACGTCTAAAGACGGCTCCCGGCAGTCAAAGTGTTAAAACTGCATTTAACCCAGAAATGAATACAAATGGCTGGTGGGTGGTGAAGCTTTTAATGTCAGGCTGGCAATTGGGTGGACAATGGCGCACTCTTGTGGCCGTAATGGGAATTGTGCTGATTGATTGATTGATTGATTGATTGATTGATTGATTGATTGAAAACTTTATTAACAGATTTCAGAATGGGTACAATACAGTACAGCTCAATACAGACAACTGCTACGAGGATGAAGACCAGAAAAAGACTGTCGTCTTGTTTACATGGGTGTCCCCCATTTTCAATTCATCAAGACATTTATGACATACAAGACATACAAATATATACGGTACGGTGTAAAAAAGAGAAAACATCATA
Organism: Notolepis coatsorum; assembly: GCF_963971535.1. Lineage (NCBI taxonomy): Eukaryota > Metazoa > Chordata > Actinopteri > Aulopiformes > Paralepididae > Notolepis > Notolepis coatsorum. The sequence continues at coordinate 88,203,151 of NC_140168.1, forward strand.
AAAATAATTAAATCCGAAGGGGAAGAAACTGTACATTGGAGGGGGAGGGGTGGGGGGGATTTTGACATTTACCGGGGGCCAGTTTCTAATTGCAGCCACCCGTAGGTGCTCTTTGAGAGCGGCCTAGGATCAGTCCACTAGAGATGAACCGCTGGTCTAGGATCAGTCCACTGGATGAACCGCTGGTCTAGGATCAGTCCACTGGATGAACTGCTGGTCTAGGATCAGTCCACTGGATGAACCGCTGGTCTAGGATCAGTCCACTACTGGATGAACCGCTGGTCTAGGATCAGTCCACTAGATGAACCGCTGGTCTAGGATCAGTCCACTAGATGAACCGCTGGTCTAGGATCAGTCCACTAGATGAACCGCTGGACTAGGATCAGTCCACTACTAGATGAACCGCTGGTCTAGGATCAGTCCACTAGATGAACCGCTGGTCTAGGATCAGTCCACTGGAAGAACCGCTGGTCTATGATCAGTCCACTAGATGAACCGCTGATCAATGATCAGTCGACTAGATGAACCGCTGGTCTAGGATCAGTCCACTGGAAGAACCGCTGGACTAGGATCAGTCCACTGGATGAACCGCTGGACTAGGATCAGTCCACTGGATGAACCGCTGGTCTATGATCAGTCCACTGGATGAACCGCTGGACTAGGATCAGTCCACTGGATGAACCGCTGGTCTATGATCAGTCCACTGGATGAACCGCTGGACTAGGATCAGTCCACTGGATGAACCGCTGGACTATGATCAGTCCACTCCACACACTGAGAGAATAGCTTACAAAAGAAAAGGGTTTCTCATTCCTACGGGCTGCTTACTTTCATCTTGAATCATTACTCTATAGTCCCCAGCTCCAGTATACTTCTGGAGGAAGCTCATACAATAGTTTCATGTCAAGATACAATAGGATGACGTGATTAATCACGACAGGAAACCAAAGTGTGACCTTCAGGAAGTGTACTGGAGCTATGTAGGCTATTGTAAATACACAATACATTGTTGTAATATATATACAACAAAATATTGTAATATCACAGTAATTTCTTACAATTTGATGTTGTGAAGTCACAATACATTGTTGTAATATATATACAACAAAATATTGTAATATCACAGTAATTTCTTACAATATGATGTTGTGAGGTCACAATACATTGTTGTAATATATATACAACAAAATATTGTAATATCACAGTAATTTCTTACAATATGATGTTGTGAGGTCACAATACATTGCTGTAATATATATACAACAAAATAATGTGATATTACAGTAAATGTCTTACAATTTGATGTTGTGAAGTCACAATACATTGTTGTAATATATATACAACAAAATAATGTGATATCACAGTAATCTCTTACAATGTGATGTTGTGAAATTACAACAATGTATTGTACTACCATTACTGTGAAATTACAACACATTGCTGTGAAGCCATTCACAGTAAATGATTGTGAATCTTACTGTAAAAGTCATGCAAAATATTGCCTGTAAGCTATTGTAACTTTACGGTGAAAATTTTTACAGTGTAGTCCAAGTCCAAATAGGCACAAGACTAGTCCAAGTCACCACCATATAGCAGTGGAGCAGGGTTGGGGTGTTGATCCTGGGGGGTCCGGTGGTCCTGGGGTGGGGAGGTGGGTTAGTGGGGGAGGAAATGTCTAATGTCTAATGTATTTTGTGGTGTTTGTGTTTGTGTTTTATTTTTACTCTGTATTTATTATTATTTTTGTAAAATCAAATCAAGCCTCTTCTATCCTTTAAATAAGTGACTTACACAGACTAATAGTAAGACTGTTACCCAGAAGTGACCTAATAAGTGACTTACACAGACTCATAGTAAGATGGCTACCCAGAAGTTACCAAATAAGTGACTTACACAGATTCATAGTAAGATGGCTACCCAGAAGTTACCAAATAAGTGACTTACACAGATTCATAGTAAGATGGCTACCCAGAAGTTACCAAATAAGTGACTTACACAGATTCATAGTAAGATGGCTACCCAGAAGTTACCAAATAAGTGACTTACACAGATTCATAGTAAGATGGCTACCCAGAAGTTACCAAATAAGTGACTTACACAGACTAATAGTAAGACGGCTACCCAGAAATGACCTAATAAGTTACTCACAGACTAATAGTAAGACGGTGACCCAGAAGTTACCTAATGAGTTACTAACAGACTCATACTGTAGTAAGATGGCTACCCAGAAGTTACCTAAGTAACACGCTATCCAACCTCTCACAGTACCCTGCACTAGCCAGTAGCCACTAAATAACTCTGTTAAGCGCAAATCAATCCAGCAGGAGGACGGCCTCCATTGTTGGCAGTGGGAGAGAGAGAGGGGGAAGAAGGCTGGCATCAGCTGGTGTTACATTTTCCGTGATAGCCAATCTGTCGACAGCAATCCCACCTCAGCCAATCATTGGAGAGGAAACCAAACTATACGAATTGATGATAGGTCATACAGTGAACAATATATATGAATTGTCAGATTGACTGATATTTCCCGTTAAATGATGCATACTACCACTTACCCACTGAGCCACACACTATAACTTCAAATCCGGCGAAGTCATGAAACAGCCCGTACATTTTACCAACCCTGACACAATCATCTGTGGCAATCTACAAAAGGGCACCCCTCGAAGGATTGTTAGGTAAGTACACAATTGAATAGGACTATAGCCTATTGTAAGTAACATGGTCATTGTCAACACTCATCTATCTAATATCTATCATACATTACCATATCAATGGCTGTGAAGACTTCACTGATTCTCTGTCTCTCTTGCTCTCTCTCCCCCTCACATCTCTCTTCTCCATCTCTATTCTTTTATCTCTCTCTCTCTCTCTCTCTCTCTCTCTCTCTCTCTCTCTCTCTCTCTCTCTCTCTCTCTGGAAATAGATACAAGCAGCTTCCTCTTGTGAAGAGAGGACAGGAGGGGAGAGGAGAGGACAGGAGAGGAGAGAAGAGAAGAGAAGAGAAGAGAAGAGAAGAGAAGAGAAGAGAGAGGAGAGGAGAGGAGAGGAGAGGAGAGGAGAGGAGAGGAGAGGAGAGGAGAGGAGAGGAGAGGAGAGGAGAGGAGAGGAGAGGAGAGGAGATGAGAGGACGGGAGGGGAGAGGAGAGGAGAGGAGAGGAGATGAGAGGAGAGGAGAGGAGAGGAGAGGAGAGGAGAGGAGAGGAGAGGAGAGGAGAGGAGAGGAGAGGAGAGGAGAGGAGAGGAGAGGAGAGGAGAGGAGAGGAGGAGAGGAGAGGACGGGAGGGGAGAGGAGAGGAGAGGAGAGGAGAGGATGGGATGGTAAAAGAGTTGAGAGGAGAAGAGGACAGAAGATGATAGGAGTAGAAATGGGAGGAAATGACAGGAGGAGAGAGGAGTAGAGAGGGGAGAGGAGGAGGAGAGGGCAGGAGAGGACAGGCGATGAGAGGGGGGAGAGGAGTAGAAATGGGAGGAGGAAATGACAGGAAGAGAGAGAGGAGTAGAGAAGGGAGTGGAGGAGGAGAGGGCAGGAGAGGACATGCGATGAGATGAGGGGAGAGGAGAACAGAAAAGAGGAGTCTTCCCGCTGGGGGCCACCCGCTGGGGGCCACCCATACTGCATGTATTCATGAGCTCTTCAGATGAAAGGGTTCTGCCAAATGGAATGTTATTTTAAATGACATGTGGGAGAGAGGGAGGCGGAGGAGAGAAGCAAACAGAGAGGAACATCATGTTATCTAATGCTTCTAATAATAGGGTTATGGAGCTGTTGTTATTTGGCTGAGGTGAAAACAATGCACAATGCGGCACTAGGACTCAAATGGAAGTCCAACACTGTGGAATGCTGTGGTTCCAAACTCCTAATCCCTGGCTGTAATTCCTAGTTAATCTCGAAATGTATAATTCCATCCACATTTAATTCCAATAATTGAGCATGCATGGCCATTGTGTGGTCCTCCTGTTAACCTTGATGCATTGTTCCAGTGTATATGTACACACGTCACATTAACACATTTAGAATCAAATCCAGTAGGAAAATAAGATATTTACTGTATGTGAATGGATGAGTGTAAACGTTACAGTGTAACAATTAATGTATCAGTCAATCACTGTGAGTTGTTACAATAAACATAAACAAGGTGGCCTGTATTATTCTAATTTGTGACCTGTTCTGTCTAAATGTTGAGCGATCTGCAGTGTCAAATTTTCCACGGGATAATAAAAGTATTTCTATTCTATTCTAGATCCCAATGTGAAAAACTGTGATTTTATATGTCTGCACTTTATGTGCTCATTGTGCCTGTCTTCTTTCTGTTGTGAACCACTTTGAGCTGCAATTTCTGTATGAAAGGTGCTATACAAATAACCTTTTATTATTATTATTATTATTATTATTATTATTATTATTATTATTATTATTATTATTATTATTATTATTATTATTATTATTATTATTATTATTATTATTATTATTATTATTATTATTATTATTATTATTATTATTATTATTATTATTATTATTATTATTATTATTATTATTATTATTATTATTATTATTATTATTATTATTATTATTATTATTATTATTATTATTACAATCCACCCCAAAGAGTTCTATTATAGACCCACTCATAATGGAGGGGGACGGACCTCGACTGCCATTGGTAGATCTCCCCCCGACGTCACCAGAAAGGGCGGTTCTTGCCCCTTTGATTGACACCGTATTCTCTGGTAGAGTTAGCTGCGGGACCGCGACCGACAGCTGAGGAGGGGTTTGAAGAACCAACCGGTGCAGCCAGAGAGGACGACCGCGAACTCACACACACACACGCGATTATAACGGGTAAGTCACGGCTCCAAAAATATAGGAAGACTTGCCAATTAAAGTCAACGTGTTCATTCGCATGTGATTATATGACCCCCGCTGTGTTTGGGAGGCGTAAAGAGTTTCACAGTATGGAAGGTTTCAACCTATGGATCCCGCTCTGTCTGTGTGCTTTATTATGGAAAGGCTTAACGTGCGTTGAGTTGAGAGCCTATTCGGGAATCGGATGCTTCGTTTCCTTTTCCTGGACATCATCACGACGCGGAAAGGGGCTGGAGGAGTACCTAATATAACAATGTGCGCAACAACCACAATAATACGATGCGATGATGATGGTTAACAAAAATGGCCGCACGTGTGTGTGTGGCGAGATCACCGCAATTTACAATATAGAATATATATATATATATAGACCGGACAGCGCAAAACAAACGGTGCCGACCGATTTGATTTGACATGATGGCACGGATGCGTCTATTCTTATCCGCGTGCTTACGAAACCAAGCCGCATTTCTCGGAGACGCTCTCTGATTGGCACTGACTGACGCTCTCTGATTGGCCACTGACGCGTTTGCCCAATCCGTGACGAGCTGTGTCTTTGCCCATTTCCACGCCAAACAGCCTGCAACCTACCTGGCGTTCTATCGCCATGCTCTAAGACAAACTCTAACCTTAACCAACTTCGAAGAGTGCCTAAGCTTAACCGTTGAAAGAACTTGCCGTCACGCTCTAAGACAAACTCTAACCTTAACCAACTTCGAAGAGTGCCTAAGCTTAACCAGTGTAGAAACAGGCGTCGGCCAATCAGAGAGCGTCTCCGAGAAATGCGGCTTGGTTTCGTAATCACGCTTCTTATCCTAACGGATTTACAGTTCTGCGTTTGCGTTCTGCGATCTGATTGGCCACTGATTGGCCCATTTCCGCCTCGAACAGCAGCAAACTACCTAACGCCTAGTTTATCACTGGTTAAGCTTAGGCGACTCTTTCGCAGTTGGTTATGGTTAGAGTTTGGAATCAGAGCTGGTGTTCTATCACCCTGCTCTAAGACAAGGGCCTAAACTTAACCGGCGAAAGAACTTGCCGTCACACGATTGGCGCGACCAGAAACGTCAGTGGCCAATCAGAGCGCAGAACGAGAACGCGGAACTGTAAATCCGTTAGGATAAGAATAGACGGTAGACGCGGCACGGATCGGTGATGTGGATGAGCTGGAGCAGGGAGGGGTGCGGGGGGGGGTCCTGGCCCCCCGGTCCCGGTCCCCTCTCCTCCCTGCTGTGACAGGAGGACGGGGCGGAAAGCGCCGATTGCAACACACCAGCGAGGGACCAGAGAGACTAAATTAATTTGTCCGTGACAGATTCTTCGGTTACTGGCAAAGCTCTCAGTTTATCATGATTCATGAATGAACGGACAGGGTGATCGGTGGCTTCTTGGCGGCAGAGTTCAGTTCAGATAGCGCTATTGATTTTCTCTCTCCCCTCTCTAGGATGTACGAGCGCACCGCCGAATAACAATGTCCCTACTACACGACAGCAAAAGCAATATGAGCACTTTGAGGAAACGTAAGACCTCGTTACAAACCGTACACGTATCATAATGGCCCCTATAGTCTTTCCTTTAAATCAATGACTTCTAGTGGGTCCCTGGGTCGTCGACAAGGTGTGGAAGCTACTTAGCCAGGTGCAGGTGATCGGGGAAGCCCATGTATATAATACGCAACATCCTTGGGGATCCTTGGAAGGAGGGGCTTTTGATAACCCACCCCCCACTACTGAAAAGGGTGTCCCGGATGCGTGAACACTTAAGGTAACTAACTTGCGTTCAGCGTTTCGTTCAGCGTTTCTCTGATTGGCCACACGCCCACGTGACAGCGCTAGCACGCCCCCTTATACGCGCCCTGCCGCTCTGTTTGTTGCAGCACGTTGCAGCGCGCAGCAGAGCGGCAGAGGCGCTCGCCTTCGTCAATAGGTGTTGCAGTGTTGGGGATGTTTAAAAAATATAATTTAATATATAATATAATAATTTGTGCTTCACCTAAAAATTTGGTCAGCAGTGTTAGATCCTGATCAAACTGGCCAGTATCACGTCTTCGTCTGTTTGGCTCTCCATCCAATTCCTCTGCGTTGTGTCATTTTAATGGTCCTGACGTCTCCTATACTGGCTGATAAGATCCTTATCTCTCCCCGTTAGTACAATCCGCAAACCATAATAATTCTCCACCTCCGTAAGAATTCGACACTTCGACAACGTGAAATACCTTACAAGGAAAAGCGTGGTTTTATTTGATAAACAGAAACCTCAGCTCAGATGTTAACAGATTGTATTGTCTTTGAAAAGTCTATTCTAATGATCTTTCGGTGTGTTCGTCTATCGTCCTTTTGTTATTCAGTCCAATAGTGTTCAGGCCTGGTCTTTGGCCTAACCCTCCTCGCGTTAGCCGAAGTTAATGATGATGTGGCATTCCCCCCCCCCCCCTCCTCTCTGTGATGAGAGGAGAGAGTATCTTGGTCTCTTCCCTCCTGTTGGATTAGTTTCTTTGGTCTCCCAGATTTCTAGTCTGGCCCTACCCGGAACCACCGTCAGCTTTATAGGATTTTTGTCATAACTTAAACAAGACTCTCGATGTTCCTTATGTTTAAACGGTGATAGTGGTACATTTATGCATATGTATTGGGAATGCCCTCCCGTTAGGATATTTTGGGAAGAAATAACCACGCTATTATCAGAATTTTTATTTCTGACAATACCTATACTGCCTTCTGTATTGTTGCTGAATAATGTCTCTCAGTTATCACACGTACGTACATGTAAAGAGGCTAGTCTTGTCCGGTCTTACGGCTGCCAAAAAGCTAATAGCATCACGCTGGATTCAACCGGATAAAATGTGCCGGAGGGTATGGATTCTTACCTATCTTGATGTGATTTATCTAGAGATATCTACCGCACGAATCCTAGGTGTTAATGAAGCCAGCATAGCAATCTGGTCAGTTGTGGTGGAGAGGATAAAGCATTATATGAACTTTTAATCCTTGGTGTCAAACGGTATAATGGATGCTATCCAAGAGGGGATCCTGTGTGGGGGGGGGAAGAGCGAGCAAGAGCATAGTATATGTATTGTTTTGTATTGTAATTAATTTGTATATTTTTAATCTGCATCTATTTTGATTTAAAAACTGGGCTGTCATTATTGTTAGTATTATATCGGTAATAGTCCTGTGATTTATAGTGGATTTATACTGTTAATGTGTGTATGTAATGTCAAAAATAAAAATAAAAAAAGATTTGTTCAAAAAAAGATAATAACCTTCTTACTGTCTTTTAAAATTATGTACCCCACTAGTATCCTTATACCTATCGTGCTAATATGTCTATACTACTATGCAGCACTCAAGAGTGTAACACTCAAGTGACTTGTTGTTCACAATTTGTAAGTCACTTCGGATAAAAGCGTTCAGCTAAATGACTACCGTAAATGTGAATGTAAGGCTAAGCAATATCACACGAAAGGGAGTGCTGTTATACTGAATATTAGCACGACTGTGATTCAGTCATAGGCAGTGTTGTAGTCCTCGAGTCCCAGTCCAGGACTGATTTTCAGGACTCGTGACTCGACTTGGACTTGACCATTGATGACTTGGACTTGGACTCGGGCAGTGACTGCATTCGGACTCAGAAGGTGCAGACAGGACCCAGACTTAAATTGATAAATATTTTTTCTTTTGGAATTTTTATTTTATTTTAATAGGCCCTAATCATTCATTTTGGCATAAGATATTGATGGCTAGTGCATTTGTTTGGCTATTGTGTCACAAGTAAATAAACTCCCTTAGAAACGGTGACCGCTGTGTCATTTATGTTTAATGTAGACTTTTATTTATTTGTACGTCAACTCTTTGACTGCCAGAGTGGAGTGGACTCAACCTTGATGACTCGGACTCGGACTCGGTTAATGGGGACTCGACTCTGACTCTTCTTTGGTGACTCAGACTTGAGATTTAGCGACTCGACTACAACACTGGTCACAGGTACGACTCGAGGCCACAGGTTCCTCTGGTCCTTGTGTTTTGTCAGCAGCTTGTGTTTTTATTCATGGAGTGTTTCTGTGTTTTCCATGTGCTGATGACTCTGACTCAGTAAAAAGCAATACCCCCCCCAACACACGGTCAGAGTTTAAATGGTAAATAGACTTTTTTTTATCCAAAAGCGCTTTACAACTCACGGTCATGTTCTCTCACATATTCACAAGAAAGTGAAATGTGTTGATAACTGAAGTGTGTATTTTAGGACACATGCTGTTCTGCGTTAAAATATATGGGTCACTTGGCCTTTAACCCTTTCACTACCACTACAGAAGGTTCACCCTTCCACTGCCACACTACAGACAGTTAACCATCTGTAGTGTGGTAGTGAAAGGGTTAACCTTCTGAAGTGTGGTTGTGGAAGTGTCAACCCTTTGTCGTGTGGCAGTGAAAGGGTTAACCATTTTAAAGTGTGGTAGTGAAAGGGTCAAGGTTCCAGGTAGGGGTGTGGTCAGGAGTGTTCCTAACCCTCAGGTGCCATCTTGGATTTGGCATCTGTCCCTCATGGAAGAGTTCTACTGTTTGAGAAGTGAGGAGGGATTTCTAAAGGCCTCCTACAAACATAACTCCTAATAAAACCTGGAATTAGTTCAGAATCACGTTTCCCTGTCGGATTACTTTTCTTTCTTTTTCCTTATTGCCTGGTCTTGGATCAGCAGGAGTCGAATTTCTTTTGGGGGGCGATTGAAGGATTTGTTTCGCTGGACCAAGACTCTCTAGATGTTGTTCGGGGACTGGTCGTCCTAAGGATTTCCTTGTGTTACTGGTTGGAGTGATATTCTGACAGGACTATTCTCTACTAAGGTTATAGCTTGATAAAGCCCCATTCGTTTGCTCCTTTATTTAACCCTTTCACTACCACACTACAAACGGTTCCGTCTGTAGTCTGGTAGTGAAAGGGTTAACCGTCCTTCCTTATGTAGTGTGGTAGTGAAAGGGCTAACCAATTTTGGTAGTGAACGGGTTAATACAACATTTCGATTTTACACTGTTCCAGTTCTCTCATATTTATCTCTTTGACATTATTTTATCTCAAAGCTTCTTATATAAAAGGCAAGCCATTTCTGAAGAAGGTGTGTTCATACCGAAACGGCATGATTCCAGGCTGCCAATCAATAAAGAGTGCGTGCCTGGACCGGTTTCCCTATTTTTTCATGTACAGTATCAGAGGTTACATCACCCAGTGTTAAGTCAAGTGAGGTGAGCGCGTTCTACTATTTTTTTTCATCTCAAAGCTTGTTACAATGCCTATCGTCACATTCATTGGCTGGGATTGTAATGTGTGGGTTGCCAGAATGTGGTGATTAATTTCACCTGTATGGCCCAGAGAAGGAGAAAATGCTACATATAATGCAAGTAACTACCTGGTAAACCCAACCTCTACCGCGCTCAACCATAACATGCGGTTGTGTGTAAATATCATAGGCCAGAAAACAAATGCTCGCCAATTGGGCACGCTTTGTCGTTACAATTACCCTGGTCGCGCCGATGGTGCTAAGTTAAAATATTCAGTTGATCGTTTGGAAAGTGAAAAGTTTATAATATTTTCCTCAAACTGAGCTACGCAATTTGACACGTGATTGCATTTTCAGGTGACCTGCCATGCCAAGATTAGGGTTCCTATGGGTCTCCCTAATTGAAGTTACCTGCCAGGTCAGTCACATGCAAATGAAATCGTGTGTCTCTAGATTGTGTAGCTCTGTTCGAGGACAAGCGAACAGTGCTGGTATTATAAACATTGATGACTGAAAACCATATAAATACTGTATCTACCTCACATAGGACATCCCGCACTGGCAAGTTAACCCTTTCACTACCACACTACAGAAAGTTAACATGTAGATTTTTTTTAAATCCACCCATCATCTTCCTAGCGTCACCATCAGGTCAAACAACAGGATATCTCGAAAAGCAACGGCCGGATTGCCATACAATTTGCTGTGCACCTTCATGACCTCAAGAAAAAGAAACGTATGTCCACGGTGAACCCATGACCTTTCCTCTAGTGACACCATCAAGCCACGCCTTCAGTTTTCAAACGAGTGTCTCTCCTGACCCGTCATAGCCACAACATCTTCTGTGAATATGGGGTGCGGCTGGGTAGCACAGTGGACTAAGCACTCGCCTACCACCGCAGAGACTCTGGGATCTAATCCAGCTGTCAACGGTACCTCCGGCTTGGTCAGTCGTCCCTACTAACATAATTGGCAGTGTTACTTAGCGGGTGGGAAGCCAGTGGGGTGTGTGTCCTGGTCGTTGTAAACTGCGACTCCTACTGGTCGGTCTGGGCGCCTGTTCAGCAGGGAGGGGATCTGGGGGAAATAGCGTGAACCTCCACACACGTTACGTTTCCCCAGTGAAATTCCTCGCTGTCAGGTGAAAAGAAGCGGCTGGCGACTCCACATGTATCGGAGGAGGCATGTGGTAGTCTACTCTCCCCAGGCCCCAGACAGTGGGGCAATGCGCGCAACGACCAGGAAGGGAATTGGCATAATGACTAAATTGGGATGGGTGAAAGAAATACAGGAAAATGGCCAAAAATAAATATAAAAATAAACCCCAATGCATAATACCATAATGCACAACGCCATATTGCTTATATGTCATTGCCCCATATGCCCAATTATGCTTGGACCTCTGCCAATCACCGCTTGAGGCTATATTTATTTTATTGAATCAGGGAGTCTGGGATTCACTTCCACTTGAGTGCAGGGCTGCTGCTATGGTGTATAATCGATTGATTGTGATTATAGGAGCCAACCACAATTAGCCTAATTTGTATGACGGCGATGACAGCTTCCTCTTCACCTCTTTGAGGTTAAGTCCCAAATGCAAACAAACGTGTTTACAGACCTCAGATCAGCCTGCCCTGTTAAATCTTTGTGCAGAGCGAGTGGAGGTCACAGAGAGGTCGCAAAAACCCTTTGAAGTTTACCCATGCTCCCGCCCCCTTCCTCCACGGCTTATCACTGCGATTGACAGCAACAGTTGTGATGGGAGAATGAAGAAAAGTGGGCGGCTTTTGAGATGGTCAATTTAGCAACATTACTCTATTTGACCAAATAAAACTGGAAAAATATATACAAATCTAAATAAAAAGGGGAAATACTGGACTGCCCACTAAATGCCATTTCCATGGATCTGACAAATATTGGTCCCAATAAGCAAGGCACAGTTAAATTCTTAACGATAGTTCCCTCTCTGAGCAGGCGGGAACTCAAATCACAACAATATCCTGACGGGGAGGCAAAGACAGTATGTCCTAGCAACTGGGCTGGGGTCAGTTTTGTATCGTGTCCTCTTGTGGTACAGACTTGGCTGGGTCAGGTAGGGCTGATTGTAGGTCTGCCGATCTCTATCACACGTCTGTTAGTCACTCCAGATACCTGTGTCTTCTCTCTCTCTCTGTCTGCGTCCTCTCTCTCTCTCTCTCTCTCTCTCTCTCTCTCTCTCTCTCTCTCTCTCTCTCTCTCTCTCTCTCTCTCTATCTCTTTGTCTGTGTCTTCTCTCTCTCTGTCTGTGTCTTCTCTCTCTCTCTCTCTCTCTCTCTCTCTCTCTCTCTCTCTCTCTGTGTCTTCTCTCTCTCTCTCTCTCTCTCTCTCTCTCTGTGTCTTCTCTCTCTCTCTCTCTGTCTCTCTCTGTCTGTGTCTTGTGTCCTCTCTCTCTCTCTCTGTCTTCTCTCTCTCTTGCTCTCTCTCTGTCTCTTCTCTCTCTCTCTTGCTCTCTCTCTGTGTCTTCTCTCTCTCTCTTGCTCTCTCTCTCTCTCTCCATAGCTGTATATTAATTATAGCAGAACAACAGTCTGTGAGACATCATGGCACGCCAGGCTCGGTCTGGAATGACTCATCCACAGTCGCACCACACAGGGCTGAAGAGAACAACCTCTCAAGTGTTCTAATAAGGGTAGGCTTGAGCACACAGTGGAGGTGCACCAAATACAAGTATCAGTACTGTGTACTGCCTTGTGCATCAGTGCTAGTAGTACTCGGTTCTTAACCCTTTCACTACCACACTACAGAAGGTTAACCCTTTCACTACCACACTACACAAGGTTAACCTTTCACTACCACACTACAGAAGGTTAACCCTTTCACTGCCACACTACAGAAGGTTAACCCTTTCACTACCACAATACAAAAGGTTAACCTTTCACTACCACACTACAGAAGGTTAACCCTTTCACTACCACAGACCGTTTGTAGTGTGTGGTAGTGAAAGGGTTAACCTTCTGTAGTGTGGTTGTGAAAGGGTTAACCTTCTTTATTGTCACAGTGAAGGGGTTTAACCCTTTGGTAGTGTGGTTGTGAAAGGCTGCCGCTGCTTAACCCTTAACCCTGTTAACCCTTTGTCGTGTGGCAGTGAAAGGGTTAATGTGACTTTACTAATCAATACAGAGTACAACCTATTTCAGCCTGGTAACTGGCCGGTACCCGACACTAGTACTCCATGCACCTCTCACACAGACAGGCCCAACTTGAATTTCATGTTTTGTTTTCAGCTTAAGGAAGTGAAATATTGCAAATGTCCCACCTACGTTAGCAGAACAAGCGAAGGATGCTCAGGGTTAACGACAAATCTTTGATGAATAGCCTATTCCGGTTTGGGGCATTCTCTCTCTCTCTCTGTTCTTTCTCCAAAGTATTTGTATTGTCTGTCTTCCTCGCTTCCGTGTGTCCTCCCCTCCCTTCTTCTTATTACCTTCTTCTACTAAATCTAATTACATCGCAGCATCCTGAGGGAATAAAGAAAGGTTAATAAACTAGTTTAACGGCAATATGATCCGGGACACGTGAACACTTAAGGTAACTAACTTGCGTTCAGCGTTTCTCTGATTGGCCACGACGCCCACGTGACCGCGCGCTAGCACATCGATCTTTTTGTGAGACTAAACTCCGCTCTTGGTGGTCAATTGTGTTGATGTTAGTTTTGTTTCATCAACAAATGAGGCAGAACACACAGTGAATGTATCCGTTTTGTTTATTGCACTTTTATTGCACTTTCTTTGCTGAAAAATAAATGCTACGTTGGCTAAATGGCTCATGCGAGGCATTAAAGATGGTGGACTTGTTGATTTTTTGCAGGAAGTGTATTGGCACATTCAACTCTTCTGATTGGTTGAAAATTACCTTCATGTTCGCCACCTACTGCCACCTACTGCTTTGTACTACATGTATACACATCACTGTGCTCAGGAGGCAAAAAACGATGTCTAACTTGCCTGCCATTACGTTGCATTCTGAAAAGCGAAACTGACCCTGACAACAAAACGAAAACTGGCCATTAGTGTAACCGCAGCCTAAAGCTATGCGTGTAGCCGATCACCTGGAATAGTTTTTGGGACACTGAATTCAGTATGCACTGCAGTAAAGGAATATAGCATCAGCCAATGGACATATGGATCTACCAGATGGCGATCGATAACTGGGAAATCCTTTTTGCAGTCCAACCGGCCACAGGTAAGAGCGATTTGACTTCAATTTCAGTCTGGTCGGGCCTTGTTCTCATAGCCATCCACCCGGTCAGCGAATGAGGCTACTGAGGCTAGTGCCATTATTGGTAGGGCTGGGCGATATGGCCAAAAATGATATCGCGATAGCGATATTGATAACAATATCATATCACTCGATATTCGATATTATCGATATTGTTATAAGTATATAAAAAAAAATATATATATATTTTTTTAAACAACAGATGTATGTTTATTTTGCAGCAATTCTTTGTCGTTGCCGCCATCTTTAGTGTTACATCCCCTCACACTTCAGTTCTCAGGCTGCAGCTGGTTTGAAAGCAAAAGTAAACTGGCTTCTCTACTGGCTGTGGCTCCAGGGGAGTTGAACAGTTCTGGCTCTGTTAGTTTCTTTTCTATCTTTTGGCGCTTTTTCGGTGGACAAACCACCGCACATGTGCACCGTGACTCGTGACTGGAGACATACGGTAGGTAGCCTACTGCACACATAGCCTACTGTGTACAGACGGTTTCAAACTGTATTTTAAATTAGAAAGCAAACAAAATAAATGGACGATAAAAATAAATCTCAATTTGGTCAGTATTGTCATTTGGACAAGCAAAGCCATTACTTTAAGTTGCAGGCAAGAAAGACAAGTCTGTCCACTGTCTCTGGTTTTAAAACTGCCCTGTTGCAGGTCCGATATATATTTGTTTCGATATCGATTATTAAAATATATCGCGATAATTATCGTTATAGTTATAGTACGATAGTTATTGGTAATCAATAATCAGAAATGACGTCCCCGCCCCCCCCCCCCCCCCTTTCATGCATTCATGGTGGACCATGATACAGTTAATATGCATTTTGAGTTTTAGCTCTAGCTTGTCTATAGCCGAAACGCCATTCGATTTAACGCTTAGCGCCTTGTAACTCGCCTTCCAGGAAATATACCAGACCAATCCCATATAATGCTTATATTCACGACGCTATAAAATGGGAACGTATTGATGAAAAAATTATTTATATAAGGCATATTGAAGGGACGGTTTATAGTGTCAATTGACAATGACAATGGACAGATAGCAATAATATAAAGTATAGATTTAGCTCTACAAACAGCCTCACGCACAATGAAAGGTTGTTATGATATGCTGGCCGTATAGAGTGAGATTAGACGGATCCCAATGGCCCCGATTGTGTTAAGAACAGTAGACTATTCGAAAATGATTTTGGTCAGTCATGCACATCCCTACTCTCAAGGTAGCGATTGATCTAACGTGAATCGGTACTCGGTAAAACCGGTAAAAGTACCGAGCTGGGCCCCAACCCTACCCTAAAGTTGGAATTTCTTTCAACATTTACTGAATCTGTGACTTTGTTAGTTTATTTGTCTTTTCTATTGATTGAAACAATATCACAATATTGAACAACAAATATAGCAAAACATTATTATTATGATTATTACAGGATATTAATGTGCTAAGCTGGCCATCTTGGTGGTATGGCAGCGTAATCCTCTTATTCAAGGGGCCCTGCAGAGTGACCTACATATGGCTCTTCTGTGAGTGGTGAGTGTGTGTGTGTGTGTGTGTGTGTGTGAGTGGGCAGTGTGTGTGTTTGAGTGTGTGTGTGTGTGTGTGTGTGTGAGTGGGCAGTGTGTGTGTGTGAGTGGGCAGAGTGTGTGTGCGTTTGTGTGTGTGTATGTGTTTGCTATTTGAGGTTTTCTTTCGTGTACATAGCTCATCACTCTATGAGTGTGTACCTTTGGACACATGTGCAGTGTGCACACACACACCCACACACACTCTTGACAAATCACAATGTATATTTGACTTCAAATCAAATGTATTTGTAAAGCCCGCAATCACACGTTAATGTCCCCATGGGCCGGACAAGTCTTCTTTAATAAACAAGTCAAGAAGAAACATCACAATAAATCAAGAACAAAAAAACCCATCATGAAATCCAAAACTACATTGGTACATTTGAAATATTGGACACGAATAATACACCTGTATACTGGTTTTAAATGTACATTACTTTTATAGTCAAATACCGTGATTTAACCAAATCATAGCAGTGCGCACGCACGCACACACACACACACACTCACAAACACATGCACAAACACACTTCACACTTCCCTTGCCCCTGGCTATTGCCCCACCAATCTGTGAGCCATACAGTACAGGGGGGGGGGGGGGGGGGGGGGGTTGTAACTGTGCTCAGCAAGTCTACTAATTGCTCTCTGCTGCCCCAGGAGGAGGAGCAGGCACAGCTCCGCAGGAAGACATGTTGGCTCCCGGGCGATCCGGGCTACTGGCCTCCTTTGTGATTCTCAAGTCAGTGAGAGAAACACAGGATGACGGGCTCCACTCCACTGACAGAGCACTGTGTGCCTCTGGCTCTGTGGAGAGAGAGAGAGAGAGAGTGGGAGAGAGAGAGAGGGATAGAGGGAGAGAGAGAGAGAGAGAGGTGGTCAAATAGAGGGATAGAGGGAGAGAGAGAGAGGTGGTCAAATAGAGATATATAGGGAGAGAGAGAGAGGTGGTCAAATAGAGAAAGAGAGATGGTGAAATAGAGAGAGAAAGAGATGGTGACAGAGATAGTGAGAGAGAGACAGTGTATGTGTGAGAGAGAGAGAGAATAGGGTCACCCTCGCTTGTTTATTTTTCTGTCCACCTCCACATCTATGAATAGAATCTCTGTGAAGATGGAGGCCATTGACCTGTATGTGTGTATGTGTGTGTGTGTGTTGCTTTTTGTAAATGTGTGTGTGTGTGTGTGTGTGTGTGTGTGTGTGTGTGTGTGTGTGTGTGTGTGTGTGTGTGTGTGTGTGTGTGTGTGTGTGTATGTGTATTTGTATTTCATGACCTGAGGGGTTGTAGTATTGGGACTGTATACAAAGCAAGGCTATATAAAGGAAACTCACTAAAAGCATCATATACATTGAGACATAGTGTAGAGAGACATCATAGTGTGTAGCAGTCGCGGACTGGGACCATAATTCCTACCGGGAATTTGACTCAGGCAGGCCAGGCCATACCCCCCCCCCCCCCCTGCGTTTTGTATCTCTTTTTTTATTTAACCTTTATTTAACCAGGAAGTCCCATTGAGATACAAGATCTCTTTTGCAAGGGAGACCTAGCCAAGATGACAGCAATAACATTTGCAATATATCAGTATAAGTGCGACCTGGCTTCAGCCCCATGGACAGTGATGCTGTCACAAAACGGAGCATACAAGTTGTATACACTACACCAGGGTTAGGGTTAGGGTTAGGGTTATTTATAACACGTGTTATAGGTGTTATATAATTGGTACGTCTAATGCAGGGGTGGGCAATTATTTTTCCCGGGGGGCCGAATGAGCAACTGAAAATATGTTGGAGGGCCGGGCCAAAATTCCAAACTCAATTATGCATAATATAAATTTTATTTCTATATAAAAAGCAGTAAATGGCATTGTTTTGACCCCTGGTAAGAGTGTATGTTATTATTTGGCAATTAAAAGGTGAGGTTAGCTTTCAAAAATATAATTTATTCAAATAGAATTTATTTCCAAAATGATAAACAAAATGTGAAACATTAATAACAAAGGGCATGTATGAAAAAGTGCTATACAAATAAAGTTATTATTTTGAGTTTCATATACTATTGAAACAAGGATTTTCTTAGCTTTCTAAAGACATCACATCATCTTATAGCCAAAACAAACAAGTCATGTCACTGAACTGTGTAAAGAAAAGTGTCCCAGTAGCCTTTTTACTCTACATGCCTATATTAAACATTTAATGTTTTCAGAACTGTGCAAACAAAATATAAAAAAAGATCAAGTGTCCCATTTCACTTGTTATTATTTCCACATTTTAGTGTTCTTCAGCTCTTTTTTTTTCATTCAGTGCGATAAATCCAGTCTCTGTTGAGCTTTAACAAGTCCATAAAAGTCAGATTGCATGTCTGAGGTGGAGATGCGAAGCACAGCTGCCAGATGTTCATCAGTGAGAGAGGATCTGTACCTGGACTTGGTAAACGTCATGACTGAGTGTCTGTTCACATATGTAGGTGGATCCAAAGAGAACCAACATCTTCTGAGCATGTCTCCTCATGTTTGGAAAGTTCTCCTCCTTGAGAGCAGAGTAGAACTCTAGCAATGATGCTGACTTAAAGTGCTCTTTCAGTAGTGAATCAGACTGCATGTCAATGAGTTCAAGCTGAACATCAGTGGGTGCACTATCAACACTGCAGGTAAAGGGAGAGGAAACCAGCTGCATTTCATCCTCAACCTTTTTGAAATCTTTAAAACGCCTTGAAAATTCATCATGCAGTGCTCCCAACATGGATGAGTACCTGTGCCGGTGATCAGCTGATGGTTTGACTTCTTTCAGGGTTTTCATGTGTTTGAGATTGTTGCTGCCTAGTTGCCTTGAAATTAATTGCAACTTTGTCATGAAGGCTTTCACATAGCTATGCATTTCATGAGCAAAAATGCCCTTGCCCTGCAGTTGTGTGTTCAGTAGGGATGGGTACCGTTCACATTTGAACCGATACGGTACCGGTACCTGTGAATCGATACCGGTACCCAACGGTACCTTTTTTCTGTACTTTAGTCTCTAAAAATGTAATCTACCTACCTCAGTTGTGAAAAAAGAAATCCAAACTTCAAATAACCACACTTTCGACCGTTTTTGGCTTGCCCCGACTGCTTTGTTGTTGAATCAAGTCAAATAGGTAAGCTTGGTATAAGGTAAGCGTATATTGTGCGTGTGAACGTTGACATGAAAAAAAAAAAGTTAAAACAAAAAAAAATAATATTACAATTTATTTTTTTTGTTTTTTTTTTATTATCATGTAATCTTTCGCGGGCCGGTCAGAATCATCCCGGGGGCCGTATCCGGCCCGCGGGCCGTACAATGCCCAGGTCTGCACTACACCATAGTGTAGAATAACTACTTTCCAAATAATGGATTGTCCAAATGTCGGGTTATAATACGAAAGTGTCCTTTATAGAAGTTTACCGGTGCACGTTTCATTACATTTCTCTACTTCACTGGCGCTCTCTGTGATCTAGTACTCACCCTCGCGCTGCTGCCATCAGTTCAACATAATGACGCGCTCCTTACATCTCGCGGCTTCAATATCAGCATCCAAATCATCCATCAGACTTATAGCTGTTCTATTTCACGGCCAGGTTCCAACAAACTGTCTTCTGTCAAACCGTAATAATGTAAACCGTAATAATGTTTTTGTTATAATGCTCTGCAAATGTTACTGAATGATGTAGCAATGTATTTCCAGCTAAATTGAAATAATAAACAAATAAAGGGTCTCAATTAAATATGTGGTAGTAAAAAGAACCTGTGGGAGGATTTCAACAAGATAAATGCGACAACAGTGCAAAATATTTCACTATAATATTTCAAAGCAAAAAATAAAAATTTAATAAAATTATAATATATATATATTTTTTTTAATGCTGCCCCCTGTGCCTATGAAAATGCCCCCGCGTGCCTATGCAGGCACACGTGCCTAGGGTTGCCTACCCCTGGTGTAGAGACACATCATAGTGTAGAGAGACATCATAGTGTAGAGACACATCATAGTGTAGAGAGACATCATAGTGTAGAGACACATCATAGTGTAGAGACACATCATAGTGTAGAGAGACATCATAGTGTAGAGACACATCATAGTGTAGAGAGACATCATAGTGTAGAGACACATCATAGTGTAGAGACACATCATAGTGTAGAGAGACATCATAGTGTAGAGACACATCATAGTGTAGAGACACATCATAGTGTAGACACACATCATAGTGTAGAGACACATCATAGTGTAGAGACACATCATAGTGTAGAGACACATCATAGTGTAGAGAGACATCATAGTGTAGAGACACATCATAGTGTAGAGACACATCATAGTGTAGAGACATCATAGTGTAGAGACACATCATAGTGTAGAGACACATCATAGTGTAGAGACACATCATAGTGTAGAGACACATCATAGTGTAGAGACACATCATAGTGTAGAGACATCATAGTGTAGAGACACATCATAGTGTAGAGACCAGGGTTTCCGTTAGAAAAAATTGTTGCCGGGTGAAAGTTTGGCTTTCATGAAAGTTTGGCTTTCCATGTTCCACTCAGGGGTGATGTAGTGTGCAGTAACTAATTGTACTTGTAGGGCTGTCAACGAATATTCGATATTGAAATTAATAATCGACTAAAAAAAACAGTGCCCGGTGGCCGGTTGTTAGTGGTTAACATACCGTTGTATTCGTTCGGTACACTACACAGCCTTTACGGTAAGGTACACACTGAAACGGTTCGGTTCGGTACGGATACGTGTACCTTTACACCCCTAGTACTTGCACACACAGACACACATACTTGCACGCACAAACACACAGACACACATACTTGCACGCACAAACACACAGACACACATACTTGCACGCACAAACACACAGACACACATACTTGCACGCACAAACACACAGACACACATACTTGCACGCACAAACACACAGACACACATACTTGCACGCACAAACACACAGACACACATACTTGCACGCACAAACACACAGACACACATACTTGCACGCACAAACACACAGACACACATACTTGCACGCACAAACACACAGACACACATACTTGCACGCACAAACACACAGACACACATACTTGCACGCACAAACACACAGACACACATACGTGCACGCACAAACACACAGACACACA
This sequence comes from Notolepis coatsorum, assembly GCF_963971535.1. NCBI lineage: Eukaryota > Metazoa > Chordata > Actinopteri > Aulopiformes > Paralepididae > Notolepis > Notolepis coatsorum. The sequence continues at coordinate 88,224,262 of NC_140168.1, forward strand.
TACTTGCACGCACACACACACAGACACACATACTTGCACGCACAAACACACAGACACACATACTTGCACGCACAAACACACAGACACACATACTTGCACGCACAATCACACAGACACACATACTTGCACGCACAAACACACAGACACACATACTTGCACGCACAAACACACAGACACACATACTTGCACACACAATCACACAGACACACATACTTGCACGCACAAACACACAGACACACATACTTGCACGCACAAACACACAGACACACATACTTGCACGCACAAACACACAGACACACATACTTGCACGCACAAACACACAGACACACATACTTGCACGCACAAACACACAGACACACATACTTGCATGTGCGCACATTTGCATATGTAAAACACTGCTGATCTGTCGCTGCGTTTTGCACAAAAACAGGCTGATCTGATCCTCCTTAATCCGTCTTTCACAGGCTTTCCGTCATCTGGCTGCCTGGCAACAGGGGACATGTTGAGGGCTGTGGTAGTCTCTGCTGACCGGCCAATGGCTGGTGAGGGCTGTGCTAGTCTCTGCTGACTGGCCAATGGCTGATGAGAGCTGTGGTAGTCTCCGCTGACCGGCCAATGGCTGATGAGGGCTGTGGTCATCTCTACTGACCGGCCAATGGCTGGTGAGGGCTGTGTTAGTCTCTGCTGACCGGCCAATGGCTGGTGAGGGCTGTGCTAGTCTCTGCTGACCGGCCAATGGCTGGTGAGGGCTGTGGTCATCTCTACTGACCGGCCAATGGCTGATGAGAGCTGTGCTAGTCTCTGCTGACCGGCCAATGGCTGATGAGAGCTGTGGTAGTCTCCGCTGACCGGCCAATGGCTGATGAGAGCTGTGCTAGTCTCCGCTGACCGGCCAATGGCTGATGAGAGCTGTGGTAGTCTCTGCTGACCGGCCAATGGCTGATGAGAGCTGTGGTAGTCTCTGCTGACCGGCCAATGGCTGGTGAGGGCTGTGCTAGTCTCTGCTGACCGGCCAATGGCTGATGAGAGCTGTGGTAGTCTCCGCTGACCGGCCAATGGCTGATGAGAGCTGTGGTAGTCTCCGCTGACCGGCCAATGGCTGATGAGAGCTGTGGTAGTCTCCGCTGACCGGCCAATGGCTGATGAGAGCTGTGGTAGTCTCCGCTGACCGGCCAATGGCTGATGAGAGCTGTGGTAGTCTCCGCTGACCGGCCAATGGCTGATGACCCCTTCCCTCTGATGGGCGTCCTGTTGGCTCAGTAAGCTGCTGCACCATGTGATCACAACCTCTCTCTCTCTCTCTCTCTCTCTCTCTCTCTCTCTCTCTCTCTCTCTCTCTCTCTCTCTCTCTCTCTCTCTCTCTCTCTCTCTCTCAATTAAATTCAATGGGGCTTTATTGACATGGGAAACATACGTTTACTTTGCCAAAGGAAAACAATCAAACAGAGAAATCAGAAGAAATCAGTACAGTACAGAAGGAATTCATTAAGTCACCTATCTATAACTCTTGATTTACTTGTACCTGTTTGGGTAGAATAAACCTGTGTTTAACCAAGTCTATATTTGACAAAGTACATTCATTCATCCGGTTATGTTCCTCCACACAGACCCCCCTTGTCTAAACTGTCTTGCCTTAACCTCTTAACAGTCCTGCAAAGTTTGCATACAACGCCTGTCGATTGCATACTGAAAGTAAATTGGACACTATTCTGGAACCATTTGTAGCAGATGCACAAGTCTGGGCCTCTTTTGAAAGGAAACACTCTGAATGCTATTGTCAGAGTTACAGAGGTTTGAGCACACTGAAATAAAGTTTTTTTTTCATTTTCGTCTGAATTATTTTGCAGATGCCTACAGATCTATCTACTCCAGGGGTTCTCAAACCTTTTCATACCACGACCCCATTTGATTTAGATTATTTTTTGGCAACTCCACACTTAATGTATCGTGTAATTTCAACGTGGAATTAAGGAATATCAAAATAAAAGCACACGTTGTTGAACTTGATCATGTATATTTATTAGAACATTTTATTACACCACTATGTTATCAATACACATTTATAAAACGAGGCATATTTAGCCAAAATATGTTGCCAGAAAATTAAAAAAATATTTACTTGCACGCACAATCACACAGACACCACTTTGGGTCGCGACCTGTAGTTTGAGAACCGCTGAACTAGCTTATTAGCTGAAAACACTGCTGGGACCATAGCCTGACGTCTTACCTAGAACATGTCCAAAGTCGATAACAATATCACAAAAAAATGTAGTTTTACACATTTGACCCTAGTATGTTGATCTCCTCTCCCCCTCCCCCACTAATCTCTTGTCACATACACCACCCCACCCCTTCCCTAAACATACATTAAGAAACCCTCAACCCCCAGAGGAGCGACAACAATAGATCAGGGGAGGCGCACGACTTCATTCTCTGACATACGGTACACTTTTACCACTTTCACCGCTTCTCGGTCTCAGAAAACCAACTCAAGTAAGATGTCATTCTTTTCGGAATATCATTGGCTACACAAACCGTCAATAATTGTCATCGTCAGTGGTGATTTGTCCGGTCATTGAGAGGCGGAACCAGAGGTGGTCACATGACACTCCGGTAGCGCTTGCCTGACCGCAGCAGTGCAAAGAGGCAGTTGTTTGGGTGACTAGAGTATTTGACTATTCTCTTAGCCTTGGCCCTGCAACGCCTGGAGAGTGGGAAGCCCACCTCCAATTGTGTGTTCGGTCGATCGAGCGCCACTCTCTGCAGTCTGCTGCGGTCGTGTGCGGTGGTATTCCCAAACCAGGAGTAAAATGTCTAGCGACGTGCGACGCCCTGAGAAAGGTTTTCAGGTCTAGAAATGATCAAGGTCAAAAGTCAATGACAACGGGAACTAAACTGCTTTATTGTGGCACTTTTACCAATAACGATACGGAAAAGGCTAAGTGGAGGGACTTAATCACATCTGTCTATGAACAAATAAATGGAGCTTTTTACTCATGTTGGCCATGCCGAAAGGTCAACAAGATCCTCTCCTCTCCTCTCCTCTCCTCTCCTCTCCTCTCCTCTCCTCTCCTCTCCTCTCCTCTCCTCTCCTCTCCTCCTCTCCTCCTCTCCTCTCCTCTCGTCTCGTCTCGTCTCGTCTCGTCTCGTCTCCTCTCCTCTCCTCTCCTCTCCTCTCCTCTCCTCCTCTCCTCTCGTCTCCTCTCCTCTCCTCTCGTCTCGTCTCCTCTCCTCTCCTCGTCTCCTCTTGGCTTCCTTCTCTCATCTTGTCCTCTTTTTTAGGAGTGTTTTTCTCCTGTTCTTTAAAGATGTGTCCTTCTCTCTCACACACTTACTTTCTCACTCTCTCTCCCCTTCTCTCTTGATCTCACTCACTCACTCACTCTCTTCTTCTGTCTCTCTCACGCTCTCCCTCTTTTTCTCACATACTCTCACTCACCCCCACCCTCTCTCTCCCTGCTAATGTGTTTTATCTTTTCTAAGTGTATGTCTTGCCCTCTTTGGGGAACTATCTTTCTCTCTCTCTTTCTCTCTCTCTCCCTTTCTTTCTGTGCCTTCTCCTGTTCTCGTTGTATCTATCTATCTATCTATCTATCTATCTATCTATCTATCTATCTATCTATCTATCTATCTATCTATCTATCTATCTATCTATCTATCTATCTATCTATCTATCTATCTATCTATCTATCTATCTATCTATCTATCTATCTATCTATCTATCTATCTATCTATCTATCTATCTATCTATCTTTTTAAAGAGGTCTCGCCTCCTCTCCTCCTTCTCCTCCTCTTCCTCCTCCCCTCGGCCTCCTCTAAGTGTTCTGGCCTGTTCTGTGGTGCAGATGATGCGATGAAGAGTTGGCTGTGTGTCTTTGCTCCCATTAACATTCTTCCAAGGGATAACCTTCACTCCTAATGAACGTGACCGCTCTGACTGTAATCTGCATCACGTAATGAGCTGGCCCCAGTAAGCGTCCTTCTCTCTCTCTCTCTCTCTCTCTCTCTCTCTCTCGGTGCATGCTGGGAATGAGATTGGAGGGATTGGAGAGGTTGGAGGTTGGAGGTGTAGTGAGTTTTTTCTATCTTTATCTGTCTATTTTGTTAATTTGTTTATGGGATATTGTAATATAAGTGTAGTGTTGGTTTGCTGTGTGTTTTGGTGTGTATAGGGTTAAGTGGGAGTGTTTTGTTTGTTTGGCCGCATCGGCCAGGCTGTGCTGCTGGATGACGTCAGACGCCAATATGGACTTTTCTAAAATTGGTAGAAAGCATGGTATTAAGATATCTGTTCCTAATGTATCAGTAGAGGACTGCAGTTTGGCAGTTGGAAGTATTGTTGGACATAAAAGCATTAAATCAGCTGCGAAGATGAATCAAGGAGTAGTGATTTTTCTTGACTCATTGGACAAGGTGCACACACTGGTTCAATCGGGGATAAGTGTTGACGGGGCTTTTCTTTCTGTAGAGCCGCTCTCCACACCAGGCAGAAATGTCTTTATTTCCAACGTTCCGCCGTTCATCAGTGATGAACTATTGAGAAGTCAACTAGCACGACATGGGAAGATAATTTCCCCTATAAGAAAAATGTCGTCGGGATGTAAATCTCCGCTTTTAAAGCATGTTGTATCACACAGGCGACAGGTTTTAATGATTCTAAACAACAGCGGAGAGGAGCTTGAGTTGGTTTTTAAGATAAAGGTTGATGAGTTTGATTATGTGGTTTTTGTGAGTTCTGGTAGTTCGGGGAAGTGTTTCAAATGCGGGGAACTGGGTCATATCTCCCGCGATTGTGCGGGGAGAGGGGCAGGGCGACCTCAGCCCCAGCCCCCCCAAGAGGAGCGCGGGGCTGAGATCAGCGCAGGTAGTGGTACAGAGGAGGGGGGAGTGGTGCAGCGCGCAGCAGAGAGCGGTGACGACAACAGAGTCCCGCTGCAGAACGCCAGCAATGTAAATAGAGTCCTTTTGCAGACTGACAGTAGCGCAGCAGATAGTATCCAGCTGCAGGGCCACAGAACCGGTGTAGCAGGTACGACGCAGAGCCTTGGTACAGAGGAGGGAGGAGTGAGGGAAGCTGCCCCCCCCTCAACTAGTGGCGACTGTGGGGTAACAGGGGGTGGTGCGGGTGGTGCAGGTACAGAGGAGGGAGGGGTGGGAGACGCTGTTCCCCCCTCAACCAGTGGTTGTGTAGGTAAGGAGGTGGGAATCGGAGATGCTGCCCCCCCTTCAACAAGTGGCGAGGTAACAGAGGAGAGCAGAGGTTTTTTTGTCCCCCCAAGCCCAACACCGCGTCAGGGTAAAAAAAGGAATCAAAAAAATTTGACAAGTGAAGTAATAGGGGAACATTTGAATGTGGTGGACAATGTACACAGTCAGACAGTGGATGGCGTGGTGGGAAGTGATGGAGGGGTGGGCTCTCAGGATAAGAAAAGAGTGACAAGTTTGATCATAGACGACTCAGGTTCCTCTCAGTCCAGTATGGACGAGGATGAAGTTGAAAAACAATGGGGGGATGACATCTCAAGTGTTGAGGAAGATGAGTTCCCAAATGCTTCTCAAGTGTCTGATTCACAACGGAAAAAATGTTATGCAGTCAGGCAGATACAGAAGTTCCTGCACACAACAAAAAATTTGAGAAGTGTCAAAGTGGAAGATTTTTTTGAAGATTTGGAGATGTTTATTTTTTCAGCAAAGACTCAAATGAGGTCGAAGAACAGTGGGGGGTACACTGCCCAGGAAGTTTTTAGACTGAGGAAGATTGTTCAGAAGCTCAGAAAACTGGATAATATAGTGTTACCGTGATAATGGAGCTTCTGATGTGTGGAGCCCGGCTGGACATTCAGGAAGGGAGTAGACCTGGGCTTGGACAGTGTCTGCAAGCAGTTGGGACAATGACACTGAAAGATGTTGTGAATGTAGCCGGGTCAGAGGAAGTGGCTTCTTTATTGGGGCTGAGGACGGCCTGTCGCAACAGGGTCTGTCTGGACGATTGGACTGAAGCGCGGAGCGTCGGGGAACAATACCTGTTGCAGGATTATGTCGGTGGAACGGAAGGTCCTGATGAAGGGGATCTTTTTTTTCATGAGCTGGATATAAAAACTGACACAAATGGACTGACGGGACCTTTTTGGGTTGCTCATATGTTGTTCATGACATATTATGTGTTGAATGGAAGTATGGATATTTTTTTGTTTGGGTGGAGCTTCAATGGTTTTTTTGTTGTGTTGCAGACGGACAGGTGTATTTTAGCATTTTTTGTTGTTGTGAGATCTCATGTGGTTTTAAGTGTGATGGGGACGTATGTTGCCCGATATAATGTGTAGTTCGTTGTTTTAATTGTATTGACATAGTACATTGTAATGAGAAATATGTAAATAAATGTTTTTCTAAAATCAAAAATCTCTCTCTCTCTCTCTCTCTCTCTCTCTCTCTCTCTCTCTCTATCTCTCTCTCTCTCTCTCCCTCTTTCTTTTTCTCTCACTCCATCTGTCTTTCTTTTCTTTCTTTCTTTCTTTCTTTCTTTCTTTCTTTCTTTCTTTCTTTCTTTCTTTCTTTCTTTCTTTCTTTCTTTCTTTCTTTCTTTCTTTCTTCTTTCTTTCTTTCTTTCTTTCTTTCTTTCTTTCTTTCTTTCTTTCTTTCTTTCTTTCTTTCTTTCTTTCTTTCTTTCTTTCTTTCTTTCTTTCTTTCTTTCTTTCTTTCTTTCTTTCTCTCCCCTCTCTCTGCCTCCCTCTTCCCATGTGTAGTAGCTGATACCTTCCCTTCCCATTCCATACCTTACTCTCTCTCTCTCTTCCCTCTCTCTCTCTCTCTGCCTCCCCCTTCCTATGTGTAGTGGCTGATACCTTCCCATTCCATACCTTACTCTCTCTCTCTCTCTCTCTCTCTCTCTCTCTCTCTCTCTCTCTCTCTCTCTCTCTCTATCTCTATCTCTCTCTCTCTCTCTCTCTCTCTCTCTCTCTCTCTCTCTCTCTCTGCCTCCCCCTTCCTATGTGTAGTGGCTGATACCTTCCCATTCCATACCTTTACTCTCTCTCTCTCTCTCTCTCTGCCTCCCCCTTCCTATGTGTAGTGGCTGATACCTTCCCATTCCATACCTTACTCTCTCTCTCTCTCTCTCTGCCTCCCCCTTCCTATGTGTAGTGGCTGATACCTTCCCATTCCATACCTTTACTCTCTCTCTCTCTCTCTCTCTCTCTCTCTCTCTCTCTCTCTCTCTCTCTCTCTCTGCCTCCCCCTTCCTATGTGTAGTGGCTGATACCTTCCCATTCCATACCTTTACTCTCTCTCTCTCTCTCTCTCTCTCTCTCTCTCTCTCGGCCTCTCCCTTCCTATGTGTAGTGGCTGATACCTTCCCATTCCATACCTTTACTCTCTCTCTCTCTCTCTCTCTCTCTGCCTCCCCCTTCCTATGTGTAGTGGCTGATACCTTCCCATTCCATACCTTTACTCTCTCTCTCTCTGCCTCCCCCTTCCTATGTGTAGTGGCTAGGGATGCCCCAATCACGTTTTTTGCCACCGATACCGATCGTCGTGAGCCATATCGGCCGATACCGATAGTTTTTTATTAAAAAAAATTAAAAATTATTTTATATAAAATATATATTTTTTTTATATAAAATATATATATTATATAATTAGACTTGTACTTGTATTATCTGCAAGACATCGCCACCACGCAACAAGCTCCACTGTCTGTGTGTACTCTAGTAGCCTCCAGCTACGGCCAGGATTATCTGGAGCTGCAGCTGGACCTATGACTCGAGTAGCCTCGAGCTACGGCCAGGATTCTCCTGTGCTGCAGCTGGACCCTATTGGTATAACGTTAATGTGTTCAGCAAGCCCTCAGCTCGAATACGCGTCGAATCAGTGTTATAAGACATTGATATCAGGAGCCATCTGTAGCTACTGCTAGCCGGATATATAACGTTGATACAGCGTTATATATAATAATAATATATAATATATAATAATAATATATTATTATTATATAATAATAATAATAATAATACAGTGAATTATTTAGTTCAATGGGACATTTCGTTTTGAACAGTGAACTAACTTGCGCTAACGTGAGCTAACAGAGTAGCATACACGTCTCTACTAGACTATTGCTGGAGCATTTGTTGATATCAGGAGCTATCGGTAGCTGGCCGGCTAGATACCGTTCGGTTAGACCAGTGTTTCTCAAAGTGGGGGGCGCGCCCCCCAGGGGGGGCGCAGAGGCATGACAGGGGGGCCTTGAGATTTATTAAAAAAATATATATATATATATATTTTTTTTTATTACAGAAAATGATCACTAAAGTGCTATCTGTTGCAGCTGCACTGTTCTCCATGAAACTACCATTTCTCAAAATCTGAAAATCATTATTTAATAAAACACAGAAAAGGATCACCAAGTTACTCTGGATAAAAAAAAACCTTTACAGACAACATTGAGACAAAGCTTCCTGACACATCTCCATCCAAACTCTTGGAAGAACTCTTTGAAATCTCATCTGATACCACCTGGAGAGCTAGTTTCAGAGTGTGGTGCTGAGTACCAAGTATCTCATGATGCAGCAGTTAAGGTGTTGATACCATTCAGCACCACATACAGTATCTGTGTGAAGCTGGCTGTTCATCCATGACAGCTCTGAAAACAAAATATAAGGCCAAGTTGAGCCTTGAGGATGACATGTGTGTTGCCTTGTCAAAGACAGCAATAAAGACTGTTTGCTTATTTCCTATGTGTGGGCTTTTGCTCTGACGGTGCGCAGGCCATGGCAGGGAAAAGGAGGGGGCTACAGGCGCTCATCAAGGGGGTCTCGCTCATTGCAGCCACTAATGCTGTGATGACTCACATAATTTACTTACATTTTCTCTTTTTTTGCACACGTTTTTTCACACGTTTTTCACAAAGTTTTCTATCTATATATATTTTTTTAAAGCAGTGTCCTTGAATTGTATTGCAATGTTACAAGATGTCTCTATTTTTGAAAAAGCAGTCTTAAGTGTCCATTGAATTGTATTGCAATCAGGGTTTCCGTTAGAAAAAATTGTTGCCGGTCTCAGGGTCCGGTAGATTTTTATCTACCGGTCAAATGAGAGAAATTCCGGTCAGAGTTTATTGAGCTTAAAAACAACAGGCTATATAAAGAATGACATCCTCAAGGCATGTAGATTTATAATATTTTTACTTAAAGCTAGGCTACTTTTGCGTATACAGTCATTATATTCCAAATAAAATAAGTCCAGAGACTCCGTGCTGCTGCCGACTTTAAATCAAATAGACCTGTGTCTGTGGGCAGTCGGCCCGACATTAATAAACAGCAGTCTGTTATAATCACATTTATGAGCTAACGAATTCCGTTATATTGGACATTTGTATTAATTATATCAAGCGAAGAACTGAGAAATTTGGCAGAGAGACGGCAACATGATCATGGGTTTGCGTGATGTATATCTCCACCTAGTCCCAACGACTTGGTGCTGGTCATAATGTCCGGTGAAAACAACTCCCTCCAAGCACAACTTGACCACCCGAACCGTACCAAAACAGGCCAAAATTAAATAGCCCATGCGACGAACGATTCATTACATTCGTTTCATCGTTGCTCCACCAAGCAGCCGGTCCAACAATATCAGCGCGAGCGCCGCAGTTAGTTTGCAAGAAGCATCCAGCTGCAGACTCGCAGAGCAGCTTTCCAGGTCTGGGGACCGCACTGTGCCAGCAAAGCTGGTGGGTTCTGTGGGTCTGCAGCTGCATGCCTTCCGCAAATCCAGCAGCAAGCTCTCGCTGAGCGAAGCAACGACAACAAACGCAATGATTGTTTATATTGATAATCAAACTGTGCCCAGAGGGAACTATTTTCACCGGACACTATGACCGGAGAGATTAAATTTGTCGGACTTCAACAGATTTTGCCAGTCAAATACCGGTAATTACCGGCTAACGGAAACGCTGATTGCAATGTTACAAGATGTCTCTATTTAAAAAAAAAAAGCACAGTCTTTGAGTGTGTATTGGACTGTATTGTTATGTTGTTGCACAATTGCACAGTTGTAAAGTGGTTGCACAATTTGAAAGGTCACGATATTGGTGTTATTTCAATAAATTTAAACATGGCCCATTTCATGACTATTTTGTTGGGGCGAGGGGGGGGGGGCCCAAAATATTTTGGTCCGCCAAATGGGGGCCTGACAGAAAAAGTTTGAGAAGCACTGGGTTAGACAATGCCTCATCATGTATTAAACTAAAAGTGAATAGTTGACTGGGTCATTTTGTAACGGTAGCAGCTAACGTTAGCTCAGGGAGACGCCGTCCTCCCATCCCACTAGACTAGACCCGTGTTTACATGCGTGCGGGAGGGGCTGGAGGGAGAAGCAGACGCCGCAGCGAGTGAGATCGGTTTTGACGATCGGCGAAAATAAAGCATTATCACCGATCACCGATCGCATATTTATACTGATTATCGGCCGATAACGATCAGTGGCCGATCGATCGGGGCATCCCTAGTAGTGGCTGATGCCTTCCCATTCCATACCTTTCTCTCTCTCTCTCTCTCTCTCTCTCTCTCTCTCTCTCTCTCTCTCTCTCTCTCCCTCTCCCTTCCTATGTGTAGTAGCTGATACCTTCCCATCCCATACCTTTTTCTGTCACTTTCTCTCTCTCTCTCTCTCTCTCTCTCTCTCTCTATATGTGTAGTTTAGAGATATCCCACACCTTTTTCACTTTCTCTCTCCCTGGTTGTGATGGACCAATTAGTGCTGGCATGATAGAGGAAGAGGAGGAGGAGAGAATGTCCTGTGGAGAATGGAAGGATGACGGGAATGGGATGAAAGTCGCTGGTCAAACGAGTGCTCATTAGAACCTTCTGCTCTGATTACATTTAACAAGAACTAGGAGTGTTTTGGCTCGTTTGCCACTTTCTGAATCCCAGCTGGAACCTGGGAATTGAGAGAAACTTAACCTCTTAAGCATCACCCCCAAAACTGGGGCCATTTTTGTTTTAGTTTTTGACGACTGCATACTTTTAATTTTAATTAATTTTTTTTTAAAGCTTTATACTTTATACTTATAGCACATGCATGAGCCTGGTCTCTTTTGAAAGGTAACATTCTGAAGTTGCTAAGGCAAAAAAGAAGAATCACTTTGAGTGCTAATGAAATAGAGTAACAGAGGTTTGAAAACGCTGAAGTAAAAGTTGTTTGTACTCACATTTCTGTTTAGTGGTTGCCAGATTCCTGTTTTTAAGTTCCAGCATAGAAGTCCATTAAAAAATGTGTGCTTGAGTAAAGTGTGTACCGGTAAAGTGTGATTATCCAAAATGGCCGTGCACTCCAATTCATTCTGACGCTCAAGTCACAACAACGGACCTTTTCGTCCACTTTCACCACCTTCCCCCACTCTCACCGGCTCGGCTGCAGTCTCTTTCGGAGCGGACGCTGGTTGGCTACAATGGTGATCAATAATTTTCGACAATCAGCGGTGATTGGTCAGTTCTAGACCCTTCAGAACCGGAAGTGGTCATTTCACGGAGCGGCCTGTCAAATGATGCTCATCACCGGATATATCGTCATGTAACTCGAGACCCCGAAGCACGCAGCTGGTTGAGTGTGGTGGCGATCGAACGGCGGCAAATTCAACTTTTGAGCGGTGCGTTGGATGATCCTCGAAAAATGCTGCCCGACCCGGTAGACAAGCGCCAAGTGCCTGCATAAGAGGTGATGCATAAGAGGTTAAAGGGATATTTCACTTTAGTAGAACCTTAGTAGAAATCATCAGTATTGATCTCTATCTAAAGTAATCTACAGGTGAGCTAGTGACCACTGCTGTCCCTGTCGTCCGCTGCACATTGAACACATTAATTGTGCGTTTGAAAATAATGGTCACCCTAGCATAAATCAGCCTTTAAACTAGGCTAGCGTAGCCGCTACACATCCGCTTTCTACTGAACACACAGAGAGGAAATTGGTGTCTACCTTCTTGTCTGACTCTAGAGAAGGGCGTGAGTAGGCCTGCCGCGATAAGCAATAAATCGATTAATTGCCGCGATAATTAAAATGAATGCAATGATTTTGACGGGCGCGATTAATTGCTATTTGCGCGTTTGTTTTAATGAGGCGGACCCAGTGCCCCTTGTCAGTCACTGTCCGTGTTGGGAGGCGGGCCGCTGGCTTTACTACAGAGCAGTAGTATAATATCAATAACAACATTAACGAGACCCTCGTTGTGTCTATTCTGCTAACGTTACCTCTCATTGTGTCTATTCTACAAGCGTTAACGTTAACGAGCATTAGGCTAACAAGCTGTAACGTTACCAGTCGCGTCTATTTGCTAACGTTAGCATTAGGTAATAACCGGTTTAAAATGGATGGTGATTACCTCACGTTGTGTCTATTCTACTAGCATTAACGTTACTCATACAAACAATCAATAGCGAGTTATATTGATCACGCTATGTACGATAGCCATGCTAAAACGCTAGCACAACATTAGCACCTAACCTAACAACAAGCCTTAACAAGTCAGCGATCTTTTTGCGAGACTAAACTCTCCGCTCGGTGGCAAATTGTGTTGATGTCGGTTTTGTTTAATCAATAAATGAGGCAGAATACACAGTGACTGTATCCTTTGTTTATTGCACTTGTGCCTGCTGCAAACATAATGATTATGAAATCCTAGAGACGCGTCTCTATTCAGTGTTTCACGTGACTTTTCTGGTACCCAAAAAGTACCTGATAATAATCACAACAATACTTCCGGTCCGGTCGGTGGGCTTCAAAATAAAAGTCTTAAACACCGGAAAAGACGGAGCGGTGGGCTTCAAAATAAAAGTTTTGGGAAATAAATTTCTCCAAAAAAAAAATTCTCTAACCGGTCGCAATAATATCGCTTATCGCGATATTTTCGGGGGCAATTAATCGCCCAGCAAAATGTGTTATCGTGGCAGGCCTAGGCGTGAGTAAATCTCCCATAATTGGTGTGTTCTTTTAATCACAATGTTGCCATGTTCCCTTTAACAGTTTGAGTGCCAGCCATTTAACATTGGAAACCCCATTGAATGCCAGCACCCACTTCAATGATAGCGTTGTGAACGCATAATCTCTCTCTTAAATTATGGCTATGTGTCTAATCTGCCTGTCGCTTATGAATGACTTGTTTGCAGTCAACATTGTCGAAACGGATAGTTTTTTTATCGGTTCATTTTCGTTTTATAGCATTTTGAAAAGCCCTTGTTTTCAAGGAAAATATATAGATTCCGTGATAAACGGCATTTACTGGAATATTCTAGCATACACAAAAACGTTGTCATTTTTCTGCCTATTTATGAATAGTTTTCAAATAAACGCTAGATTATCGATAGTATATGTGTACTTATGCATGCTATAGAGGCGGGCTGAAAAATATATTTTCTCATTTCCTCATCAGCGATCACCGCGCACACACACACACACACACACGCATGGGGCAAAAGCTTATATCTCTGTGAAAACAGGTCTGATTATCCTAAGACTGGTAAAATAAATTCCTTACCTGAGATCAGATGTTATCCAAAAAGATTATTCCAATTCCTGATCGCCATTCCAAATATCGATCACGCTTATTGATTACAGTGTTGGTACTGTAAATACATAATCGTCGCTGTTCTGAGGGCCGGCGATCACTTGGTCTCTTCAGTTGGCTTGACAGAAAAGTAAAATGAGCAAACTGACCACTCCCCCTGCATCAATCTAAAGTAATGGGGTGCAGTTACACAGGGAGAGACGATAGGGGGCGGTATCTTCCCAATTGAGCTCAGAGAGACTCTGCAGCACTAACCCGAGGCTCGATTGATGAAATATGAATTCAAATCGGCAAACGGGTCTATATAGGCTTGGGCGGTATGACGGTATTACGGTATACCAGGGTATTTAGAAATCCTGACGTATTGAAAATCAATATCGTCAAAATCACAGATGCGTTTCAGTTTATATTACAGTGAAACAGAGTTTTGACAGTGGTTGGTTGTAGTGCACACACGCGCCAGCAGAGGGCGAGACCAGTCCTCACTAGTGGAGCGAGCCACGCAGAGCTGGTTGTCTACACACAGGAGGAGGGGAAACCCCGCTTCAGTGGTGGAAATTAAATGAGACACGCTTACCGTTGCTGCTTGGTGCTGCGGGCTAACTGGCTATTCTGAGAGCTAACTGTTGTGTATGTGGATCACAACAACGGTGTTCACGTTTTACGGTAATGTTGCAACAGTGCTGTGAAAATACCGTAAAGCGTTGTGGTAACGAGAGTTGGTGTGTGTTGTTGTGGAGCAAGCAAATAAACGGTAAAACGTTACGTCGCAGTCCGGTGCGTTTTTGAATACACAATACTAACGTTACTAGTACTACGGTGCTGCATGCTAACTGGCTACCATTCTGAGAGCTAACGATAGTAGCACTAGATGCTGCAGGCTTCTGGCTAGCATTCTGAGAGCTAACTATAGTAGCACCGTGATTTGTTTACTTGGTAACACCGGTTCCCCCCCCCCCCCCCCCCCCGCTGATGAAAATGAAAGTCATACCGTCATATACCGTATACCGGGGTATTATGTCAGCAAGGTATGACGTTGTGAAAAAAATTATACCGCCCAAGCCTAACGCTATATAGCGTCGGGGGCACTCAAAGGTCGGCATGAACTAACGATAAAAAGCGTCCGTGGCATCCAATGTGTTAAGAAAGGCCTTTTCTACTCAAGTTCTGTGGCGACTTGGGCTCAATGGCTAAAGGTCACCTGGAGGGTTTGACCTCGGGGGGGGGGGGGGGGGGGGGGCAGTGGCTCAGGAGGTAAAGCAGTCGTCTGGTAATCTGGAGGTTCCCGGTTCGATTTCTGCTCCTCCCCTCGGGCAGTGTGTCGAAGTGTCCTTGAGCAAGACACTTAATTGCTCCCGGTGAGCGGGTTGGCATCTTCGGAGAACAAGCGGGAGAGAAAGAGAGAGAACAAAAAAGGGAGAGAGAGAGAGAGAGAACAAGAAAGGGAGAGAGAGAGAGAGAGAGAAAGAAAGAAAGAGTGATGGGAGGTGCAGACCCTCAGCAGAAGCACCAAGTCCATATTAACATTTTCACGATGATGTATGTTTTCACATGACGTCTATAGACTAAGTTTGAATGTTCATAAAGGGAGGGTTAATGGTCAGGAAAAGATGGGGGACATGATGTGTGTGAGAGAGAGATAGAGAGAGAGAGCGAGAGAGAGAAAGAAACAGAGAGAGAGAGATAGAGAAAGAAACAGAGAGAGAATAATGATGTATTAGTATTCAGAAGAGCGATGGCAGGGGAACGGAGAGTTATTGTTAATTTGCTGGTAATCAAACCATTAGCAGTTTTTGCTGGCTTGTCTTTCCTTAACGATCCATGTGATGATCCATGTTACTGAGAGGAGCAGGGATGATGTAGCGCTGCCTGAGGGTGCTGTCTCTGTGAGTGTGTGTGTCTCTGTGAGTGTGTGTGTCTCTGTTAGGCTGCGGTTAGACTTTCGTTTCGTTTTCAGATGAGTTTCGCTTTTCCAGGTCGCAACGTAGCGGGAGGCGAGTCACACTTTCGTTTTGTCACCTGAGCACAGTGATGTAGTACACTGCCAAAGCAGTAGGTGGCAGTAGGTGGCGAACATGAAGGCAATTTTCAACCAATCAGAACTTGAATGTGCCAATACACTTCCTGAAAAGAAAATGTCAACAAGGCGGGCGCCGCCATCTTTAAATACCTATTTACCCAATGCAGCACTTATTTTTCAGCAAAGTGTAATAAAAGTGCAATAAACAAAACGGATACATTCACTGTGTGTTCTGCCTCTCATTTGTTGATGAAACAAAACTAACATCAACACAAGTGACCACCAAGAGCGGATAGTTTAGTCTCAAAAAGGATCGGCAATGTTGTTAGCTACATTGTTAGCTACATGCTAACGTGACTGGAATATGCCAGTATAACAGTATAGCATTGTGGCTAGAAGCTAACGCTAGCTCACGTTAACCACCCAGCACCAAACTGATGATATCGGGATATAGCTAGATAACATTAGAGACAACGCCATGTGTATTAAACAAAGGTGAATAGATGACTGGGCCATTTTGTTTAATGCTTGTTAAGATTGAAAGAGGAGCTTGAGCTAACAGGGTCTGATAGCTAACGCTAGCTCACGTTAGCCAGCGGCAGTGCTCATGCAATCGGTAATGCTAGCAGAATGAATGGATGTAAACTTTATTTAACATATTGCATAAAATACAATACGGCTCAATACAAACAATTGTTAAGGGAATGCAGACTGTTGTAGCTTGGACTGGGGTCCTTATAACAATAACTTGACAACACATGGTAGCTGCAGCTATTTGGGACAGCTCTGTTGTCACCGGAAGGACACGCAGATGGTATCTACTGCGCATGGGCGTTTTCGCAACAACGGCTCCGCGCAGATTACACGACATGTTGTCGGCGAGTTTTGGCGCTACTCCAAAACGGAAAACACAATTTAGCGTTTTCAGTAGGGCCAAAACGTATCCGGCAAAAACGGCATTTCTATGTAATAGGGACATCAAACGTATTCAAAAACGTATAAAAACAAGCACAAAAACACTGTGTGTAACAAGCACCTTAGTGTGTGTGTCTCTGTGAGTGTTTAGTGTGTGTGTCTCTGTGAGTGTGTGTGTCTCTGTTAGTGTGTGTGTCTCTGTGAGTGTGTGTCTCTGTGAGTGTGTGTGTCTCTGTTAGTGTGTGTGTCTCTGTGAGTGTGTGTGTCTCTGTGAGTGTGTGTGTCTCTGTGAGTGTGTGTGTCTCTGTTAGTGTGTGTGTCTCTGTGAGTGTGTGTGTCTCTGTTAGTGTGTGTGTCTCTGTGAGTGTGTGTGTCTCTGTGAGTGTTAGTGTGTGTGTCTCTGTGAGTGTTAGTGTGTGTGTCTCTGAGTGTGTGTGTCTCTGTGAGTGTTAGTGTGTGTGTCTCTGTTAGTGTGTGTGTCTCTGTGAGTGTTAGTGTGTGTGTCTCTGTGAGTGTGTGTGTCTCTGTGAGTGTGTGTGTCTCTGTTAGTGTGTGTGTCTCTGTGAGTGTTAGTGTGTGTCTCTCTGTGAGTGTGTGTCTCTGTGAGTGTTAAGTGTGTGTGTCCAGGGAGCGAAATTAACTTTTTGACTCACCGGCCAGTGGCTGGTAGATGAGAAAAATCTACCCGCCACGCATATTTCTTACCAGCCAATTTATTTTTTATTTTTTATAAAATATATATATTATATAATCATACTTGTAGTTGTATTATCTGCGAGACATCGCCACCACGCAACAAGTCAAAATGCTCGCTATCTGCAAACAGCTCCACTGTCTGTGTGTATACTCGAGTAGCCTCCAGCTCCAGCAAGGATTCTCCGGCGCTGCAGCTGGACTAGGGGTGGACGGTATAAACGGTATACGGTATAAACGGTATGAATTTGCTCTACGGTATGGATTTTGACTATACCGTATAACCGGTAGTGCAGCTCTAAAATAGCAATGACGTCATGTAACCACAGCGCGACTATTTCACTCGCATTTGCCCCTAAAAATAGATAGAATTAGTCATAGATAATAGATATGTGCGAACTGGAAAAAGTTATTTAGGAGGCTTCGCGCAGTGGGCGTGCCAGCCCCTCCCGCACGCATGTAAACACGGGTCTACTAGTAGTCTAGTGGGACGGGACGTCTCCCTGAGCTAACGTTAGCTTAGCTACCGTTACAAAATGACCCAGTCAACTATTCACTTTTAGTTTAATACATGATGAGGCATTGTCTAACCGAACGGTATCTAGTCGGCCAGCTACCGATAGCTCCTGACATCAACAAACGCTCCATCAAGTCTAGTAGAGAGTAGACGTGTATGATAGCTCCGTTAGCCGTTAGCTCACGTTAACGCAAGGTAGTTCACCGTTCAAAACGAAATGTCCCATTGAACTAAATAATTCACTGAGGCGTTGTATTAACGTTATATATCCGGCTAGCAGTAGCTACAGATAGCTCCTGATATCAATGTCTTATAACACTGATTCGATGCGTATTCGAGCTGAGGGCTTGCTAACGTTATAGTACCAATACAATAGGGTCCAGGTGCAGCGCCGGAGAATCCTGGCCGTAGCTCTGCTCGAGGCTACTCGAGTATAGGTCCAGGTGCAGCTCCTGGACCTATACTCGAGTAGCCTCGAGCAGAGCTACGGCCAGGATTCTCCGGCGCTGCACCTGGACCCTATTGTATCCTGGCCGTAGCTGGAGGCTACTAGAGTACACACAGACAGTGGAGCTTGTTGCGTGGTGGCGATGTCTCGCAGATAATACAAGTACAAGTCTAATTATATAATATATATATTTTATAAAAAAAATATATATATATATATAAAATAAAAATTTTTTTTTATCAAAAACGATGATACCGTGATATATACCGTTACCGTCTATGCTTCAAATTATACCGTGATATAAATTTTAGACCATACCGTCCACCCCTAAGCTGGACCCTATACTGTAGCCTCCAGCTCCAGCAAGGATTCTCCGGCGCTGCAGCTGGACCCTACTGGAGCTAACGTGTACTAGGTAGCTACCTATCCAACGGAGGTATTATGCACTACTAGACTTGCTGGAGCATTTGTTGATATCGGGAGCTATCAGTAGCTAGCCGGCTAGATAACGGACAATGCCTCAGTATTAAACTAAAAGTGAATAGTTGACTGGGTCATTTTGTAACGGTAGCTAACGTTAGAGCAGTCAGCAGACTGCCCGGCCCGACTCTAGCCTTTCTGTTTACATGGGGTTGGGAGGGGCTGGAGGAGGGAGGAGCAGCGCGTTGCATGTCTGTGTGCTTGAGACAGCGAGTGAGAACTCCGCTAAGAATTGGATCATGTTATTCGATCGGTTTTCACATGACTGTTTCGTTGCCCGCCACATGGCGGACAGACCTCTCAGTCCCACCCGCCAAACGTAAAATCTGCCCGCCAATGGCGCTTGGCGGGCTTTAATTTCGCTCCCTGTGTGTGTCTCTGTGAGTGTGTGTGTCTCTGTTAGTGTGTGTGTCTCTGTGAGTGTTAGTGTGTGTGTCTCTGTGAGTGTGTGTGTCTCTGTGAGTGTGTGTGTCTCTGTTAGTGTGTGTGTCTCTGTGAGTGTTAGTGTGTGTGTGTGTCTCTGTGAGTGTTAGTGTGTGTGTCTCTGTTAGTGTGTGTGTCTCTGTGAGTGTGTGTGTCTCTGTTAGTGTGTGTGTCTCTGTGAGTGTTAGTGTGTGTGTCTCTGTTAGTGTGTGTGTATCTGTTAGTGTCTGTGTCTCTGTGAGTGTTAGTGTGTGTTAGGGCTGGGCTGGGCGATATGGCCTAAAAATAAAATCCCTGATTGTTTAAAAAGAAAATCCGATTTTAATCGATTTTTTTCTCTTGAGCAAAAAAAATACGATTTTTATTTGACACAAAAAAATTATCAAACCAAGATGAATGTCCCTATTGGGATTGAAGTGCAAACCTAACTTTCACCAATCTTCACTTAAAAAAATGATATCAAACAAAGATGAATGTCCCTATTGAGATTAATAGTGCAATAACTTGCTTTTTCACCAAACTTCACTTAAAACAAATAAAAGGTGCCTCTTGATCATCAAACAAGAATGAATTTCCCTATTGGGATTAATAAAGTGCAAATCTAACTTTCACCAAACATCACTTTTGTAAAATAAAAGGTGACTGTTAAACATTTTTATTTTTTTTATTTTTTTGAAAATCGATTTAAATTTTTCAAAATCGTCCTAAATCATTAATTTGAATTAATCGAAATATCGGTTAATCGCCCAGCCCTAGTGTGTGTGTCTCTGTTAGTGTGTGTGTCTCTGTTAGTGTGTGTGTCTCTGTGAGTGTGTGTGTCTCTGTGAGTGTTAGTGTGTGTGTCTCTGTGAGTGTGTGTGTCTCTGTGAGTGTTAGTGTGTGTGTCTCTGTTAGTGTGTGTCTCTGAGTGTGTGTGTCTCTGTGAGTGTTAGGCCATGGTTACACTGGCCCTACTGACAACGCTGAAATTGTGTTTCCGTTTTGGATACTCGCCAAAACTCGCCGACAACGTGCCATGTAATCTGCGCGAGCCGGATACAGGGCCGCTGTTGCTCAACGCCCATGCGCAGTAGAGACCAAGGCCAAATCCTCCGCCACCCAGACCCATGTCATGTCAACAAACCAGCAGCCACGCAAGAGTCGATTGCTCAGAGCTCCTCTTTCAATCTTAACACTTTAATCGCCGGAAACGCCGAAACTCGTCATTGCCCGCCATGCTCATTCTGCCAAAGACGCCGTAACACGTCTTTGATATCAATATTTCAAAAATCTGTGATCGAAATCATATTTCTCCTCCGGGGACCTGAGATATACTGCTGAGCTCCACTCAACTCTCTAACGGTTCAAGAGCGCCATCTGGTGGCCGATCGGCAGATCACCCAACAGGAAGTGACGCGCCAAACAGGAAGTGCTCACCCATATTTCGTCCGGGCACTCGCGATCGTTAGCAGGACTCCATCTCGACACACTGGATAATCAATCGCTCGCCCTAACTCAATAAACAACGTTATTTGGACGTATATAGTATTATACAACCTGGAAATGGTTAATCTAGATCAACATCCCATAATAGAAAACGTTAGGTTATGACTATAACCAAGTTCTGTTAACACTAGTGGACGCTCAGCGTCTCATTGCATATATCTCGCTTCAGCATATATATACTGAATACATTTCAAAATGTACCTTTAAATGCCAGCATTCATCTGGCCACACCCCCATCCGCTTACCTACATAAGCAGGGGTGGTGCCACACACTCATCTCCTTCCCAACAAATTTCACCACAATGAAAAATCAAGGGCCGCAGCGGCGTCTAGACGCTGAGCGTCCACTAGTGTTAACAGAACTTGGTTATAGTCATAACCTAACGTTCTGTATCACACTAGCTCCCGCTCAGTGTCTCATTGCATAATAGGAGCGGAGCGGGAGCTAGAAGCTCGACAAATACACCCCGCTGAAGGCCCCCCACAACCATCAGAACAGGGAGGGCCGAGCCCCCCCGACCCCCCCTAATGGAGGGCACCCCCCCTATTAGAGGTTTCCCGGGAGGGCGACGGACCCGACCGTGCGAAGAGGCACTCAAGCAACTCAACGCACAGGGTGAGCAGACCGTGGCTTGACCCCACGACTACACACACGCACAACCCGCATGCCACCCGGGAACGAACGGAGGGAACAACCTTGTTACTGCCCCCAGAATCACGGGGTCAAGGGCAAACCCAACCCCGTGGCAAGGCCGTAGCAGCGGAGCGCGAAGGAAGACCCAGACCCACCAAAGGGACTGGACCCCCTGGAACGGGGGCCCGGAGAAGTCCATGATGCCAGCATCAAGACCCCACCAGGTGGGCACTTAGTGACCCCGCCCCCCACATCGCCAGCATATTCGGACAAAGGCCCCTCAGCCGAGCGGGCCCTGTCCCCCCAATAGTACACCGCCTGGTACACTGACCCTGCAGAACAGGCAGTCAGCATGGCCGTAAGCACACAAAAAAGGTTAACCAACGGAAGCAGGCAGCGCACCGGGGAAAAACCAGGCAACAGGCTGTTAACCCTAGCCTGGAGACTGCGGACGAGACAGGCGCCAGAGGGGACAGCTGAACACAGCCGCCCCGGCGGAAGGGGCGTAAGCTGGCGTTGTTGCATGACCAAGCCTCCATTTAAAAAAAACCCACCCAGAGGGGTTGAGGCAGAGAAGGCTGACACGATTGGCAGACGTCATGAACGTGCAGGGGCACCCTCAACCGGTGAACCCGGGAGTTGACACTGCTCCAACACACCAGGGAATCAACCACCTTGGTGTTACCCAATGCGGTGGTTGTTCCTATAACCCCTCAAGAAAAAAACTCCAAAACACACCTGCGGGTATACACCGGCTATACCGCAGTACATGTTATGGTTTGACACCGACCCCAAACGCAACGACACAAGAGAGTAGATTCAGAGTTGCCAAAAACAAGGGCTTGTTTATTTACACTAAATAAACAGCATAGACTTGGTAGAGATCAAACAAAGACTGGAATACAAGCATGGAAGAATGTTGCTGCTCTGCAGCTTCTCCCGGGATGGTAGTCTGGGGAAGCAGACGATGACGTCAGAGCCGCTCTGCAGACTTCTCTCGGCAGAATCTCCGAGGTGGTAGCGGGACCGAGAGGGAGAGAGGGAGCGAGTTAGCTCAGAGTGCAGTTGGAACAGAGCAGGTGACAGGAGAGGTGACTTGTACCCAAAAACAGAGTAATCCAAGTGACTGAATCTTCGGTGTATATACACACTGTGAGTAACGTCCCAAACACAATTCCACGTGATAGAAATCTTCGGTGCAAAATAAACACTGTGAGCGAAGTCCCAAAATACAATTCCAAGTGATAATATCTTCGGTGTGTAAACACACAGTGAGCGATGTTAAGGCCAAAATATTATCCCAATGAAACAATCCAAAAAAGCAGAACGCTGGGTGAGTGACTGTCTGATAAAAAGCAGGAAATCTTCAGTGTTATATAAACACACGAAAAACGGATCAAAGACAGTCATAAAAACTCACCCAGGCGCTGTGCGTAAAGAGCGTTGGAACAAAACGGAGGGAGCGCGTCGCCACGGGAAACGGGTGTCCAAGAGGAATACTTCTTGAATATCCTGGAGGCAAAGCACAGGGAAAAACAGCAGGCAAGGCAGGAACGGCGAATGCAACTGAAATATCAAAACGATCCAACAAAACTTGAATGGGGAAACGGGGTATAAATAATCAGGGAATGCTTAATTGACAAGCAGTGACAGCTGAGGGATGTGATTGACAAGCGTGTGGTTGGGGGAGCACCAATCAACGACGTCTATGGGAAGAAGCGTGTGAATAGGGGAATGCAATGATTAACAGAAAACAAAAGGAAAAACAGAGCGAGTAGGCTTAAAGGAACAGAGCGAGTAAGTGAGCAATGGACAAAAACCTCACAGTACCCCCCCCTCCACGGGAGCCACCCGGCGACCAGGCCGACCCGGCTCGTCAGGATGGGCACGATGGAAGTCAGTGATCAAGCTGGGATCCACAATGAGCTGCCGGGAGACCCAGCTCCGCTCCTCAGGGCCGTAACCCTCCCAGTCCACCAGGTATTGGAACCCCCGACCCCGCCGACGAACGCCCATCAAGGGACTGAGGGAGACGGGCTTAACCCGGGAGACATGGAACACGGGGTGAATGTGCATGGACGCAGGAAGTTTCAGGCGCAGGGCCGCCGGACTGAGTACCTTCAGGACCTCGAAAGGTCCGACGAAACGGGGGTTGAGCTTCTTGGCCGAGGACCGAAGCGGGAGGTCCTTCGCGGAGAGCCACACCCTCTGCCCAGGGTGGTAAGTCGGCGCAGGAACCCGGCGCCGGTCGGCCCCACGACAGGCGCGCTCAGATGTCCGGAGCAGCGCGGTCCTGGTGATCTCCCAAACTCGTCGGCAGCGGTCGAGGTGGACCTGTACGGAGGGAACTGCCACTTCCGCCTCCTGTGCGGGGAAAAGAGGGGGTTGGTAGCCCAGGGAAACCTCAAATGGTGAGAGGCCGGTGGCGGAACTGACCATTGAATTGATGGAGTACTCAACCCAGGGAAGGAAACGGCTCCAGGATGCCGGTCTCTCGGCTGCCACACACCGAAGAGCAGACTCCACGCTCTGGTTCATCCTCTCCGTCTGTCCGTTAGTCTGGGGATGATAACCAGAGGAAAGACTGACCGTCGCCCCCAATCCCTTGCAAAAGGCCCGCCATACCTGGGAGGTGAACTGGGGCCCCCGGTCAGAGACGATGTCCTGGGGAAACCCATGAAGGCGGAACACGTGGTGAGTCATGAGGTCCGCCGTCTCGGCCGCTGAGGGAAGTTTGGAAAGGGCCACGAGGTGAACCCCCTTGCTGAATCGATCCACCACGGTCAGAAGGCAAGTGTTCCCCTGGGAGGAGGGAAGACCTGTGACGAAGTCTAGCGCCACATGTGACCAAGGACGGCTTGGAACGGGAAGTGGCTGTAAGAGCCCGGAGGGTGCCTGGTGCGAGGCCTTGCTGCGGGCACAGACCGCGCAGGCCAATACGGACTCCTTGACGTCGTTCCGCATGGTGGGCCACCAGAAACGACGAGCCAGGAAGGAGAACGTGCGATGGACGCCCGGGTGGCAGGCGAACCGGCTGGTATGGCCCCAAAGCAGCACCCGGGACCGGACAGAGTCGGGGACGAAGAGACGATGAATCGGAACGTTGCTTGGAGCACGCTGGAAGCGTAGGGCACGTCTAACCACACCCTCGATGCCCAAGGTGATGGCTCCAACCACCCGGGCCTCCGGGAGGATGGGAGTCGGGTCCTCAGAGGGTGGAGCCCCCTTGGAGTGTAACCGGGACAGGGAGTCGGCCTTCGTGTTGCGGGAACCGGGGCGGAAGGTCAGCGAGAAGTCGAACCGACTGAGGAAACTGGCCCATCTCGCCTGCCGACCGTTGAGGCGCCTGGAAGCGCGGATGAACGTCAGGTTCTTGTGGTCCGTCCAGATGGTAAAAGGCTCCTCGGCCCCCTCTAGCCAATGACGCCACTCCTCCAACGCAGCCACGACCGCCAGCAGCTCCCGATTGCCGGTGTCGTAGTTCCTCTCGGCAGGGAGGAACCGACGCGAGTAGAAGGCGCAAGGATGTACCTTCTGGTCCGAAAGCGAACGTTGGGATAAGACAGCGGCCAGTCCAGTATCCGAGGCGTCCACCTCTACAATGAACTGTCTCTTGGGGTCAGGGTGGAGCAGAATAGGGGCGGAAGTGAACCTCTTCTTGAGGGAGCGGAACGCAGCACATGCCGCTGGGGACCAGTCGAACGGCAGAGCGGGAGAGGTCAGTCTGGTAAGTGGCTCCGCCA
The DNA here is from genome assembly GCF_963971535.1 of Notolepis coatsorum. NCBI lineage: Eukaryota > Metazoa > Chordata > Actinopteri > Aulopiformes > Paralepididae > Notolepis > Notolepis coatsorum. Next base: position 88,249,172 of record NC_140168.1, read on the forward strand.
CTTGACTGTAGTTCCAGATGAACCTTCGGTAGAAGTTGGCGAACCCGAGGAAACTCTGTAACTCCTTCCGAGTGGTGGGTTCAGGCCAATCCTCCACAGCTTGGATCTTGCGAGGATCCGCTCGGGTCAAGCCCTTCTCAACGATGAAGCCCAGGTAGTCGACGGAGTCGGAGTGGAAACGGCACTTCTCCGCCTTGACGAAGAGCCGATTGTGGAGGAGGCGCTCCAGCACACGGCGGACATGCTGGATGTGTTCCTCGAGGGTCCTGGAGAAGATGAGGATGTCGTCCAGGTACACCACCACGAACACCTCCAGCATGTCACGAAGGACGTCGTTCATGAGTGCCTGGAATACCGCCGGGGCGTTGGTGAGGCCGAACGGCATCACTAGGTACTCGTAGTGGCCCCTGGGGGTCTTGAAGGCGGTCTTCCATTCATCGCCCTCACGGATACGGACAAGATGGTAGGCACTCCGGAGGTCCAGCTTGGTGAAGACGGTAGCCTGGGTGAGTGGCTCGAAGGTGGAGTTCATGAGAGGTAGAGGGTACTTGTTCTTGATGGTGATCTCGTTGAGCTGGCGATAGTCGATGCAGGGTCGAAGGTCCCCATCCTTCTTCCCAACAAAGAAGAAACCGGCCGCCACCGGGGAGGAGGAAGGCCGAATGAGTCCTGCTTCCAATGACTCAGAGATGTACAGATCCATCGCCTTCTTCTCCGGAACGGTCAGACTGTAAAGGCGGCTGCCGGGAAGGGGAGCCCCTTGGCGGAGGTCGATGGCGCAGTCGTAGGGGCGGTGAGGTGGAAGGGCCTGAGCCCTGGATTTACTAAAAACCTCCAAGAGGTCGTGGTACTCGGGAGGTATGGACGAGAGGTCCGGAGGCGACTCACCAGCGGGCCTCCGGGGCGGGGGACAGGACGCCGCCTGCAGACACAGGGCGTGACAGGAGGAGCTCCAGCCCTTGATGGTACCGGAGGACCAGGCGATGTGGGGCTCGTGCAGCGCGAGCCAGGGCCTACCCAGGACCACCGGGACAAGGGGGGATCGGGTGATGAGGAACTGGATTCTCTCGACGTGGTTCCCAGCGATGGTCAGCACGACTGGGCCGGTGCGTTGAGAGATGTCGGCCAGGCGGTGTTGGTCCAACGCAAAGATCTCCAAGGGCCTCACAAGGTCCTCAAGTGGAATGTTGGCTCGGGTAGCAAACTCGAAGTCGAGGAAATTCTCGTCTGCCCCAGAGTCGATGAGGGCCTCCACCGTGGCTCGTTGGTCCCCCCAGGCCAGGGTGACGCTCATCAGATGGCCAGGTGGTGCGCGGCTCTGGGAATGGGAAAAACGGCTCACCAGGACTTCCCGGGGTCTCGGCGAGCCTGGTCTTTTGGCCGGGTGGGGCAGTTGGCGATTCGGTGTCCCTCCCTTCCGCAGTAGAGGCAGAGACCGGACCTGAACCTTGCCTCACGTTCAGCCTGGCTCAGATGAGAGCGTCCCAGCTGCATGGGTTCCTCCTCGCGAACCGAACGGGAGGGCCCGCTACCACCAGTCGTGTTGAGGGCAGGGCGACCAGCAGTGACGTCATGCGTCCGGGGAATCCGGGGTACCTCAGGAGGTAACAGTCGGGTCCTCTCGCGCCTTCTCTCCTGGAGGCGTCCGTCGATGCGGATGGCGAGGCTAAACAGGTCCTCGAGGGAGTCGGGCACCTCCCGGGTAGCGAGCTGGTCCCTGACTGCGTCACTGAGCCCCCTCAAGAAGGTTAGGCGAAGTGCAGGGTCGTTCCATCCACTCTCCACCGCCGCCAGTCGAAACTCCAGGACGTAGTCAGTTACCCCGCCGCTCCCCTGTCGGAAGGTCCCCAATCGGGCTCCAGGGTCCAGACCACGGGCTGGATGGTGGAACACTCTGCGGAGCTCCGCCACGAAGTCTGGATAGGAGAAAACAAAATCTGCATCCATTGCCCAGGAGGAAGTGACCCACTGGGCAGCCCGGCCTGAAAGCAAGTTTGTCATATAGGCCACTTGGGCCCCTCTAGAAGTGAATCGACTTGGTTGATGACGGAAAACCAACTCACATTGCATGATGAATGTGGCACACTCCTCGCGATTGCTGTCGAACAGCCGTGGGACGGAGAGACGGGGTTCCCGAGGTGCGGGATCGGGGTACGTGGGAACTGCTGGGGCTGCGGGGAATGCTCCTGAAGGAAGTGAGGGAAGCAAAGCGTTAACGGTGTCGCTCAGCGAGTGAAGCTGAATGAGAATACCAGACTGTTGTCCTGCCAGAGCAGCCAGTGACCCTTGAATTGGCTGGACTTGTTCCCTGAGATCCTGCACCGCAGCCGCAGCCCTCTCTAGTTGGTGACTGTGATCCTTGGTCAACTCGATCTGATTAGCTAGTGCGGTTCTGACCCTCTCTGTGTCGGCTGGGGTCGTCATTTTGGTTGGATCGTAATGTTATGGTTTGACACCGACCCCAAACGCAACGACACAAGAGAGTAGATTCAGAGTTGCCAAAAACAAGGGCTTGTTTATTTACACTAAATAAACAGCATAGACTTGGTAGAGATCAAACAAAGACTGGAATACAAGCATGGAAGAATGTTGCTGCTCTGCAGCTTCTCCCGGGATGGTAGTCTGGGGAAGCAGACGATGACGTCAGAGCCGCTCTGCAGACTTCTCTCGGCAGAATCTCCGAGGTGGTAGCGGGACCGAGAGGGAGAGAGGGAGCGAGTTAGCTCAGAGTGCAGTTGGAACAGAGCAGGTGACAGGAGAGGTGACTTGTACCCAAAAACAGAGTAATCCAAGTGACTGAATCTTCGGTGTATATACACACTGTGAGTAACGTCCCAAACACAATTCCACGTGATAGAAATCTTCGGTGCAAAATAAACACTGTGAGCGAAGTCCCAAAATACAATTCCAAGTGATAATATCTTCGGTGTGTAAACACACAGTGAGCGATGTTAAGGCCAAAATATTATCCCAATGAAACAATCCAAAAAAGCAGAACGCTGGGTGAGTGACTGTCTGATAAAAAGCAGGAAATCTTCAGTGTTATATAAACACACGAAAAACGGATAGGATCAAAGACAGTCATAAAAACTCACCCAGGCGCTGTGCGTAAAGAGCGTTGGAACAAAACAGAGGGAGCGCGTCGCCACGGGAAACGGGTGTCCAAGAGGAATACTTCTTGAATATCCTGGAGGCAAAGCACAGGGAAAAACAGCAGGCAAGGCAGGAACGGCGAATGCAACTGAAATATCAAAACGATCCAACAAAACTTGAATGGGGAAACGGGGTATAAATAATCAGGGAATGCTTAATTGACAAGCAGTGACAGCTGAGGGATGTGATTGACAAGCGTGTGGTTGGGGGAGCACCAATCAACGACGTCTATGGGAAGAAGCGTGTGAATAGGGGAATGCAATGATTAACAGAAAACAAAAGGAAAAACAGAGCGAGTAGGCTTAAAGGAACAGAGCGAGTAAGTGAGCAATGGACAAAAACCTCACAGTACAAGTGTTTCAGTTTTCAAAAAAGGGTTAACCCAGGCCTACGGGTCGACGAAACATGACTTCGGACCGGGCCCGGCGATACGGGAAGCACAGGGTCACCAGAGGAGGTCAAAGACCACCCCAACAGGCCCCTCTTCACCATGCGTGAGAGAGGAGCGAAAAAGAATGGAGAACCAGCCCCAAGCACACCGTACTTGGTATTCCCAGGCGGTCTCCCAACCAAGTACTAACCAGGACCAACCTGTGTAGCGGCCAAGATCTGACGAGATCGAGCGTGTACAGGTTGGCATGGCCGTAAGCCATTACGACAGTGCTGAGTAAAAAATGTACCCAACCAGGGTCTCCATAGCGCTTAACCTTGTGACACCCGGACCGACCTGGCATTTTTCCCCCTGAAAAAAACCCAAGTCCCTCAGGGTACCAGAACAGCAGATCTGCATCCCCGGCGGACAACGGTTCAACTGATCCGGACCAGCGTGACCAGAACCAGTCCCGTGCCCTAACCACGCCGACATGCATACTCCAGGAGAAGGGGCAGATATGCGTGTTGATCTTAAACATGAAAAGAAGGCGCCACCTAGACGTTCAGGGCGAACCGCGCCCGGTGGCCCACGCCCAGGGCGTGAGACCCCTCTACATATGTTCAGATCCATTCCGTCATCATCCCCCAGATATGAACGAGAATCCGTCGACAACCAAAACAGGTCGTCGGAAGAGGAAAAACCTCCATCCCAGTTGCTTTATAAAAACGCCGTTTTAACCCCAAGCAACCAAGGCGTGCCAGTCAGTCGCCTGATTACAGAACACCCCGAGCTAGCACTATGCGTGCGTCGGGACACAACCACATCAATGAACAGGCTATTTAGACCTGTCATTGAATCCCCAAGGCGCCCAGGGGAACGACAAGAGGGGTGTGATACTTCCTAACTCCAACTCTTTTTAAAAGAAAAGAAGGAAGCACCAACAGTATGTATCCCAGTCTACACAGCCGGGGGTATTTTTTTTTTTACATTTTTACATTCCACCACCCTCCCATAGAGAGGAGACGGAAATCCCCAGAGAGACTTCCCACGCGAGCTGTACAGATTGAAAAGAATATATTGCACCTTGAGCCATGTAAAAGTTTGGTTTTAGGGCTCTCCGGGGAGGAGGCACTGAACCCATACACACTCAATAATCGAATTGAATCGAATACACACACAATAGAGTAGGACTCCTTCTTGAGGTTCCACTCACCTTATCAATCTGAGGAGGAGGCTCTGTACTCTGAGGAGGCTCCCTCACATGGAAGGAGAGTCCCAACTCACAGAAGGCCCGAATAGGAGCTTTGTGAGGAGGAGCCCTGACCACCCCCCGTTTTAAACAGATCCATCATATGGACCTGAACAGCACACGGAAGTCCTACCAACAGAGACGCGCACGGTGACGTACTCTATGGCGGGGGAATTTCTGCGGTGCACACGCCCAATATTCCAGGGCGTGGGACCAGGAAACTCCCTCCGCCCCCCCCCCCTCACCCTGTAACGTGCCGAACCGCAACGTGACAGGAACCTTGAAGGACAGGTGGGTTTACCCCTGACCAACAGAAAAAAAGGGGAGGAAAGGTTACCAGTTCACCCCTTTACGACCCCACACCCATGATACGATGTAATGACAAAAGAGAGTATGACACAGTCATAGTCAGCTCCATGAAGCGTCTAACAGCTTCATACAGCGCATGTGCTAACCTGCTATCTGATTTTTACTAAGGAAAAAACACAGAATAGAGAGGACTCTCCAAGAGGGAACCGGGGGGAAACACAAGCCTCCTACTTTACCCTTAATACGGCCAGTTGAACAGGTAAACCTGTTAATATGTGAACACACTGTTCATTGTCATTACAGGCTGAGAGAAGAATCATTCTTTACTCATATGTCACTAAGCATAGCTGTAACTGAGGGGTACAATTCCCTGACTGTATTGATAAGTATGGTATCATTAAACCACTACCGCTTTATGTACTTTAATTACTGGCCATACAGTACATGATATATAAATATAATGAACACTTCCCACAATGAACCGGTTCTACACAAAGTTGTCTTTAAGTATTTATTGCAGCAAAAGGTACATAATACTTCTCGATTATACTTTGAATGCACTTGTAAGGCAAAGGAATGTGCGTAGGCAAATCAACAATGAATGTCCATTCTCTGGTTACGCAGGAGGTAATTATACAACCTGAATCTTAGGGAATTATATCTATGGTACACTAGTAATATATATAGCGGGAGATACTGGAAGAGTCCCCCTGGTTGTAAGCCAGCAGGGGTAGAAGATCTGTCGGTAGTAGAGAGTCTGGTCAACGATGACTAAGGAGACTCCAGGTACAGGAGACGGTGCAATAGCCTCTTGATCCACAGACGAATACAGCTGTTCTCCGTAGACTGTAGCTCCACAGTGAAGAAAGCTAGCCGGCCTCAGCCTCTCTGAGGCGCCGACTCGACTTGGCTCCTCGCGGGGTAAATCCAACACGTGCAGGCGTCGGCGATTCTCCGCTCCATAAATCACAGGACCAAAGCAAATATATTCCAGCCGCAAAGGGCTATGTAGTCGTCGGGTAGATTAATCCAGTGTACATGTCCACACGGTTCTCGTCTAGGTCTCCTCGAGTGAAAGCGCCATGAAAGCAGCCCAGCCTGGATAAGAACTCTAGCTAATACGAGGAAGCGTTGGGGATGCTGGTCACTGTAGAACTTTAGCCGCACGATACACTATACACAAATAGACTATTACTGACTTAATAGAAATATGTCGCACTCGACGGTATAGCGCCAAACTCTGACAATTCAGTTATTAATTCGCACGCGGTCTCAATGCTCTATTCTGGGGCCAAACAGGCCATACTTCACCGCATGTTGTATCGTGGGTGAGGCTTCAACTTATTGGGTAACTCTTGACTTCTGACTAAGTAAGACTAAGTGCTTCTGTATTCACCTGCGCTATATTTATATGCACGGTGAACAAACTAGTGCCAACCTCATTTCTGTCTCAGTATTCCTGGGCAAGGCCGGGCATGTCCAGACATGTCTTGACGGTGACTTTGAACCTGACTCTGGAGGCGCGGCTCCGGCGCCTGTGGACCGCTGTCCAATAGGAGAATGAAATATTATGGTCTGGGCTAAAGGGATATTCCGTGTATATGTACAAGGAATATACAAGGGATATCAAACGATATACAAATACTATGCAATATATATCAATAAATAAATATATATATTCGGTTTAATCTGATCCTTTGTAACAATAGCTTTATAGGTTAGTTTAACCCCCTTAGTTGAGAGTGCTCTGTACAAGAACACACATGATGTTTCTCAACACAACAAACCAGATCATTTTCACATCTGTAATAAACAACCCTATTTGCATGGAGAAGCTAATACCAGTGACAAGACAATTCACACATAACTCGCATCGTATCCTAAATGTAGTGCAGCAACACTCGTTTTGGAAAACATCGTTATTTACAAAACATTTAGAAGGGAAAGCAAGAAGACGTGCTCAAGGTCTGGTCCAGACCTTGCCTACCCGGAGCGCAGATCAAGCGAAGTGCAGTCTCAAGGCACCGTAGTAAACACAGCCGTTCTGTGTTGTCGACCTGGGCAGCGTCGCCGCTCCATCCCGTCGCTACGGTCCCCCTTGTTGACGCAGTCCTTGCCATCCTGGCTCAGGGCAGGGTCGAAGAACATCATCTGTCAACGATGACGTCGTAGTCAAGAGTGTTTAAAACATGTTATAATCAAAGCACGTTCAAAAGTGTAGTATTAAGCTAACGGCCGCTCTAACCGTCGGGCGCTACCGCCCCTGCCCGCGAGACGCCGAGCGAACGGCGCACGCGACCAGAGGGGAGACTTCGAATCCCCCCCGCCTCTCCCCGTGAGGGAGAGGGGAGTTGCGAACCGCGGCGGCGCGCGAGGGGCCGGCGCCACCCCGCGCTGGGCCTCGGCCGATAGCAGCAAGCTAACGTTTCCTAGCCTAGCCTAGGTAGGCCACGACTAGCACGCAAGCTAACGTTTCCTGGCCTAGTGATCACAGCAGGCTAGCGCCGCAGCTAACAGCTGACTGGCTAACAGTAGGCCACCACTAGCACGTAAGCTAAGCAGCTATCACCTGAACTTGTACACAATGATATAACACTCACTCAGACAGGCCGCCGTTCTGAAACCCTCCTCACTTTTTAAGAGAAAAGAGAAACATGATGTTAACACAGTTTTACAACAGTGATTTTACCAACACCCGACGGAGCCAGCACAATACCCAACTGGCCTGTAGCTGACTTGAACACAGATCTTCCGCTAATGAACATCCATGCCCATATTTCCTCGTGAGGGAATACTCTCATTTGGATATGAAAGACGGGGCCTACACGGTGACAGAGAAAACATCCACTCGTCCAGAAAACACAGGGATCACCAGTGTTAATGGTCGTGGCCCACTAGTTAACTATAATGGGCTTCAGATCAAGGTCTTCCGCTGTTGCCTAAGAGGCTGAACAAAAGACCTTAATCTGGGGCCGGTGTTCGTAAACATTGTCAGCCAGCCCCCATAGCACTAACAGACAAGTGGAGCCGCAAGCAAAACATTACTCACCAACCTGGAACTCACCGCTTCTCACAACAGCGGCGCGTCCTACAGTTCAGCTGTGTCCTGAAAGGTTTTACCGCAACCAGCCACAGCAAGGAACTGCAGTTGAGAGGCATGCAGCGGCGTGCTCCCAATACGAAAACCGGTGGAGGATTTTAGAATGATCACCATCTTCCAGACACTCCAGTGACGAAGACAATATCGCCGTATTTTCTCGAAAATAGTGAGAGAGAAAATAAAGATATGATGTCAACGTATCTCCTTGTTCTTCCTTTCCTCAGAGTAAATATTTGTCTCCACGTCAAGTGGGCATATGAGCAACACGTTGCTTGTGATGAAATTTGAGAAGGAGATGAGTGTGTGGCACCACCCCTGCTTATGTAGGTAAGCGGATGGGGGTGTGGCCAGATGAATGCTGGCATTTAAAGGTACATTTTGAAATTTATTCAGTATATATATGCTGAAGCGAGATATATGCAATGAGACGCTGAGCGGGAGCTAGTGTGATACAGAACTGTCTACTCCAAGCTGATCGCCCAACGGCCCGAGGAGACTGGGGTAAGTTTCAGCGTTTATTATTACCGTGTTCGATATAAACTGCTCTGATGATCATATCACCCACACTAGATGAATCATCTAACGTTGCCCACGGAATTATAAACGACCCCCCGCCCATCCGGTCAACATCAGATGATAAGTAGTAACTTCTAGAACCACCTCCAGTTGAAATTTTTTATCTGGCACCGATCGCTATCAAACTGTATTTCATCATCAATATAATGCATTTGGGGCTATAAATCAAGTTCTGGAGAAAGCTGCAGAAAATGATAAAAACATACTTATACTTTAGACCGTATTTTAGTATGAATATGTGAATGAAAAAGTATAACGTTGCTACACCCTGAACAATAGATATAGGACATTGAATGGGCCATAATAATGTCAATTTAGCAATACAATTTAAAAAGTTATAGCCCTGCAAAGAAGGGGAACTTCTCCATAGACAAATAGAGATGGCGAGGGATGGTAAATTATGAATTTAACCATGGCGATCAAAGTGTTAACAAGCATTAAAAATGGCCCAGTCATCTATTCACGTTTGTTTAATACATGAGGCGTTGTCTAGGGATGCCCCGATCACGTTTTTTGCCACCGATACCGATCACCGATCGTCTTGAGCCATATCGGCCGATACTGATCCGATACCGATGGTTTTTGGTTTTATATAACATTTATATTTTTTTTAAATATATACTTTTTTTTTTAATTATTATTATTTTTTAATATATATATTATATAATTATACTTGTAGTTGTATTATCTGCGAGACATCGCCACCACGCAACAAGTCAAAATGCTCGCTATCTCCACTGTCTGTGTGTATACTCTGCTTTGGTCAAATCACATTCAGCATGCCCTCAGCAGGGTATCTGCGGCTCTGCAGATATACCCTACTCCCTCAGCTAGCCCCGTTCGTGACTGCGATGCAAGCCGGGGCTCGAATACGCATCGAATCAATGTTATAAGACATTGATATCAGGAGCTATCTGTAGCTACTGCTAGCCGGCTAGATAATGCTAAGACAACGCCTCAGTGAACTATTTAGTTTAATGGGACATTTAGTTTTGAACAGTGAGCTAACGTGAGCTAACGTGAGCTAACGGAGGTATCAACATGCAGTACTAGACTATTGCTGGATCATTTGTTGATATCAGGAGCTATCAGTAGCTAGCCGGCTAGATACCGTTAGACAATGCCTCACGTATTAAACTAAAAGTGAATAGTTGACTGGGTAATTTTGTTTAAACAGTAACGATAGCTAGGTAGCTAACGTTAGCTCACGGTCCCATGCACTAGACTAGAGCAGACTATTGCCAGAGGCAATAGGAGCCTCCTCTGTGTTTACACGGGTAAGGGAGGGGCAGGAGGAGGAGGAGGAGGAGGAGGAGCGGCAGTTTGCAGCTCTGTGTGTCTACAGAAGTCAGCGAGTGAGATCTCCGCTAAGAATTGGATCATGTTTTTCGATCGGTTTTCACGATCGGCGAAAAAATAAAGCATTATCGGAATTCACCGATCTCATATTTATACTGAATATCGGCCGATACCGATCGCTGGCCGATCGATCGGGGCCTGATACGACCGAAATCGTTTTAGTCTGGACATGGCCTCAGTGTGTGTGTCTCTGTATGAGTGTGTTAATGTGTGTGTCTCTGTTAGCGTGTGTGTCTCATGTGTCTCTGTTAGTGTTAGTGTGTGTGTCTCTGTGTTAATGTGTGAGTGTGTTAGTGTGTGTGTCTCTGTGTGAGTGTGTTAGTGTGTGTGTCTCTGTGTGACTATGCTAGTGTGTGTGTCTGTGTGAGTGTGCTAGCGTGTGTGTCTCTGTGTGAGTGTGTTAGTGTGTGTGCATGTCTGCTGGCCTGTGCTTTCTTTTATCAGTGGGTTGTTGGGGTGGGGTGTGGGTGCGTGTGTTTCAAGTTTCAAGTTTCTTTAATAGTTGTCATACAGAAGTACAGAATACTTTCATACAAAATGCTTCTTACTGTTACGCTCCAGAGTGTGTCTGTTTCTGCACACAGGATGGTTGTGTGGGTAGAATCTCTGCATGCACGAGTGTAGCGCTAGAAACGACGGCTGAAGGGAAGTGTTTAGTTGCCAACTTGTCATTCATCCCGCAGAGCCGTGGTGAAGTGTGTGTGGTACACCATTGGCGTGATGCCGGCTGGTGAAGTGTGTGTGTGGTACGTACACCATACCGGTGGCGTGATGCCGGCTGGTGAATGTGAGCCTCCTTGAACAGCTGTGAGGATACAGTGAACTGTCCTCAATGACCCTCTGTGTCTTTATCTCGAGGAACAATGGGCGCTCCTTTTGTCACACTTTATACAGTATATCCCCTTTAATCCTTTAACGTCTTCTGGCTTACAGGAGCATTTTGCAGATTTTCTTAAGCTTAATCCTACTGTTCTGTTATGAGGAGGACATGTGATAATCAGACATAAAATGGTGTCTGTTCTGTGTCTCGAGAAAGCAATATGCATCGTGAGCTACTGTGTGAGACATGCATGCATCACGCCTTTGTGTTATGAGTGGCTGAGGACAATGCTGATGTAAGTCAAACTGAATGTGTGTTGTGTGTGTGTGTTGTGTGTTGTTGTGTGTGTGTGTGTCTTGTCATGACGGCATATCTCTCCCCCTGTATGTTGTGTATGTCATAAATGTCTATATGAATTGAAAATGGGGGACCCTGATGGAAACAAGACAAACGTCTTTCTCAGGTCTGCATCCCCTTAACAATTGTGTGTATTGAGCCGTACTGTATTGTACCCATTCTGCAATCTGTTAAATAAAGTTTTCATTCATTCATTCATTCTTTCTCTCTAGATCTCCTGGCCTGGCGGATGAGAAGGCAGTAGGATACAGGGAGGCCTGGGCTACACCGACAGGCACAGGTAGAACATTTATAAACACATAAAGAGATAGGAACTCATGTTGAGTTTGTAAGCTTGAGTATGAATATGAACTATAATAAAACCTAAGACCTATGTTTTTTTTTTTTTATAAACACTAGAGATTTACCACAGAGATACCGTAGTGATTTATAGTATTCCTTGTGTTTTTCTTCATACATATTATAGATTTACCACATAAATACTGTAGTTATTTATAGTATTTCAATAGTGGAATATTATAGACTTAAGGTGAATCACTATAGTATTCCTGTTGTTTTACCATAGAAATACTACAGTATCAGTGCGTATAGGGGAAGAAGAAAAAAACACAGGAACACTTTATTTGTTTTATAGTTCACTTTCGTACGAGTATATGGAGTAAAAATCGATATCTGGAACTAGTTGTTTCCGTCGACGCAGCAGGAGGCGCTCTGTTGCAGCGGCTGCTTGCCGAGCCGACGCTGCGGAGAACGGAGAACAGCGCTTTGAAAACACGCCACACAATGAATGACTGCTCATGCAGAGCTATTAGCAAGAGAGACTGGAAACATAGTGAACCGCTGGGTTCGATCCAACACGCATCGACGGGACAGAACACGTTGAATTATGGTCATTAAAAGGCCCGGTTAGGGATCCAAATGTGAACAAATGGGGTAGTGCCAAATGGGGTTCACACAAGGTCCTTGAAGTGCTTGATAAAAAATAGGCCTGGAATTCCTTGAAAACAGCTAAACATTTAAGGTGCTTAAAAAGTCACTGAAATTCAAATTAACCATTCGCATTGAACGTTTTGTTCATCCATGATAAAACAGTTCTGAATCAAGAAATATTATTTTTTTATCTAAACTGTAACTAATTTGTCGGAAATTGGTTTTAAGCCATAAATATTGGATCAGATTTTATTTAAAGGTTGCATTTAAAGTAGAGATGTTCCGATACCATTTTTTCCTTCCCGATCCGATTCCGATACCTAAGCTTTGGGTATCGGCCGATACAGATACTGATCCGATACCAGTGCATACATAAAAAAAATATATATATATATATATATATATATATATATATATATATATATATATATATATATATATATATATATATATATATATATATATATATATATATATATATATATATAAATTATACTTTATTTGTATTTTTTTTATTTTTACAGATACTGTTTTATATATACTGTTTTTTAGTAATAACTAGAAAGTAATGGTATTTATTCAACAACAGGTGATTGTATAGATTAGTATTAGTATCATTAATCAATGAGTATGGGGCTGCGGCACTGCAGATATACCCTACTCCAATGATCCGCACGGACGTTAGACGGTGTTGCACTCGCTACCCAGTCTGTAAGCTAGTAGCAGTCGCAGAGGCTCTGGCTAGTATTAACGTTTATGTTGTGATTTTCGATGCAAAATAAATATTCAACATTCTCTTTTGAGACTCCGCCTCAGACTCTTATCCTTTGGCACTTGGAACTTGCTGTACTTTGCTTGCAGGTCTGCAGCCATTATTGCTGGATTATGAATAGCACCAACTTTAGCCAAGGTACCGTTCGCAAGCTAAGCTAGCTGACCTAGCTCGTCTTCCCTGCATTGACATTTTGATAACGTTAGTCAGCTAACGCTAGTCAGTAGCTACTTGACTTAAATACGATTCACCGTGGGTGCATTATTGTTGATAGACGGACAGTGTCAGGTCCTGGAGAAAGGACAGGCGATCATCTGATTTGATGTAACGTTAAAGCGGATGTTGTTCCAACTAGCTAGCTTTTCAGCTAATGCTATCATAACACCAGCAAGCAAAACACATCCCGTCCGAACTCCCTGTCACACGCTCTGTCAGGGACGCGTCTATACTTTCCGCAACGGAGCTCGGTTTCCGGGTTCCTCTGATTGGCCGCGATCCCCACGTGACCCGCGCTAGCACGCCCCCTTATCCACCGCTGCCGCTGCCCCTACAGCTCGCCGCTGTGTTGCAGCGCAGAGACGCTCGCTTCCTGAGTCAAGAAACGCGCCACTCTGAGTCAAGAAACGCGCTGTTGGTAACACCACCCACTTCAATGACAGAGCTCTCTTGTTTAATAATATTGTCGCGTCATCTTAATATGCTGCTTATGCAGTTATCAGCTGTATTTGGCATAGAAACGCGCCACTCTGAGTCAAGAAACGCTATTGTCGCACCCGCCACTCTGAGTCAAGAAACGCAGTCATCTTAATATGCTGCTTATGCAGTTATCAGCTAGCTGACTAAATGTAAATCTTATGCAACGCCAGTCAAGAAACGACCGCCTCAGCAGCATCACGCATCAACTGTAATGTGGAGTGGACTTAAACATATTTACAATTAGCATTTTATAAAGTAGAACTGTAATGTTTACTTTCTCAGTCAGCGCTAAGTGCAGCATCTGCCGCGCGCGCGTCAACACACAGGCGAGCGTCAACACAGCGGCAGCAGTGGATAAGGGGGCGTGCTAGCGCGGGTCACGCGGGGGTCGCGGGCAATCAGAGGAACCCGGAAACCGAGCTCCGTTGCGGAAAGTATAGACGCGTCAGGGACAATGGAATTTAAGAAAGTGTATCTGCTGTTAAAATGACAAACAGCATCACACTTTAAAACACGTTCATTTTATAATCCTCACTCTCCGCAGGACAGGAGATAAATTACGTCATGGGATCGGAGGCTCGAATTTACGTGTACTCGCAGATACCGATACCAGCATTTTAGGCAGTATCGGCGGCATTTCCGATACTGGTATCGGTATCGGAACAACTCTAATTTAAAGGTGAATTGTATCATCTTTGAATGCCCTTTTAAAATGAAAAATAGTGCTTGTAAAAGTACTTGAAAGTCTGTGAATTTCATTTAGCAATGTCTAAATGAAATTCAAGGACTTTCAAGTACTTTTCCAAGCACTATTTTCATTTTAAAAGGGCATTCAAAGATGATACAATTCACCTTTAAATGCAACCTTTAAATAGACATAATTTCCATTCTCCAGCTGATTGACTGGGCTCTGTCCGGTCTCTGTGGTGACTAACACTACAACAGGTGCCCCTAATGTTATTAACATGAATTATTAATTGTGTTTGCTGCCTGTATTTTGTGTCTGTAAAAGGTTTGTTTACGTTGGTAATGTTTGTAAACACTGGAGTAAGAACATATCAATATTACAGCCCGTTAAAGGAACACACCAACATTTTAGGAACGTTAGCCTAGCGGTTAGCGGACAGTGCCGGTTAGCCTTTGGGAGAGGTGTTAGTTGGACAATGCCTAGGCTAACCGGCACTGTCCACTTCCATTCATTGTGCTAAGCTAGGCTAACGTGTAGCCAGATAGCTTCCTACTGAACGCACAGAGAGGAAACTGGTATCTATCTTCTTGTCTCTCTCTGGAGAAGATAAGCTAATTTCCCCAAATGTTGGCGTGTTCCTTTAAGAAAGTAAAAAATATCCTGATTCTATCTACAGATCAATATTACAGCTGGTTAACATTTTGGTCGCCAGGCTTAAATTCATAATTTACCATCCCACGCCAGCTCTATTTGTCTATGGAGAAGTTCCCCTTCTTTGCAGGGCTATAACTTTTTAAATTGTATTGCTAAATTGACATTACTATGGCCCATTCAACATCAAGTATCTATTGTTCAGGGTGTAGCAACGTTATACTTTTCCATTCACATATTCATACTAAAATACGGTCTAAAGTATAAGTATGTTTTTATCGTTTTCTGCAGCTTTCTCCAGAACGTGATTTATAGCCCTAAATGCATTATATTGATGATTGTATACAGTTTGATAGCCATCTGCGCGAGATAAAAAATTTCAAATGGACGTGCTTCTAGAAGTTACTACTTATCATCTGATGATGACCGGATGGGGGGGGGGGGGGGGGTCGTTTATAATTCCGTGGCCAACGTTAGATGATTCATCTAGTGTGGGTGATATGATCATTATAGCAGTTAGTATCGAACACGTTAAAAAATAACGCTGAATCTTACCGTTGCTTCCTCGGGCCGTTGGGCGATGAGCGTGGAGCAGAAATATTCCTATTATGGGATGTAGAAATATGCGATCCATCTCCAGGTTGTATAATAGTATATACGTCCAAATCATGTTGTTTATCGAGTTATTGGTAACGGATTGCTATCCGTTGTGTCTAGCTCGAGTCCTGGGACTATTACCGAGTGATCGGACCGAATTGGAATGAGCACCAGCTTCCATGTCCTGTTTCCGGTTTGAGCCATCCCCCGATCGGCCACCAGATGGCGCTCATGAACCGTTGGAGAGTTGAGAGGGGATCAACAGTAGATCTCAAGTCTCTGGGGGAGAAATATGATTGCGATCACAGATTTTTGAAATATTGATATCAAAGACGTGGTACGGCGTCTTTGGCAGAATGAGCATGGCGGGGAATGACGTGGTACGGCGTTTTTGGCGACCATAGTGTTAAGAAAGTGATACTATGTAAATGTTATTGGGACAGAAGCCCTGGGCCCTATTCCCCGTACCTGGTTCAACTAAGTCGATCAAGAGTCCCATTATCCAGATTCAATTAACCCGATGTTTGAAGCCGGGATTTTCCTGTTCCTCGAACGCTGATTCAGTCTCGTTAACTCGAACCAGACTTGATACCCAGGATAAGTGCGTGCGGCCGCTTCAGTTGAAAAGACAGCAGGTGTCGATAGCAGAAATCCTGATTTTCTAACGGCATTGATTGATTGATTGATTTAAAACTTTATTAACAGATTGCAGGCGGCTCAATAGCCTCGCCGACAAGTTAAATGCATAATCTATAGGCTCATTTTAAATCCCTCATTACCCCAATCAATCAGATTATATTTCTTTAAATGTGTCTGCTGGCAGTAGGTTTATGGGTTGAATAATCAAATGAGATCTTGCTAGCGAAAATAATTAGTTCAACTGTTTCAGAATAAGGATACGGCTCTCTTACCCATTGATTGATGTATGGTGGATGTTTTACTTATCTGCGCTGTGGTGTGACGGTTGGTCGTTTTGACGTTCGAATCCCCCTTCTTCTAGTCTTGTTCTTCTTTTTGCAATGTAGGAATAATTCAATTTGGTGCACGTTGAGAGCTATATAAAGAATGACATCCTCAATGCATGTAGATTTATAATATTTTAACTTAAAACTAGGCTACTTTTGCGTATAATCATTAATATTATATTCCAAAAAAATTATATTGGAAACGCGGGGTCTCGAACTCGGGTCGTCCGCTTGACAGGAGTAAACACTAGCCGTTGAACCACTGTGCCAGACGGGATACATTTATTGTGTATCCATCAATGGACAAGAGACCCGTGTTTCGAATATTTTTCTTTTGAATGAAGTTTTATCTCTTTATTCTCAAATGCATTAATGTGACGTCAACGGCTCATTCAATTTCTCAAATCCGTCAAACAGCGCATCTCATCAGACATTTTAATCCCAGTTACAATATCACAATAACGTGTGAGTGATGATACAATTCAACAATCCTCAGAGTCCTCGTAATTCATAATCCACAAAAACCACAATCCACGCATAGACACTTCAATTTTATGCTTGAATGAAACACAATCCGGGCGTTCCGTTAAGCAAATCTACAGCGGAGAATATATGAAACTAATCAGAGCCAAACGGCCGATAGGTTTCATTCATAAAAAATATCCCCGCGGGATTCACATTTGCAATGCGCCGTTATTAAAATAACCACATGCAGCGTGTAGCGCGACTCCGAGCGCCGTATATGACGTGCATTATTTTATTTAGGACAAAGTAAATCTATAGGCTGAATATGATTTATTATCAGCATTTAGTTCTATTATTATACATTTCAAAAGCCCCCTCTAGGAAAACGAAGCACAAAAACATAATTCAGAATGATATAATGGGATCTAGACTGTGAGAAATATTTCAGGAAGCGAGCTGGCATTTCTTTGCGTGGGCGTGGCCATGGTTCATCCAGCTAACTGAACTTAACCCTGCTCCGGACCAGGTTCAAACTTTCTGATCTGTTACCATGGTGATTTAGAAAATCCGACTTCGGGGAACAGAAAGGTCCGGCTTAAGTCAAGCTATACTGGAAATTATCCGGCTAACTCAGTTAGCCAGGTACGGGGAACGGGGCCCTGGTCAGAAGACCTCAGTGACCTACTGGTGTTGTGTGGATTAATCAGGTCACAGATGTGCACAGGTGTCTGACCATGCATGCGTTCTGATACTGCGTTATGAGAGAGAGAGAGAGGGGGGGGAGAGAGAGAGAGGAGGAGAGAGAGAGAAGAGAGATAGATAGATAGGGGGATAGAGGGGGTACAGAGAGGGAGAGAGAGGGGGGGAGAGAGAGAGGGGGGAGAGAGAGGGTAGAGGGGGGGAGAGAGGAGGAGAGAGAGAGGGGGGGAGAGAGAGGGGGGATAGAGAGAGAGAGAGGGTAGAGGGGGAGAGAGAGAGGAGGAGAGAGAGAGATATATAGGGGGGTAGAGGGGTACAGAGAGAGGGAGAGAGATAGGGGGGATAGAGGGGGTACAGAGAGAGATAGGGGGTAGAGAGAGAGATAGGGGGTACAGAGAGAGATAGGGGCGATAGAGGGGGTACAGAGAGAGGGAGCAAGAGAGAGAGAAAGATAGCGGGTAGAGAGAGAGAGGGGGGTACAGAGATAGGGGGGTAGAGAGAGGGGGGGGGTAGAGAGAGAGAGAGATAGATAGATAGATAGATAGATAGATAGATAGATAGATAGATAGATAGATAGATAGATAGATAGATAGATAGATAGATAGGGGGGATAGAGAGAGATAGGGGGATAGAGAGAGAGATAGGGGGTACATAGAGAGAGAGATAGGGGGATAGAGAGAGAGGGTACATAGAGAGAGAGACCAGATTCCATAATCCTGTGTTTCTGTGGGCAGATTAAAACCCCGCTCCTGTGACAGGGGGAGGGGTTGAGTGATGGATGGGAGGAGAGTGGGGAGGGGCGGACTGGGGGGGGGGGGGGGGGGGGGGGGATTAAAGCCTGCAGAATCATCTCCTCAATTGTGTCACAGTGGGAGGGGCCTGATCTGGGGTCTATCTACAGTGGGAGGGGCTTGGTGGACCGTCTGAAGTCTATCTACAGTCGATTTTTGCATATTCACGACCGACGCATTGTAGCGTTACTTATGTCGATGCATGTCATCTAACTAGTGCGCAATGAATGAAAGTTTCACTTTTCCCCCCACTGCAACAGTGATCTGTACGTTCAATGATTTGAAGTAGCCACACGTTACACTATAAAAACGAAGACTGAAACACTCTGATCACAGACAAACACACAAACACAACTCTAGAGTCTAGAGAGAGAGGGGGTGAGAAACAGAGAGAGAGGGCGAGAGAGGGAAACAGAGGAGGGGGTTTGTTTGAAGGTAGAGAAGGACGATGGGGTTGAGAATAAGAACCAGGCCACTTTGGTAACTCTTATGTAAGAGGTTGCTTATGTAATGACTACAGCAAACTGGTGCGTGGTGTGTGTGTTTTCTATGTGTGTGTGATTGTGATTGTCCCTCGTCTAGACAAGGGGGGAGGGGGGGGCATGGAGGAGATGGGATTGGGGAATGGGGAGTGGGAGGGGGGAGTTTACGTGAGGAGGGGTGCTCAAGCAGCAGGGGAGGATTGTGGGATTAGGTGTGTGTGTGTGTGTGTGTGTGTGTGTGTGTGTGTGTGTGTGTGTGTGTGTGTGTGTGTGTGTGTGTGTGTGTGTAGGTGTGTGTGTGTGTGTGTGTGTGTGTGCGTGTGTGTGGTGTGTGTGTGTGTGTGTGTGTGTGTGTGTGTGTGTGTGTGTGTGTGTGTGTGTGTGTGTGGTGGAGGGAGTTAGTGTAGTGGGAGGGGATTGTATTAAAGCCAGTATAGAAGGAGGGGAATGATCGCGCTACTGAACGTGTGTCCACATCTGTGAACTAGCTATCTATTCAACCATCTCTCACACTCTCTATCTCTCTCTCTCTCTCTCTCTCTCTCTCTCTCTCTCGCTCTCTCTCTCTCTCTCTCTCTCTCTCTCTCTCTCTCTCTCTCTCTCTCATTTACACACTTCTCTCTCTCTTACCTGTCTCTTCATCTTTGCTCTCTCCACCTCATTCCCTCTCCTCCTCTAATTCCCCCCCCCTTCATCCCCCTCTCTTCTCTTCTCTTCTCTTCTCTGGTCTTCTCTTAATATCCTCTGATTTTAATCCCAGCCTATTGTCGCTCCCTCTTTGTGTGTCCGCCTCTCTTGTCCTCTGCCCTCGTTCTCCCCCCCCCTCTCTCTCTTCATTCCCTACGTCTCTCTCTTCTCTCTCTCCCTCTCTTTGAGTTTAGCTGGGGTCAGTGGGCGACCGGAGAGAGAGGACGTCTTGTCAGTCAGCGGTGGTTTGTTAGCATACTTGAGGCGAGAGAGAGAGAGAGAGAGAGAGAGAGAGAGAGAGAGAGAGAAGGAAGGAGGCACACACACACACAGCGAGAGAGCGCTGCTCCGCGATGGTGCTAGCCGTGGATGACGCCTGTCCCAACGGGGTGGGGGAGGAGGAGGAGGAGGAGGAGGAGGAGGAGGAGGAGGACGCGGGGGTCCCCCCCGAAAACACGGCCACTGCGGGACAGCCTGAGGGTGAGGAGCCCCCCTCCGCCACCCAGGGACCAGACTCGTCTGGAGGTGAGAGACAACATGGGCTTGCCCGGCTAGTATTTTATTCATGAATTAGATGGACCGATGCTTATGGAAACGGCCCTAATGTAACAGGAGGATTTTTGTGAACATGGATGGACTTAAAGGAGGCGCTGTTTTGAAAATCTGTATAAGGACACGGCTTGACGGCAGTCTCGGTTGCCAGATGTTCCAGTAAACGTGACGGTGGTTTTTGATAGTGACTGCGTTGGGGGGGGGGGGGGGGGGGGGGGGGAATTGAAGTTTTGTCAGACCTTTAGAGTGGGTTGTTTGGAGTGGGGAGAGATTGTTTTCTTTATTCGAGAGATTGTTTTCCCAGCTGCACTGTGACCTTTTAACCTGCGGTGTTGAGAAATGTCTTCACACGGGGGCAATTCCACTCTTGTGACCGACAGTCAGAGAGATGAATTGGATCTCCAGCCACGAGCAGAGAGGGTTTTCTATTGGTAACAAATAACCCAAGCCGGACATTTCCATGTGGTGTACGTCTTTTGCGTTACGTTTGAGCTTAGGAATGGTTTTGTAGCCGCAGTGAGCCACCGCTCCGTGCCGTGCTGCTTTAACCCTTTCACTACCAGTGTGGTAGTGTAGGGGTTAACCGTCTGTAGTGTGGTAGTGCAAGGTTAACCGTCTGTAGTGTGGTAGTGCAAGGTTAACCGTCTGTAGTGTGGTAGTGCAAGGGTTAACCTTCTGTAGTGTGGTAGTGAAAGGTTAACCGTCTGTAGTGTGGTAGTGCAATGGTTAACCTTCTGTAGTGTGGTAGTGAAAGGGTTAACCGCCTGTAGTGTGGTAGTGAATGGGTTAACCGTCTGTAGTGTGGTAGTGAAAGGGTTAACCGTCTGTAGTGTGGTAGTGAAGGGGTTAACCGTCTGTAGTGTGGTAGTGAAAGGGTTAACTGTCTTTAGTGTGGTAGTGAACGGGTTAACCGTCTGTAGTGTGGTAGTGAATGGGTTAACAGTATGTAGTGTGGTAGTGAAAGGGTTAACCGTCTGTAGTGTGGTAGTGAAAGGTTAACAGTCTGTAGTGTGGTAGTGAAAGGGTTAACCGTCTGTAGTGTGGCAGTGAAAGGGTTGACTGTCTGTAATGTGGTAGTGAAAGGTTAACCGTCTGTAGTGTGGTAGTGAAAGGGTTAACCTTCTGTAGTGTGGTAGTGAAAGGGTTAACAGGCTGTAGTGTGGTAGTGAAATGCCGTCTGTAGTGTGGCAGTGAAAGGGTTGACTGTCTGTAATGTGGTAGTGAAAGGTTAACCGTCTGTAGTGTGGTAGTGAAAGGGTTAACCTTCTGTAGTGTGGTAGTGAAAGGGTTAACAGGCTGTAGTGTGGTAGTGAAATGCCGTCTGTAGTGTGGCAGTGAAAGGGTTAACCTTCTGTAGTGTGGTAGTGAAAGGGTTAACCGTCTGTAGTGTGGTAGTGAAAGGGTTAACCGTATGTAGTGTGGTAGTGAAGGGGTTAACAGTCTGGTGTGGTAGTGAAAGGGTCAACCTTCTTTAGTGTGGTAGTGAAAGGGTTAACTGTCTGTAGTGTGGTAGTGAAAGGGTTAACCATCTGTAGTGTGGTAGTGAAAGGGTTAACTGTCTGTAGTGTGGTAGTGAAATGGTTAACCATCTGTAGTGTGGTAGTGAAAGGCTTAACCTTCTGTAGTGTGGTAGTGGAAGGGTTAACCGTCTGTAGTGTGGTAGTGAAAGGGTTAACCGTCTGTAGTGTGGTAGTGAAGGGGTTAACCGTCTGTAGTGTGGTAGTGAAAGGGTTAACTGTCTGTAGTGTGGTAGTGAACGGGTTAACCGTCTGTAGTGTGGTAGTGAATGGGTTAACAGTATGTAGTGTGGTAGTGAAAGGTTAACAGTCTGTAGTGTGGTAGTGAAAGGGTTAACCGTCTGTAGTGTGGCAGTGAAAGGGTTAACCGTCTGTAGTGTGGTAGTGAAAGGTTAACCGTCTGTAGTGTGGTAGTGAAAGGGTTAACCTTCTGTAATGTGGTAGTGAAAGGGTTAACAGTCTGTAGTGTGGTAGTGAAAGGCCGTCTGTAGTGTGGCAGTGAATGGGTTAACCTTCTGTAGTGTGGTAGTGAAAGGGTTAACTGTTTGTAGTGTGGTAGTGAAAGGGTTAACCATCTGTAGTGTGGTAGTGAAAGGGTTAACCGTCTGTAGTGTGGTAGTGCAAGGGTTAACCTTCTGTAGTGTGGTAGTGAAAGGGTTAACTTTCTGCAGTGGTAGTGAATGGGTTAACCTTCTGTAGTGTGGTAGTGAAAGGGTTAACCTTCTGTAGTGTGTTAGTGAAAGGGTTAACCTTCTGTATTGTCACAGTGAAAGGGTTAACCTTCTGTATTGTCGCAGTGAAAGGGTTAACCTTCTGTATTGTTTCAGTGAAATGGTTAACCTTCTGTATTGTCGCAGTGAAAGGGTTAACCGGCGAGGTAGTTTGATGACCAAGAGGGCGAGAGAACGGATCGATAACGTGGACGAATGAGAACCAACTGAATACTTTTTTTGGAACTGTACATTTTGTTATTTAAATTGTATATAGTATAATATCTACATCCTGTTATTTATTTTTGTATACACTTTTTAGAACTGTATATATTATAGTCATCTTTATTTTAGTCATATTTTATCTTTTTTTATTCTTATTCTATGCTAACTTTATTGTATTTATATTATTGGAAGCTGCTATGGTCGAGGGACCACAACAAATTGAATTTCACTCTTTCTTTGCTGTAAGGTACTGAAATATGTGACAATAAAGGAATCTGAATCTGAAATCTGAACAAAAACACGTCTAGAAGTACTATTGTCACACAGTGATCCTCCACCTTTTTGTTTGGTGATCCCTTAAAAAAAGAGAACACACAACAACACGACACAACAACAAAAAAACGATGGCCAAGACTAGACAATCATTTTTAGTGTCCCCTTTAAGGTGATTTCACATAATTCATATACTTCAAATAATCATTATTTTACAAGACATTAGCAGCTTTATGATTAAAGTAATGATTAAATGTGATAATGCTCTAGTCCTCCTCAGTTCTAATACGTCTTTCAGACGGTAGTAGCTAGTAGGTACAGTATGCTGCTTGTTCATATTCCACTCCAGGATTATATAGGCTTTAGTTTATAAGCTTTTAGTCCATCTCCAATCAGATAGAGAAAAGGATGTGGCTTTGTGTGTGTAATGTACACACAAGCACACATGGCAGCAGGGCGCAATGATCCGAGAGCGATGAGCAAACATTCCTGTGGTCACGGTCACTCATGCAATGATCAGGACAAGAGGGCAAAGGTCATCCTCAAAACAGCATTGTTTCAGTGTGTGTGTCTGTCTGTTTGTCTGTGTGTGTGTCTGTCTTAGTGGCTTGACAGTGGGGACAACAGTGGGGCGACAGTGGCTCAGGAGGTAGAGCAGTCGTCTGGTAATCCGGAGGTTCCCGGTTCGATTCCCACTCCTCCCGGGCAGCGTGTCGAAGTGTCCTTGAGCAAGACACTTAACCCGTAACTGCTCCCGATGTGCAGATTGGCACCTTGCAAGGTTGCCTCTGCCATCTGTGTGTGAAATCATTCTTTCCAAAAGCAAGGAGGCCTAGAAGCGTGGCTAACGCTAATGGTGCGCATACCAGCGAGGCTAATTGCCTAAGAAAACGGGCACAGAGGCACTGAGAGAGGATTTCACACACTAGACATATCAAGATGTATCCATCAGTGGACCAATTGCATGCTTTCGCAGAGGAGCCATAAACATAAAAAATATATATATATATATTTTTTTTTGCATTCGGGGTGTAACATGCGTTACTTTATGAAGAAGATGTCAATGTGTTGATAAATGAAGTGTGGGCCCAATATGTTAGGATGTGCCAATGTCAGCATATTTGGGTCACTTGGCCTTTAAGATTCCAGGTATGGGTGTGGTTAGGGGCGGTCCCAACCATCAGGGGGGCCATCTTGGATTGGAATCATGGCCTCATGGAGTTTTGTTTGCTACTGCTATTGTGAGAGGAAGGGGGGATTTTGCCAGGCCTCCTAAAAGATTCTTCAGTAACCAAGGACAGGTCAGCTGCAGTGGTGCTTCCCAGTGGATTACTTCTTTTGCCTTTCCTTTTCTAAGATGTGGATCAACCCAGGACTTATCACCTTTTGGACACTCAAAGGTTTGAGTGTTATTGGACACTACTAATTACCATGCAGGCTGCATGGTCTGGTAGGCCTGAACATTATACACGGTACATTATACATGGTAAACATACATGGTAAACATACATGGTAACATAGGCATGGTAACATTATACATGGTAAACATACATGGTAAACATACATGGTAACATCATACACGGTACATTATACATGGTAAACATACATGGTAAACATACATGGTAACATAGGCATGGTAACATCATACACGGTACATTATACATGGTAAACATACATGGTAACATTATACACAGTAAACATACATGGTAAACATACATGGTAACATCATACATGGTACATTATATATGGTAAACATACATGGTAAACATACATGGTAACATAGGCATGGTAACATTATACACGGTAAACATACATGGTAAACATACATGGTAAACATACATGGTAACATCATACACAGTACATTTTACATGGTAACATTTATGTTGGGGCTAATGGACTGTAAAGCTGACAGGACCGTTCTTATTGGTTTGAGATGATTTTTGTTGTACCATACGTTGCTATGGGGTGCCCCATTTATTTTGATCCTCTTTTGGTTAATACAACACTTTGAATTTAACACTGTTCCAGTACTCTCATTCTTTATAGCTGAACAGGTTTGTTTATTATTATCAAGCTTGTTACAGGGGGGTAGTCGACTACCAGTCGACTATCGGCAAATTTCGGCCAATAAAAGTCGACTATACAAATGCTTAGTCGGGGACAGGCCTACAAGTGGTCTTCATCCTGGTTTTCAAACTCAATATTTGACCTCCCCCACCTTTTCGATGATCTCGTAGGGACTGTGCCACTTTGCCAGGAACTTGTACTCTGGAGTTGGCACCAGCACTAGGACCCGACCTCCTGGGCCGAACTTCTGTGACTGTGCACTCTGGTTGTAGACGCGGGCTTTTGGTGGACAGATAAGAAGAAGAAGAAGTCTTTATTTGTCATGCCGATGTAACACACACACAAGCGATGGGCGACCCACAGGAACACACACACAAGCGATGGGCGACCCACAGGAACACACACACACATGCACTGAGTCGCTGATCACCAACCCCCCCCCCAAGGGCAGCCGGGAGCAGACGAGGGCTGCGGCGAGCGCCACGCACCCGGGGGCCAATCCATGTGCTCCTGTCCGTCTTCGTCAGGGACGCGACATCGTTAGCGATCTGTTCTGCATGTTTTTCCATTGGGTTTATCTTATCGGGAGGGGGAACCCTTGCGAGCACGGGGGAGAACATGCGAACTCCACACAGAAAGGCCTGGGAGATACCCCACCTGGGTACCTGGCAACCCGGCAACCTGGTCCCCAAGTGGGAATCGAACCCTGGACCTTCTAGCTGTGAGGCGACAGTGTTAACCACTACACCACCGGGTAGAGAGATGAGGGGGCTGCGGAGGTGGGTGTCTTGGCACCACCTGCTTGCATTCCGGGAACCCTCTGCAGTAATCCTCCACTGCCTTCTTCACTCCTGGCCAGTAGAACCTCGCCTTTTCCACTCCCAGGTGAGGCCTCAGCTGGTATGATAAGATATTCCTTTATTGATCCCCTTGGGGAAATTCAGGCATCATAGCAGCATGGGGGAGGGGGGAGGGGAGGTACAGGTCATAGAATTATGGTACAGTGGAGAAGTAGAAATGAGGGTATATATGTATGCCCTCTCAGTTATATTTTCCGTTACAATATATAATCTAATAATCTAAATCTAATCTATGGTGAGAGTGGGGCCTGCAGCACAGAAGAAGGCATAAACAATAAATCCTGCACAACACCAGCTTTCCTGACAACTTGGCACGATTGGGCTTCATTAACACTTTCCGTGCCAGCAGCAGGTGCCAGAAATAGGCGCTTGAGTGCCAACGCTGTAGTCAATGGAGGGCGATCATATTTGCGAACGCATAAACTATATCTTAAATTATCGCTATGTGTCTAATACGCCTGTCGCTTATCAATGACTTGTTTGCAGTCAACATTGTCGAAACGGATTGTTTTTTAATCGGTTCATTTCCGTTTTATACCATTTTGAAAAACGCTTGTTTTTTTAAACTTTCAGAAGAAAAAAAAGATTCTGCAGGAATCGCGCTTTACTGTAATACATACACAAAACACGTTGTCATTTTTTGGCCTATTTATGAATAGTTTTCAAATAAACGCTAGATTATCGATAGTATATGTGTACACACACACATATGGGACACGTTGATATATAGGTGAAAATTGATTCCTTACCTCAGATCAGATGTTCTCCAAAAAGATTATTCCAATTCCTGATCGCCATTCCAAATATCGATCGCGTTTATTGATCCAACGCTGGGTGGTCGAAAGACATATTCCACGCTGTGCTGATGGTGGGCGATGACTGCAGTAGTCTCGGGTTACATGCCTGACAAGTAAAATGTGGAATCCGGACTATTTTTTTCCCATCCATTTCATTCAGTCCAATCCAATGGGGTGCAATACCATCCGGAGAGACGATAGGGGGCGGTATTTTCCCTGTTCGAGCTCAGACAGATCCCCACTGGTAACGTGAGGCTAGATTGATGAAAACTGAATGGAAATCGATAATAAAAAAAAAAAGATTAATAACGAGATTTCTCGTCGGTTGGCACTCAACGTGCGGTTGTTATCAATATCAGGTGTGTCAACAGACTCTCATTTCACTGGTTGCACAATAAACACGAAACGTCCAGATGAACGTACATCATACAGCCAGCGGTAACGTGTGTAGACCTATACAATGTAGCAAGCTGTGCGGGAAGATGTTTGTGTTCAGGTTGCCTGGCAACGGTCCAAGTTCAAGAGCGCAGTTGTGGAACAAATCATAAGCCGCTTATTAATGTTACCTAATAAATGGCAATTGTAGGTCAACTGTCAAGGTTGTGCTGTTATACTGAATATAACCTGTGTCCTCGTACCTGCAACCGAATCACAGCCGTGCTGATATTCAGTATAAAAGCACTCGCTCTCGTGTGATATTTTGCTTACATATAACATATATACTATAACATACTATACACAGACCACCCCTCAGTCACATCGAATCCTGCATTACCAAACTCCAAACTTGGATGACTCACAACTTCCTCAAATTGAACAGTGACAAGACGGAACTTCTCATTATTGGCACCAAAACCACCCTCACCAGATCCGGACCCATCACACTCACCATCAATGACTCCACCATCACCCCCTCCCCCCTAGTCCGAAACCTTGGTGTCCTCCTTGACCCCACCCTCTCATTTGACCCCCACGTCCGCTCCATCGTAAAAATATCTTACTTTCACCTCCGCAACATTGCAAAAATCCATCACTGCCTCTCCCCCCCTGCTGCTGAATCCCTCATTCACGCCTTCATCTCCTCCCGCCTGGACTATTGCAACTCCCTCCTCACTGGCATCACCTCCCGCTCCCTCCATAAACTGCAAATGGTCCAAAACTCAGCCGCCCGCCTCCTCACTAACACCCGGTCCCGTGAACACATCACTCCTGTCCTCCACTCTCTCCACTGGCTCCCGATCAACCACAGCATAAACTTTAAAACATTACTCCTCACCTTCAAAGCCCTCCACAGCCTGGCCCCCCCCTACCTGACTGATCTCCTTCTTCCCTACCGCCCCACCCGTTCCCTCCGGTCCTCCTCCACTGCCTCCCTCACTGTCCCGACATCCAAACTCAAAAACTTTGGAGATCGGGCCTTCTCTCGCACTGCACCCCGACTCTGGAACTCCCTCCCCCAGTCCATCAGAGACTCCCCTACACTCTCCACCTTCAAAGCTCGCCTCAAAACCCACCTGTTCTCCCTTGCCTTCAACCCCCCCCACCATAACCCCCCCCCCCCCACCACCCATAAACCCCCCTCCAACCTGATTGATGTCTGTCACCAGTCTTTTTGTGCTATCATCCTGTCTTCCCTGTTCCCCCCATGGTCTCATGTTCCTTTTGTTTTGTTTCTTTGTTGTTTCTTTGTTTTTGTTTCTTTGCTTTTGTTTCTTTTTTTTCTTACTTTGCTCCCGACTATTGTCAGCGACTTCGGGTTATTGAGAAGCGCTATATAAATTAAATGAATTATTATTATTATTATTATTATTATTATTATTATTATTATTATTATTATTATTATTATTATATATACTATAATGCATATACTATAACATAACGCATATACTATAACTGTCACATGTGAGTGTGAAAGTCAAGGCTGTCAGAAGCAAACCTCCAAAAATATATTAACTGTTAATTGAGTTGCTCAAGTGTCAGACCTGTTGTCTCAGTGCATGCAGGACTTTTTAGAAGTGTATCTCATGGCGTGTGTGTGTGTGATTGATTTTCTTTTTGATTGATTTTTATTTATCTCGAACCAACACACAACTATCACAACAGATTGATAAAAGCAAAAACAATATACATTACATACACATACATATATCTACATATACACACATACATACAAAGACATATACATATACACACAAACACTAGTCCTGCCCCTTCCTTACATCACATAATTTACAGATTATTGCTCTCTATCTAATAGTAAATAATAGAAAATAAAAAAAACTGAGAGAAGAAAAGAAAGCAGTAGTTGCAAGGAATAGAATATGTCATAATCACAAGTAACAGTACTACTCTAGATTTTCCTCTTTCATGTATTTGTTTAAGAATGTTTGTCTGTAACTGCTTTTAAATGTTGTAATATTTGTACTAATTTTTAACGTCTCATGCAAGCTGTTCCAAAGTGACACCCCACAGACCGTGTGTGTGTGTGTGTGTGTGTGTGTGTGTGTGTGTGTGTGTGTGTGTGTGTGTGTGTGTGTGTGTGTGTGTGTGTGTGTGTGTGTGTGTGTGTGTGTGTGTGTGTGTGTGTGTGTGTGTGTGTGTGTGTGTGTGTGTGTGTGTGTGTGTGTGTGTGTGTGTGTGTGTGTGTGTGTGTGTGTGTGTGACAGTGAGTGAACTATAATCAAAGTTCAAACTATAATCAACGAACGATTACAACTCTGGCTGGTCGATGATGACAGGGGTTTTCCACTGGCTCATCATAATCTGCTCATATGTGTGAGTATTTCGTTTTTTTGTGTGTCTTTTATGCTGTAAATATGCATTTATATACCCCCCCCCCCCCCATAGTAAATTACTTGGTTGGTTTGGTCTCAGTTGGTCTTTTTTGTAATGCCTTTTTCCCACGCGGATTATGTCATATACGGTATGTGGTAAGAACTACATTTTAAGGGGAATTCCGGTATATTTAAACCAAACATTGTTGTCCCCGTTATTAATTTAAACCCCACATTATGGAAAAATAAGTTTCCAGGTTTAAAAAATACCAGAATTCCCCTTTAAAGAGCATATATGTGGTCAGTACTAGATGTAAAGAGGTCCTTGTGCATGGTTATATGTGGGATTTTGATTAGTTGATTAAATCAACTAATCAGTTACTCAACAAGTCCTTTTTAGCCCTCTAAAATTCCTTTAGTCAAGAACAGCCCTGTTTATACTTAAAGGACCACTCCACCCTTATAAAGCTGATTTTATTTTGCTCACACACAGCCCAAAACTAAAATATTTTCATCAAAAGTTACAGACTAAAGTGTAAAGTTGTTTTCTTTTAAAGCTTTTCCCGAATTCTGTCGGCAAACAAGCTAGAACGTCCCGGTCATGTAGTAAATTCTCCAGGCAAAGCCGTTGCAGTGGCTTAAACGAGGAAATATTGTGCACTTCACACGTTTCTATAATTGTTTTGTGGAAACCAGGAACGCCTGTAGCCGGTACTTCCTGTACTTCTGTTTAGACACTTTAGGAGGCATATCGTGTCCAGCC
The DNA here is from genome assembly GCF_963971535.1 of Notolepis coatsorum. NCBI lineage: Eukaryota > Metazoa > Chordata > Actinopteri > Aulopiformes > Paralepididae > Notolepis > Notolepis coatsorum. The sequence continues at coordinate 88,279,429 of NC_140168.1, forward strand.
TACACCTGACAAAGCACTGAAATGTCGTTGTAATGCATTTAAATTGAACAACTTTTGGGAGCAATATCAAAGTTTGTGAGTTCTGCTCTCTTAAATCTGTTCTACATCTCAGCACTTTCAAGATGGATGACTATGGGCGTTTTCTCATTAGGAACGGTTGGTCCGCTCCGCCCTCGCTCCATCCTCGAGAGCGATAGCCCCCCCTCCCACTCCCCCCTCTGGCCTGCTTTCACACTACAATCTCATTTTGTTCCCAAGCACAAGAGGAGAGCAACACTCCAATACAGGTGGCGTATGCACCTAGTTGGTTTGCTATAGCTGGCGTTTAAACCCTTCTTGCTCTCGGATAAAGCATTTTGGCATCAAATGAGATAGAGTTTAGCGAGTTCTGTATCACACTAGCTCCCGCTCAGCGTCTCATTGCATATATCTCGCTTCAGCATATATACACTGAATACATTTCAAAATGTACCTTTAAATGCCAGCATTCATCTGGCCACACCCCCATCCGCTTACCTATATAAGCAGGGGTGGTGCCACACACTCATCTCCTTCTCAAATTTCATCACAAGCAACGTGTTGCTCATATGCCCACTTGACGTGGAGAAAAATATTGGCTGGAAGAGCAATGTTTACGAGGAAAGGAAGAACAAGGAGATACGTTGACATCATATCTTTATTTTCTCTCTCACTATTTTCGAGAAAATACGGCGATATTGTCTTCGTCACTGGAGTGTTTGGAAGATGGTGATCATTCTAAAATCCTCCACCGGTTTTCGTATTGGGAGCACGCCGCTGCATGCCTCTCAACTGGAGTTCCTTGCTGTGTTGGTTGGGGTGAAACCTTTCAGGACACAGCTGAACTGTAGGACGCGCCGCTGTTGTGAGAAGCGGTGGGTTTCAGGTTGGGTGAGTACTGTTTGCTTGCGGCTCCACTTGTCTGTTAGTGCTATGGGGGCTAACTGACAATGTTTACGAACACCGGCCCCAGATTAAGGTCTTTTGTTTAGCCTCTTAGGCAGCAGCGGAAGACCTTGATCTGAAGCCCATTATAGTTTAACTAGTGGGCCACGACCATTAACACTGGTGATCCCTGTGTTTTCTGGACGAGTGGATGTCTCTCTGTCACCGTGTTAGGCCCCATCTTTCATATCCAAATGAGAGTATTCCCTCACGAGGAGATATGGGCATAGATGTTCATTAGCGGAAGATCTGTGTCCAAAGTCAGCTACACAGGCGAGTTGGGTATTGTGCTGGCTCCGTCGGGTGTTGGTAAAATCACCGTTGTAAAACTGTGTTAACATCTTGTTTCTCTTTTCTCTTAAAAAGTGAGGAGGGTTTCAGAACGGCGGCCTGTCTGGGTGAGTGTTATATCATTGTGTACAAGTTCAGGTGATAGCTGCTTAGCTTACGTGCTAGTGGTGGCCTACTGTTAGCCAGTCAGCTGTTAGCTGCGGCGCTAGCCTGCTGTGATCACTAGGTGGCCTATCTAGGTTAGGCTAGGAAACGTTAGCTTGCTGCTATCGCTGCTTAGCTTACGTGCTAGTGGTGGCCTACTGTTAGCCAGTCAGCTGTTAGCTGCGGCGCTAGCCTGCTGTGATCACTAGGTGAGTAGGTGGCCTACCTGGCTAGGCTAGGAAACGTTAGCTTGCTGCTATCGGCCGAGGCCCAGCGCGGGGTGGCTCCGGCCCCTCGCGCGCCGTCGCGGTTCCCAACTCCCCTCTCCCTCACGGGGAGAGGCGGGGGGCATTCGAAGCTCCCCTCTGGTCGCGTGCGCCGTAGCGTAGCGACCGACGGTTGGAGCGGCCATTAGCTTAATGCTACTCTGTTGAACGTGCTTTGATTATAACATGTTTTAACACTCTTGACTACGACGTCATCTTTGACAGAGGATGTTCGTCGACCCTGCCCTGAGCCAGGACGGCAAGGATTGCGTCAACAAAGGGGACCGTAGCGACGGGTTGGAGCGGCGACGCTGGCCGGGTCGGCAACACAGAATGGCTGTGTTTAATACGGTGCCTTGAGACTGCACTTCGTTGATCTACGCTCCGGGTAGGCAAGGTTTGGCCAGACTTTATACACTTCTTCTGGCTTTCCCTTCTAAATGTTTTGTAAATAACAATGTTTTCCAAAACGAGTGTTGCTGCACTACATTTAGGATACGACGCGAGTTATGTGTGAATTGTCTTGTCACTGGTATTTAGCTTCTCCATGCAAATCGGGTTGTTGTTACAGATGTGAAAATGATCTGGTTTGTTGTGTTGAGAAACATCATGTGTGTTTATGTAACTGAGGGGTACAATTCCCTGACTGTATTGTTAGATATGGTATTTAATACCACTACCTCTTGTACTTTAACTTCTGGCCATCCAGTACATGATATAAATATGATGAACACTTTCCCACCTGATGAAACGAAGTCCACACAAATGTACAAATCGAATATTTAATATAGCAAAAGGTATATACAACGTTCACTTGTTTACACTTATGATTTGAAATATGCACTTGTATGGCAAATGAGTATTCGTAGGTAAATCAACATTGAATGTCCAATCTCTGGTTACGCAGGGAGTAAGTATACAACCTGGATATTTAGGAAACTATAGCGATGGTACTTAAATGATTATAGCTGGATACACTAAGGGGGGGGGGGGGGTCCCGCTGGTTGTAAGACAGTAGGAGGGGGGGGTTAGAGAAGCCGCTGGCGGTATCCCATCTGGCCGACGATTTCTTGGGAGAATTCAAAGTCTTGAACACGGTGCCCACAGAACCTCGGTCCGCAGACGAATACAGCTGGACCCTCTGGTGGACGGTAGCTGCCGGTCCACGACGGAGAGACGTGAGGCGACCTCACTGGTGTAGAGCGCCGTCTCACCTGGAGTCCTCTCCGGGGGGTAGTTCCAACACTCCGCAGTGTTGGCCGTTATCCATGGAATAATCAAAGCACCCAAAGCATAATCCAAGCCGTGGAAGGCTCGCCGTCGTCCGGGTAGAGTAATCCAATATACAGGTCCAGTCGCCCTGGCCCGGAGCTCCTCGGATGCAAGCACCACTAGTGGTCTGCCCAGCCTGGTTAAGCGTCCAGATAACGTCAGGAACGATGGGGGTACTGATAACTTTATAACTCTAACCGAACGATGCACCATACATAAATAGACTATTATTAGCTTAATAGAATACGTCCAACTCGACGGTATAGTGCCAAACTATGACTATTCAACTATTAATCCACACGATATCTCAATGCCTATTCTGAGGCCAAGTAGGCCTTACTACACCACACGTGCGTCGTGGGTGAGGCTTCGCGTCTGTCACTCTGTTGGAGGGTAAAGAACTGGACTAAAAGGAAGTTCTACTTTACTTGCGCCATATATATATGCGCTATGAACAAATAGTACCATTCGTATTTCGCCAGACGTATTCCTACGCTGGTACCGGGCTTGCCACGACATGTTGGGCGGCACGATTGAACTTGAACCTAGGGGTATGGCAACCTGGCGCCAGGTTCTCGTCCAATGGTAGAATGAAACTATTATGGGCTGTTTAGTAGACTAAAGGGATATTCAGTGCATATTGTACAAGGAATATACAGGGGATATCAAACGATATACAAATACTATTTAAATATATATATATAAATAAACATATATTCGGTTTAATCTGATCCTTCACAACAGCCGCCCCCTAATTAGTCCCACCTAATTAGCTAAGCAGAGACAGATTAACCGCACTGTCTACCACTCAAGGTCCGCTGTAAGGGTCAGTCAACTCACAAAGTCATGGGGTCATGGTCATCATCGATAGTATCTGGGAGTCGGGGCAGTTCTATTAGCCTCGCCACGGGTTGTGTGTAAGTTCGCCCTTGGACGAGTACTTCAGCTGCTCGGACCTTGCCATCGGCACCGGTGATCACTTTGCTTACGCGGCCAGCCGGCCACATAGCTCTGGGTAGTGACTGGTCGATAATCATGACGACTGTTCCTTCTGTCAAATTGTCTCTCTCTTTTACCCACTTCTGGCGGGTCTGTAGAGACGGTAGGTAGTGGAGTAGGAAGCTGCTCCAAAACTTGTCAGCTAGTACTTGACTGTACCTCCACATTCTTCGGCCGTTCGCTTCTTCAGGCCTGTACATTGTCTGGGGTAGCGCGGGGTCCAGCCGCCCCATTAGGAGTGTGTTGGGGGTGACTGGGTCGACATCTGCTACATCACTGGAGACGTAACCGAGGGGCTTTGAGTTCAATACTCCCTCGATCTCCGTGAGGACTGTCATTAGGACTTCCTCCGCCACAGTCTGGGCCCCAAGCACGGCGTACAGGGCTGTCTTTATAGAACGTACTTCTCGTTCCCAGGTTCCACCGAAGTGGGGTGCGTTCGGGGGATTAAACTGGAAGTCAATCTGGGATGGAGCGAGGTGGGTCTTAAGTTCTGGGCCCATAGCTTGGAAGCTCTCTCTCAGCTCTCTTTCTCCGCCTTTGAAGTTTGTCCCGTGATCAGACAACAATGTAGACGGTTTTCCCTTCCGTGATGTGAATCTTCGGAAGGCCATAAGGAATGAGTCTGTGCTCATGGTCGGAAGGAGCTCGATATGTATCGCTCTGGTGGTCATGCATTTGAATACAATACCCCACCGCTTCTCGGTTCCTCTTCCTCTCTTTATATACAACGGGCCAAAACAGTCCATGCCTGTGGAGTGGAATGGCTTGTCGCCGAGTCGGAGGCGACAGGGAGGTATGTCAGCCATCCGTGGTATGCTGGGCTGCGCGCGCCACTTACGGCAGTCTAGACAGGTTCGCTGGAAGCGCCGCACTGCTTCTCTCCCTTGCAGTATCCAATAACGACGTCTGATCTCCGCGAAGACTCTCTCTGCTCCTGCGTGGTGTACATCCTCGTCGTATTTCTTTATGATCAGCTCTGTGACCTTGTGTCGGCTGTTCAAGACTATCGGGTACTTAATGTCATCCGGTAGATCGGGGGCTCTCCGCAGGCGACCACCCACTCTGATGAGATTATGGGCGTCACTCTCGGGTGCCAGGTGGAGCAGTCTGCTGTCTGATGGGACAGGGTTTCCTCCCTGTAGACAGTCTAGCTCATCAGGGAACGAGTCTCTCTGGGCTCGTTGTAGTAGAAGAGGTTCTGCTTCTTCGTAGTCAGCTGCTGACATGTCAGTGGTGGACTGAATCTCTGGGTGGTGCCACAGGAATGTCCTCTGCTGCGCACTCTCTAGGGTAATGCAGTCATCTATGTTGGGGTCTGTGGAGGCGACTGTGCTCAGTCCACAGAACATAGGTTTCTTGTTCTCAGCCTCTTCGTTACTTGCTTCCCGTGGGGTGGGCGTAGGCCACTCTCCTTCCGGGAGCTTGAGGAATTCTGGTCCGTCACTGTAGATGTTGTGACGGGTAAGGTCATCCAGAGACATTCCCCGGGTGATGACGTCAGCTGGGTTGTGTTTGGTGTCCACATACCGCCAGCTCGCTGCTTCTGTTAACTCTTGAATCTCGGTGACTCTGACTCCCACGAAGACTTTGTATCTGCATGAATCAGACTTGATCCATGTGAGTACTGTCGTGGAATCTGACCACAAGATTGTTCTGTGCACCGGAATGGTGAGTTCACGTTGGATTAGCGTGGCTAGATGCGCTCCTGCTAGGGCTGCGCAGAGCTCTAGACGTGGGATAGATTGTTGCTTTCGTGGGGCTATTCTTGAGCGGGCCAGGATGAAAGCAGTGTGTATCTTTCCTCCCTTCTCTTGGGCACGCAAGTAGGCCACCGATCCATAGGCTACTTCGGAGGCGTCGCTGAAGACGTGTAGGTCAATCTCGCATGTCTCTGGCCTCACTGTGGATGGGAAGTAGCTGCGGCGTATATTGACGCCTGGGAGTGAGCGGAGTTCCGTCTCCCACACTCTCCATGTTGAGGCAAGGTGTGCGGGTATTGGGTCGTCCCAGCCCTGGTCCTTGTCCCATAGTGCTCGTACAATCATCTTTGCCCTGGTGGTGTAAGGTAGAATACATCCCAACGGGTCATATTGTCTGGCGAGTGTTCTGTACACACTCCGTCTGGTGGTCGGTATCGCCGTCGACCTTCCCTGCTCTGGAGCCAAGGGTTTGTGTCTATAGTGGAGCGAGTCTGTTTTGAAGCGCCAGACTAGTCCTAGTGTCATTTCTTGGGCTTCTCCTGGGATGGTCGCCATCCAGGTCTCGCTGCTGGCAGCCTTGTCCGCGGGGGAGAGGCTGCGCAATACGTGCGGGTCACTGCTGGCCCACTGCCTGAGATCAAAGCCGCCTTTGATCAGGGAGGCGCGTAACTTGATTAGGAGAGCCTCGGCTTCTTCTTGAGTCGAAACGCTTTGTAAACAGTTGTCCACGTAGAAACTGTTCTTTACACTGTGTTGGACCTCTTCATCTGCTGTTGGGTCCTCTGCAACGTGTTTCTGTAGTGCAAATGTAGCACAGCACGGGCTGCATGTGGTTCCGAAGGGGAGTACTTCCCACTGGTAGATGGCTGGGTTCTCATCTCCGATCCTCTCTCTCCATAGGAACCGCAGCAGGGGCTTGTCCTCCTCTACTAGTCTCACCTGCAGGAACATCCCTTTGATATCCCCGCTGATAGCCACCTTGTCCTGGCGGAAGCGCAGTAGCACGCCTAGTAGGGAGGGGCCGAGTGTGGGGCCGGGCAAGAGCTCTTTATTCAGATTTTGGGATCCGATCTGGTAGCTGCAGTTAAACACAATGCGATCCTTGCCGTTGTGATGGACCTTGTGATGCGGCACGTACCATGATTCGGTCGTCTGATCGGCCTCTTTAATGTCAATCTTTGTTACGTGTCCCGCTGTGATTAGCTTCTCAATCTCAGCGCGGTACACACGCTCTTGAGCGGGGTCTTTGGCTAGGCGCCGCTCCGTGTTCAATAGATAGCGCTCCGTGGCGTCTTTCTTTGCGTGAAAGGTGGGCATTCCCTCTCGCCTCAGGAGTGGAGTTGCGTATCTCATCACTCCGCCGACTGTGACTCTCTTTGTCCCCTGCTCGAGTAGGTTGATGGCGTAAATGTCTTCTTTAGAACGAATATCTTTCTTTTCGTTCTTAAAGGGCATTGTCTCTAGTGTCCATAGCCTCTCGACATGTTGCAGGAGAGTGGTGTCTTCTTCTGTCGTTCTGGAGTGGAGGCAGCTAGTGGCTGCTGTTCGGTTGAGAGATTTAGCGAGGGGGCCTTGTAGGGTCCACCCTAGGCGGGTCTCGACTGCTGCAGGACAGCCTCGGGGTCCTGTATGGACCCGGTCAATCGGGACTATGAGTTCTGCATGGTCGGAGCCTATCAGCAGGGTCGGGGTAGCGCCGTCTATGAGCGGGATAGGTAATTGACGCAGGTGCACATATTTATCCATCAATTTGGCGATGGGGTAGGTGTACTGCGATAGTCCTATTTCTTGGCTGGTGAAAGCATTTGTAATCTTATACCGTCGCTCTGGCTGCCCGTTTGCTGCGATAGTGAAGGAGACATTCTCGCCCTTTATCGTCTTTAAATCTCTTCTTATTGTCCGAATCGTCATTTCGTTCTTGCTCCCCCGCAGTCCCAGCTGGGCCGCAGCGGACGCGAGCAGAAGGGTCTTCTCTGACCCGTCATCAAGGACGGCGTAAGTGTCCATGACTTTATCTTGGTAGCTCAATGTCACACGGACTACTTTTAAGAGCACTTGGGCGCCGCTGCTGCTGGCGGGGTCAATGTACATGACACTTGCCTTGGTGCCGCTCGATGGTGCAGGTGGAGGCCGTCTTCTGTTACTTTCGTGTAGTATATCTAGATGGGCTCCGTCGCACCGACTGCACCTTTTCTTTAGGCGGCATTCGGCTGCCATGTGTGGTCGCGCACATCGGTAACAGCGCCTGTTGGACTTTATCCATTGACTCACTTCTTCTGCATTCATCTTTGTGAATAGGTCACATTGTGACAGCCAGTGTTCTTTCTCACAGTAGGGACACACTATCTTCCACTTCTCTTTTCTCGAGGGGGTACTGTGGCTCTTACTGCTCGGTACTGACTCTGATTGGTGCATGACAGTCACCGATCTTCTTCCATCATTTATTCTCCTGGGTCCCCCTCTGGAGCTTGGCGTGCTCCGCCCGAATGTATCCAGTCGTAAGCTGCTGACTTCTCTCGCCAGGAAGTCGGCTAGATCAAGGAGGGATGGTTCGGGGCCGTTGGGATCCCGGTAGTCTCTCTGCCGCCTAAAACGCTCCTGTCTTGCGGGTGGCAGCTTCTCCAAAATCCTCTCGACGTTAGAGTTGGCGTATAGCTCATGCATGCCCTTTTCCCGTTGCGCTCCCAGCATCCCTACCAGGGACTGCACTTTGATTGACAGGTCGTCTAATGAGCGATTGTCTGTGGCTGGGGGTAGGCGATCAATATGCCTTATCTCTTGGATTACGTAATCCCATATACGTCCATATCTCTGATCCAGCGCTGCAAGGGCCGCTGTGTATGGGGTCGAAGAGGTAGCATAGGCCAGCGCTATATTGTGCGCTCGCGGTACTTTCAGGTGCTTCAGTAATATTGCATACTTGTGGCGTTCATCAGCGACATCCACCATCATTGTCTCTAAGCACATCCGGAGCTCCGTGTACTGTGCTCGACTCTCATAGGCGAAGTCGGGAAATGACGGCGTGGCAATGTATGACGCCGTGGATGGCTGATACATCGGCGAGCGTTGGGGGAGAGACCTCCTGGGCGAGTCCCCTCTTGCGCCTCGCTGTGGGCTGGTACTGACAGGGTACCATGGCCCGCTGGTCCAGGTGCTATTCCTCGGGGCTGGTCGTGCGTCGTGCTCACCCGTGAATAGAGTCGGGGGTCTGTAGCGCAGCGCCGCGGGGGTATAGCCTGGACTGTACTGGACCTCCTGGTCCGGTGGAGTACTGTGCTGTCGTCGGGCTTGGTTCTCCTCCTCTCCCTCTTCTTCCTCTATCAGATCTTCCAGATCCTGTAATCATTTATTTAGCTTCTCCGCAGTGTATGCCGCTCCTCCCTTGTAGCTGGGTCTCGCTTGGACCGGTCTGGGAAGGGGGTCTGCGGGGGGTATAGGCTCGGTCTGTTGGTCAAGTTCAGGGTCGCTTGCTCGGTGAGGAGACGCTGCCCTTGACTGTTGTCTCGACGAGTTCCTTGAACCCCTGGCGGAGGGAGAGGGTGTTGCCTTGCGGATCAGCTGCTCCATTAGCTGCGCTTGTAACTTGTCGCGCTCGACTTCGCGCTTGGTGAGATCTGCTTCTCTTTGGGCACCGGCAGCGGCGAGCTGGGCGTCGGCCCGGTCTCTTGCCATATTCTCTTCCGTCTGAAGGCGTCTCATCTCCAGGCGTGTGCGCTCTTCTTCGCTCCGTTGTTGCGCTTGGAGTTGTTCGCGCTCGCTAAGCGCCTGTGCTTGGAGACGATCGCGTTCACCCTGAAGTCGATCGCGTTCGGTAGAGGCTGTCAGGCTGACGAGGAACGCCTGTTGTAGCATCCTCTCCGCTTCGCTGGGGGAAGGCGGTTGTGGAGGTGAGCCGCTCCTGCGTGAGCCGCTCCTGGGGGTACTCGTTGGGGAGTCCTGGAGCTCTATTTCCTCGGCGCTCTCCTCCTCTTCTTCCGTGCAGAGTTCTCTCTCTGTAGGGTTGTCTTCCTCCCGGGGCTGGTCGGGGACTACTTCTTCGGTATTGGCGGGGGGTAAAGGCATGTCAGCTCCCTCCTGGTCCCCACCGTGAGCTTGGTCAGTTACATTAGGACCTACTAGGGTCTCTGTGGTCGGGGAAACCTGGTCGTTAAGGTCAGACATAATTTTACTTTCTACTTTTACCGCGTTTACCGTTTGTCGAAGGCTAGGTAGTTGACTGACAGCGTAATCCTCTAAGTACTGAGGTGTCTGTCGTCTGCGCCGCGGGCGTTCTAGGTTAGGAGGACCGTTTCGTGGAGTGTTCATCATAGGCCATTTCAATATTAATAACACTATATTAATATTACACTAGTTACCATCCGGCTCGAAGGACCAATTGTAACTGAGGGGTACAATTCCCTGACTGTATTGTTAGATATGGTATTTAATACCACTACCTCTTGTACTTTAACTTCTGGCCATCCAGTACATGATATAAATATGATGAACACTTTCCCACCTGATGAAACGAAGTCCACACAAATGTACAAATCGAATATTTAATATAGCAAAAGGTATATACAACGTTCACTTGTTTACACTTATGATTTGAAATATGCACTTGTATGGCAAATGAGTATTCGTAGGTAAATCAACATTGAATGTCCAATCTCTGGTTACGCAGGGAGTAAGTATACAACCTGGATATTTAGGAAACTATAGCGATGGTACTTAAATGATTATAGCTGGATACACTAAGGGGGGGGGGGGTCCCGCTGGTTGTAAGACAGTAGGAGGGGGGGGTTAGAGAAGCCGCTGGCGGTATCCCATCTGGCCGACGATTTCTTGGGAGAATTCAAAGTCTTGAACACGGTGCCCACAGAACCTCGGTCCGCAGACGAATACAGCTGGACCCTCTGGTGGACGGTAGCTGCCGGTCCACGACGGAGAGACGTGAGGCGACCTCACTGGTGTAGAGCGCCGTCTCACCTGGAGTCCTCTCCGGGGGGTAGTTCCAACACTCCGCAGTGTTGGCCGTTATCCATGGAATAATCAAAGCACCCAAAGCATAATCCAAGCCGTGGAAGGCTCGCCGTCGTCCGGGTAGAGTAATCCAATATACAGGTCCAGTCGCCCTGGCCCGGAGCTCCTCGGATGCAAGCACCACTAGTGGTCTGCCCAGCCTGGTTAAGCGTCCAGATAACGTCAGGAACGATGGGGGTACTGATAACTTTATAACTCTAACCGAACGATGCACCATACATAAATAGACTATTATTAGCTTAATAGAATACGTCCAACTCGACGGTATAGTGCCAAACTATGACTATTCAACTATTAATCCACACGATATCTCAATGCCTATTCTGAGGCCAAGTAGGCCTTACTACACCACACGTGCGTCGTGGGTGAGGCTTTGCGTCTGTCACTCTGTTGGAGGGTAAAGAACTGGACTAAAAGGAAGTTCTACTTTACTTGCGCCATATATATATGCTCTATGAACAAATAGTACCATTCGTATTTCGCCAGACGTATTCCTACGCTGGTACCGGGCTTGCCACGACATGTTGGGCGGCACGATTGAACTTGAACCTAGGGGTATGGCAACCTGGCGCCAGGTTCTCGTCCAATGGTAGAATGAAACTATTATGGGCTGTTTAGTAGACTAAAGGGATATTCAGTGCATATTGTACAAGGAATATACAGGGGATATCAAACGATATACAAATACTATTTAAATATATATATATAAATAAACATATATATTCGGTTTAATCTGATCCTTCACAACAGTTTATATGTACTGTGTACTCACAACTAAGGGGGTTAACTAACCTATAAAGCTATGCTTAGTGACAAATGAGTAAAGAATGATTCTTTTCTCAGCCTGTAATGACAATGAACAGTGTGTTCACATATTAACAGGTTTTCCTGTTTTAACTGGCCGTATTAAGGGTAAAGTAGGAGGATTGTGTTTCCCCCCGGTTCCCTGGGGACTTCTTCATCCTCCTATCAGACATGTTGTTGCACTACATTGTGTCACTGTGTGGTAGGGATGCGATGTAACCCTTCGCTTGATTGCTGAGGTTGTGCTACAACTGCTGGAGAAACTTTATTTTCCTAAAAGAAAAGATTGTTTGGTCGCTTTCGTGTGTGCTTAGCAAGGCCTGTGGCCGATACTAATCGAGAATTATGTATTCTCTCATTATGAAAAACGGCGTTCCTCTGTAGAGTGTTTTTGCCATTTTTTGTAGGTGATGATGGGTTGTGTGTGTCATGTGACCTACAACTGGGTTGGACTGGCCACAGAAGCACATGTGTAAGTTTGATACCGGGGCTCTTGGAGAGCCCTCTCTATTCTGTGTTTTTTCCTTAGTAAAAATCACATAGCAGGTTAGCTCATGCGCTTTGTGAAGCTATCAGACGCTTCATGGAGCTGACTATGACTGTGTCATACTCTCTTTTTGTCATTACATCGTATCATGGGTGTGGGGTCGTAAAGGGGTGAACTGGTAACCTTTCCTCCCCCCTTTTTTCTGTTGGTCAGGGGTAAACCCCCTGTCCTTCAAGGTTCCTGTCACGTTGCGGTTCGGCACGTTACAGGGTGAGGGGGGGGGGGAGTTTCCTGGTCCCACGGCCTGGAATATTGGGCGTGTGCACCGCAGAAATTCCCCCGCCATAGAGTACGTCACCGTGCGCGTCTCTGTTGGTAGGACTTCCGTGTGCTGTTCAGGTCCATGTGATGGATCTGTTTTGGGGGGGTGGTCAGGGCTCCTCCTCACCAAGCTCATATTCGGGTGTGTCCATGTGAGGGAGCCTCCTTCAGAGTACAGAGCCTCCTCCTCAGATTGTCAAGGTGAGTGGACCCTCAAGAAGGAGTCCTACTCTATTGTGTATGTATTCGATTCAATTCGATTATTGAGTGTGTATGGGTTCAGTGCCTCTTCCCCGGAGAGCCCTAAAACCAATTTTTTACATGGCTCAAGGTGCAATATATTCTTTTCAATCTGTACAGCTCGCGTGGGAAGTCTCTCTGGGGATTCCCGTCTCCTTCCTATGGGAGGGTGGTGGGATGTAAAAATGTGAAAATGTTTTACCCCCGGCTGTGTAGACTGGGATACATACTGTTGGTGCTTCCTTCTTTTCTATTAAAAAGAGTTGGAGTTAGGAAGTGTCACACCCCTCTTGTCGTTCCCCTGGGCGCCTTGGGGATTCAATGACAGGTCTAAATAGCCTGTTCATTGATGTGGGTGTGTCCCGACGCACGTATAGTGCTAGCTCGGGGTGTTCTGTAAACAGGCGACTGACTGGCACGCCTTGGTTGCTTGAGGTTAAAACAGCGTTTTTATAAAGCAACTGGGATGGAGGTTTTTTCCTCTTCCGACGACCAAATCCGAGACCTGGTTTGGTTATCGACGGATTCTCGTTCATATCTGGGGGATGATGACGGAATGGATCTGAACATATGTAGAGGGGTCTCACGCCCTGGGGGTGGGCCACCGGGCGCGTTTCTCCCGAACGTCTGGGTGGCGCCTTCTTTTCATGTTTAAGATCAACATGCATATCTGCCCCTTCTCCTGGAGTAGGCATGTCGGCGTGGTTAGGGCACGGGACTGGTTCTGGTCACGCTGGTCCGGATCAGTTGAACCCGTTGTCCGCCGGGGATGCAGATCTGCTGTTCTGGTACCCTGAGGGACTTGGGCTTTTTTCAGGGGGAAAAATGCCAGGTTGGTCCGGGTGTCACAGGGTTAAGCGCTATGGAGACCCTGGTTGGGTAAATTTTTTACTCAGCACTGTCGTAATGGCTTACGGCCATGCCAACCTGTACACGCTCGATCTCGTCGGATCTCGGCCGCTACACAGGTTGGTCCTGGTTAGTACTTGGTTGGGAGACCGCCTGGGAATACCAAGTACGGTGTGCTTGGGGCTGGTTCTCCATTCTTTTTCGCTCCTCTCTCACGCATGGCGAAGAGGGGCCTGTTGGGGTGGTCTTTGACCTCCTCTGGTGACCCTGTGCTTCCCGTATCGCCGGGCCCGGTCTGAAGTCATGTTTCGTCGACCCGTAGGCCTGGGTTAACCATTTTTTGAAAACTGAAACACTTGTACTGCGGTATAGCCGGTGTATACCCGCAGGTGTGTTTTGGAGTTTTTTCTTGAGGGGTTATAGGAACAACCACCGCATTGGGTAACACCAAGGTGGTTGATTCCCTGGTGTGTTGGAGCAGTGTCAACTCCCGGGTTACCCGGTTGAGGGTGCCCCTGCACGTTCATGACGTCTGCCAATCGTGTCAGCCTTCTCTGCCTCAACCCCTCTGGGTGGGGGTTTTTAAATGGAGGCTTGGTCATGCAACAACGCCAGCATACGCCCCTTCCACCGGGGCGGCTGTGTTCAGCTGTCCCCTCTGGCGCCTGTCTCGTCCGCAGTCTCCAGGCTAGGGTTAACAGCCTGTTGCCTGGTTTTTCCCCGGTGCGCTGCCTGCTTCCGTTGGTTAACCTTTTTTGTGTGCTTACGGCCATGCTGACTGCCTGTTCTGCAGGGTCAGTGTGCCAGGCGGTGTACTATTGGGGGGACAGGGCCCGCTCGGCTGAGGGGCCTTTGTCCGAATACGCTGGCGATGTGGGGGGCGGGGTCACCAAGTGCCCACCTGGTGGGGTCTTGATGCTGGCATCATGGACTTCTCCGGGCCCCCGTTCCAGGGGGTCCAGTCCCTTTGGTGGGTCTGGGTCTTCCTTCGCGCTCCGCTGCTACGGCCTTGCCACGGGGTTGGTTTTACCCTTGACCCCGTGATTCTAGGGGGCAGTAACGAGGTTGTTCCCTCCGTTCGTTCCCGGGTGGCATGCGGGTTGTTCGTGTGTGTAGTTGTGGGGTCAGGCCACGGTCTGCTCACCCTGTGCGTTGAGTTGCTTGAGTGCCTCTTCGCACGGTCGGGTCCGTCGCCCTCCCGGGAAACCTCTAATAGGGGGGGTGCCCTCCATTAGGGGGGGTCGGGGGGGCTCGGCCCTCCCTGTTCTGATGGTTGTGGGGGGCCTTCAGCGGGGTGTATTTGTCGAGCTTCTAGCTCCCGCTCCGCTCCTATTATGCAATGAGACACTGAGCGGGAGCTAGTGTGATACAGAACGTTAGGTTATGACTATAACCAAGTTCTGTTAACACTAGTGGACGCTCAGCGTCTAGACGCCGCTGCGGCCCTTGATTTTTCATTGTGGTGAAATTTGTTGGGAAGGAGATGAGTGTGTGGCACCACCCCTGCTTATATAGGTAAGGGGATGGGGGTGTGGCCAGATGAATGCTGGCATTTAAAGGTACATTTTGAAATTTATTCAGTGTATATATGCTGAAGCGAGATATATGCAATGAGACGCTGAGCGTCCACTAGTGTTAACAGAACTTGGTTATAATCATAACCTAACGTTAACACTTTGGCTGCCGGAAAACGCCTAAACACGTCATTCCCGGCCATGCTCAAGTTGCCGAAGACGCTTTACAGCGTTTTTAATATCAATATTTCAAAAATCTGGGATCGGATTCATATTTCCCCTCTGCTGGCCTGAGATCCACCAGGAGGACCCACTGAGCTCTCTGGCGGTTCAGGAGCGCCATCTGGTGGCCGATCGGCGCAATCGCTTAACAGGAAGTGCCGTAGAGGTTGTGCTGGTCGGCCGTATTACTTCCGGGCACTCGCTATAGGTCCAGAGGCTCGATCTCGACACACTACATAGCGATCGATTGCCAATAACTCGATAAACAACATGATTTGGACGTATATACCATTATACAAGCTGGAGATGGACCGGGTAAATCGACATCCCATAATGGTAAAATTTCTACTCTACGATGATCGCCCAACGGCGCGCGGAGACTGGGGTGAGTTTTAGCGTGTAAAATTACCGTCTTCGATACTAACTGCTATTATCAACATTTGACCCACATTAGATGATTGGTATAACGCTGCCCACGGAATTATAAACGCCCCCTAGCCCATCCGGTCAACATCACATGATGTGTAGTAACTTCTAGAAGTACGTCTAGTTGGAATTTTTTATATCGCGCTGATTGCCATAAAACTGTATTGCATCATCAATATAATGTATTTGGGGCTATAGATCACGTTCTGGAGAAAGCTGCAGAAAGAGATGAAAACATACTTATACATTAGACCATACTTTACTATGAATATGTGAATGAAAAAGTTTAACGTTGCTACACAATGAACAATACATATAGGACTTTGAATGGGCCCTAATAATGGCAATGTAGCAATAGAATTTAAAAAGTTATAGCCCTGCAAAGAAGGGGACTTTCTCTATAGACAAATAGAGCCGGCAACCTACGGTTGATAATGAATTTAACCCATGGCAGCCAAAGTGTTAATAATAGATGACGCAAAGTGGTTTTGTTAAAAAAAGGCTTTCGTCTGATAATTTGCGACGTCTCCTTCACATTGTCAACTCCGCCTCTCAAGCTAAAGTGTCGTCAGCTGTTCTCTCTGTTGACGCAGAGAAGGCCTTTGACCGTCTGGAGTGGACCTATCTTTGGGCTGTACTGAAACATATGGGACTAGGTCAAAATTTTATAAATATGGTAAAAATAATATTTTCTAATCCATCAGCCAGTGTCATAACCGGAGATATTAGTTCTCCTCCTTTCAAAATCACTCGTGGAAGTAGGCAAGGGGATCCGATCTCAGCAAGCTTGTTTATTTTATCCCTTGAACCTTTAGCCCAAGCTATACGGCAATCAGAAAACATTAAGCCAATCTCTGTAAATTCTACTGATCATCATATTTCGCTTTATGCGGATGACATCTTGTTATATATGGAGAATGTATCTCAGTCTCTCTCAAGCCTCCTGAAAATCTTTGAAAAATTCAGTTCAATTTCAAGTTATAAAATAAACTGGACCAAATCAGCACTAATGTACCTAAGAACCACTCCTAACTCTGTGCTTGACCATGAGATCCCGGTTGTAACACAATTTAAATATCTTGGTATTGATATATTTCCTTCAATTGAAAAAATTGTGTCCGTAAACTACAATAGAACCATTAGGTCAATCATAAATGATCTCAATCGATGGTGTAATATACCTGTCTCCCTTTCCGGAAGAGTCTCTATTATCAAAATGAACATATTACCTCGAGTAAACTTCTGTAGTTCCATGATTCCTATTGCCCCACCTGTTGCTCATTGGGAAAATTTACATAGAGCAGTCTCAAAATTTATATGGCGAGGCAAGCGAGCTCGGGTTAAACTTACTACCTTACAAAATGAGCGGCAATCTGGTGGTTTAACTGTGCCAAATTTTAAGTTATATTTTCAAGCGTTATCATTTCATCCTCTGTTGAGTTGGTTTAATTTAAATTCTGAGGCCCTGGCTTAATATTGAAAAACATATTGTGGCGCCGATTCGTTTACAAGACATTGTCTTTACAGATATTTCACTAAAGCAATGTAGATTACGTTATGTCCGATAATAGCACATGCCATATCTTTATGGCGCAAATATGAAAAGTTACTTAATTGGGATACTAAGTGGCATGAACAGACTCCCTTATTTCATAACCCGTTTTTGCTTAGCGGAGGCCGCAGTTTTGTAGCTCAATCATGGTCCAACTGTGGCATTCATGTACTTGGCGATGTTATGGAGGACAATGGTCTAAGAATATTCTCAGATCTGAAAGAGTCATATAACTTACCTGGCACCTCCATTTTTTTTATATTACAGCTCCGCTCGGCTATGCGAGCCTATGGAGTTCCATGGACCAAACCAACTACTCACCGTTAATTACTTTCTCTAAAAAAACTGCAGGTCTCTCCAAAGGACAAGTCTCTATAATTATAAAAGTATCTATCACAAAGATGTACTTCGTTAATACCTGTTAT
>NC_140168.1:88297128-88334675 GCF_963971535.1 Notolepis coatsorum
ACACTGTTTAGCTCTGGAAAAAAAAACATGACTCTCACAGTCACTCTATACTGCTAAACTACACTGTTTTGGCTAACCTTCTTCACGCCTGGTCCAGAGAACTACACAGGAAAAGTGTGAAAGGTCTCAAAACTGTTTCAGACAGAGGAAAGGATGACTGGAGTGGCATAATTTAAATATATATACTTTACTTGGCCCAAGAAGAGGGTCTCGTGTATTATTGGGTTAGGACATTTACTGGGGCCAGTTTCGAATTGCAGTCCTCCCGTAGGTGCTCTTTGAGAGTGGTTTTGAAAGTGGGTGATTCACATTCTTTTACAGCTGTGGGTAGGGGCGTTCCACATTGATGTGGCATAATTGCGAAACGTGTTTTAGTCCCTAGTTTAGGGTAAATGCAGGCATAATTTCTAACATTCATTATTCCATTGAGGCGTGTCACAGATATTACAGTGCAAACGGCATGTGCAGTATCATATTATAATCATTTTCTTATTTCATGATGGTATTTCGTTTTCCCATTACAAATGATTTGTACATATTTTATTACGGTCATTATCTTGTACTACAGTCATCAATTTTCTTTTACTTAAAAAAAATACTGCTGCAAGGAACACATTTCTTTAAATTAAGTTATAAATATACAGTCTATTTATTACAACATGTAGACTATACATTATGGACATGTGGTATGTACTAGACTATACATTATGGATGGTGGTATAGGAAAACTCCATGATGATGGTATACCTTCATATTGGGTTATACCTCGCAGCCCTAATTGGTATCAGATCAGACCATTTCCACAATAGAATGTGATGCCATGGTCTGTGTGAAACATGTCGGTAATGAAAGCAAAGTGACTAGACTTTCTTTATATTTGGTATTTTTACATCTCCATAATGTAGAAACATGTATAATACATATAATAATACCAGAGGCCCCAGGATACCATATTATCATGATACTAGAATCATGATGTACATCTGCAATAAAAAAAGAAATATATATACATCATCTGTTCTATTAAGATAACGTTTTCAGTCTGTTCTCCACATCCCAATTTTTATGCTTGAGTACTACTTAGTGTCACTGTATTGATATGATATTGGCGAAATATTGCAATATATTGCTGTATCGAGTTTCCCCCCCCACCTCTAATAATACATCAATCTTTACTTTGTGTGACTTTGACTCTCTACTCTCTCCTCTCTCTCTCTCTCTCTCTCTCTCTCTCTCTCTCTCTCTCTCTCTCTCTCTCTCTCTCTCTCTCTCTCTCTCTCTCTCTCTCTCTCTCTCCTCTCTCTCCTCTCTCTCTCTCTCTCTCTCTCCTCTCTCTCTCTCTCTCTATATATATATATTATCTACCCATCCTCTCTCTCTCTCTACCCCTCACTCTCTCTCTCTCTCTCTCTCTCTCTCTCTCTCTCTCTCTCTCTCTCTCTCTCTCTATCTCTCTCCTACCCCTCCCCCTCCTCTATATATATATATATATTATATCTTCTCTCTCTCTCTCTCTATCTCTCTCTCTCTTTCTCTCCCAGCCATGCAGCAGGTGCTGGATAACCTGAGTGACATGCCGTCCTCCGCGGGGGCCAATGACATCGACCTGCTCTTCCTGCGCGGCATCATGGAGAGTCCTATTGTACGCTCGCTCGCACAGGTAGCACGCACACACACACACACACACACAGAGAGAGAGAGAGAGAGAGAGAGAGAGAGAGAGAGAGAGGCTAACAGCTAGCCAGCTGCCACGCTCACTGCTACGCTCCGCTCACTAATAAGGCACTAAAGGTACAGTACAGGCTTCCTCTAACTCCACCAAGAGCTCACACCCAGCTAGGAGACTCAGAGAGAGACTCACTGCTATGCTCTGCTCACTAAGGCTCACACACAGCTAACCAGCTGCCACGCTTATTGCTACTCTGCTCACTAAAGGTGCTCCCATAGTCGAGCGGACTGGACTCAGCGGAGGTCTGCCGGACTCTTTGAGCTTTCATAGTCGAGCGGACCTCCGCGGACCAATTTCCTACATGTCTCCCGCCAGTTTACAAAAATGTTCCCACGCTGTTCAACTTCTGTCATGTCGTCGTCATCCGATGTCAAAATAAAGAGTGTTATCCTCCGTTTCCAATATTTCGATAATAAAACGGGCAGTTTTACACACTTGAATAACAGTATATAGGCAGCGAGATGCAATGTGCCGTATAGGCTTGAGGTGGACAGCGCGTGGTGCTGAAATGACCGCGCCAGTTTTATTTCGAAATATTGGAAACGGAGATGACATTCTATGTTATCTCCATTTCCAATGTTTCAAAATAAAACTGGCAGTTTTAACACACTTCATTTAGAAAAGCCATTCAAACATCTCAAGCCCTACTCTCTCTTGGCACGGAGCGAGTGGTCAGAGTAAAATGCAGATCGGCGTCACATTAAATGCAGTTCGATGTCACCCCGTGTGACACCAAATTGGAGCTTCGCACTTGGAGTCTGCTTTGGGTCTGCTTTGAGTACCCTTTGGGTCTGCTTTGAGTCCACGGGAGTCTGCTCCGTGCACGGTCCGCTCGACTATGGGAGCACCTTAAGGCACTAAAGGTGCACTAAAAACTGGGCCCTGTAAATGTCCTAACCCAACCCCCTCCAATGTACAGTAAATGTCCTAACCCAATAATACACAAGACCCTCTTCTTGGGACCAAGTAAAGTTTCGTTGATAATCCAATGTACAGTTACCCCCCACCCCCACCTACCCAACCCCCCCCCCCACCCCACCCACCTCCAATGTACAGTTCCTGTGACCTCATGATCCATATTTCACTCTGAGTTATATTAAAGTACAGGCATATTACATTGCATATTAAACACCTGGGCCCTCATTCATCAATAGTGTGCGTAGAACATTTCTATTTCCACACGTAAGCACGGAATGTAGAACTAGTGTACGCACAGGGAAGTCGGGATTCATCACACGGTGCGTACGCAGGCTCTATGATCCTCCGTGTTGATGAATACCACTTTGTTCTACCGTCAATGCTTGTGCATGATTATCCATATATGGTCATGAAAATGAGGAAACACCCCCCATGGGATGTGAAATAATGGACTGACCCGAGCGGGACTCTGAGAAACTCCACGAAGATTGTTCACTGCTGTCGAACCAAGAAGACACTATCGCGTATTGTGGGATAAATAAAAGGCGGACTTGTAAACGGTGATGTCAGATATCAAGGGCTCCCTAAGACCATTGCTGCAATTCTGCCTGGACAGCTCAAAATACTAATAAAGACCGTTCGTTGACCACTGTTTGCCGTTGGTTGTGTGTCATTATAACCGTGCTGTAATATGAATGCCTTTATTAGTTGTGTTCGATTGGCTATATGATTTTTAGAGGCATCTATTTTGTTGTCGGCTAATAAAGACCCGCGCTGGAATATGACTGCCTTTTCCCGTGTTGTTTGATTAATACACAGGGATTAAAGTTCTCCTCAATTTTATTCCAAATCGCGATGGATCTCCCGTCAATTTTCTACCTGCTGCATATGATTTCTAGAGGCATACTACAATCTATTTTGATGTCAGTATTGGGTAGCCTATATAAACAATATAATACGAGAGCATATACAAGAACAATGAATCTCACTGCATGTATGATGTAGCCTGCCTTTCAATACATGAACTTGAATTCCATCATGTTTGTGTGCGGGACTCACAAGGCTGTTGTCACAATGGGTGGTACCGGTGTACAGTAATAACAGTCCACACAATATCACGATCCATGCCATAGGGCTATGTTCTATTAGGACATGATCTGTGACGACAAATGTTCTAGAATGTTTGATTAAGATATCATACTCTGACAGCATGCCTATGAGCAACAAAAACGCGAACTTGAATCCCATCATATACATAGTCTGTCCACTATCTGCATGGTGTCATTGCAATGCGTTTTCTATTCTTTCTTATACAGTAAAAAGGGGGAAGAACACTATATTCATATGACTTATTCTGCTTACAGCTTCGAAATTCCACTTGTTTCGTTTAACGTAAAGCCTTTTAAAATATAATCAAAACGTTCCCGTGTTTCGGCGGTCTGTGCGCAAAATAATAACGAGTTGAGCTTTATGATTTATGATGAATTGAAAATGGGGGACCCTGATGTAAACAAGACGAAAGTTGGTCTGCATCCCCAATTAACAATTGTATGTACTGAGCTGTACTGTACTGTACCCATTCTGCAATCTGTTAATAAACCTTTCAATCAATCAATCAATCAAGCTACGCGGAGCGCAGTCAGTCAGTAGCCTACACCCCGTATATTCCGATAACGCTATATAAACCATGCTGCATTCATTCTGAGAGAAAGATCTATTATTCCAAATGCTATTTATAGGGTTTTGACCATAATTACACTACTGTTGCTATTTTACAATGAACTATGATGAACTACGGTTCATACAGAACATGCCAGTGTTATTATGCACAGAAGCTCATTTCCTTGTTGTAATAATATATTCTACCACTGGGCGCCAGGTACGCCTGGTCTGACCTGTGCGTAGATGTAAGCACGGAGTCAAGTTCAAATCGAAATTGATGAATCCCACTCTTTGCTTAGAAATGATCGTACGCACAGGGTAAGCACAGATCTGTGCGTAGAACACGTTGATGAATGAGGGCCCTGGACTCTAAAGCTGTAGTTTACCAAACTACTTGCTGCTTCTCTGGGAAAGAAGTTAACATAAATCAATCTTAACTTTTCTCAAAGACAAAACGTAGACTTTATCACTAATTTGATGAAGTCGTTCAGCTTTACATCCATAAACATCATTGCGGACGCACGTCATGACATCATGGAAACGGTGTGGGTAGGTTAGGCTAAAAAAACGTCTTTAGAGAGGACACATGGAGCAGTTGTTAATCAGGGAAATACAAGATGTTTGGATACCGCAGCTTGCAGCTCAAGTCGATTTGAATGTAGTTAAGGACCCGATTAGACAGAGAACATGTTGGTGGGCTTCATGTCACTCAGTGCTGTGTCATGTACAGCCTGCAGTGAGGTCGGCTGTCGTCATGACCTCCAAGCCTCTGCCAGCCCAGGGCTCTGTGGTGAGGAGAGGGGGGGGGGGGGGGGGGTGACGCTGCTTCCTGCTCCCTGGGGTGTCGCTGAAGTTGACTTGAACAAGATAATAATATAATATAATGCAGGACTTTTGGAGAAGTCTTTATTTGGGCATGCAGTGACACACATGCGATGGGCGGCACACACACACAGGAACACACACACATAGGAACACACACACACACACACACATAGGAACACACACACACACACACATGCAATTGTTGGTCACCGATGCGCTGGACTGGAGTCTTTGCAGATACAATATGAAAGAACACCTATGTAAGACTGTAATATAAAGACTGTAATAATAAATAAAAATACTCTACACTACACAGATGGAAGGAAGGAAGGAAGGAAGGAAGGAGGAGGAACAGAAGGAATTAAATAAAGACAGACAGACAGAAAGACAGAGAGATAGACAAGAGCTTGATTAGGGGGGGGGGGGGGGGGGGGGGGGCAGAACATTATTATTAAGACTGAGAATCAAAGGAACAGACCACACATCCACACATGTCTAGATCCCTACTGATCCTAACTCTTACCTTAACCCTTACTGGAGACCTCACGCTAGGGGTGGGGGGGGAAATCGATACATAGTAGATACTGTATCGATACAGGGACGCCAAGTATCGATATTTAATTATTCATAAAAAATAAAAATTATATATATATTTTTTTTATAAGGACGTTTCATTGATCATTTCAATACCTGTAATAGCACAGTAGTCCACACACACACGTGTGCATTCAGTTAAGTTGGAATATGACTATGTTGACAAAGTTTACTTTGCAGTTGAAAAAGGTAATAAAAAAAATAAATAAAAATAATCACAATATTAACACTTTCAGTGCCAGCAGGGGGCGCACGATTTAGTGCTTGAATGCCCACCATCCACTTCAATGTTAGCGTTAACACTTTGAGCGCCACGCCGTGTTTTCCTTTTTACCCCCTTGAATGCCACGGTCCACTCCCAATGTTAACGTTAATATCGCCTAATCTATGTTTTAAATTATGGCTATGTGTCTAATCTGCCCGTCGCTTATCAAAGAATAATTTTCCAGTCAGTGTTGTCAAGGCAGATTGGTTTTTTATCGCTTCATTTCCGTTTGAGAGCATTTTGAAAAGCACCCGTTTTCAGGTGAAAAACAGCCAATTCTGTGATAATCGCCTTTTACTGAAAAAATTTGTCGGCCTATTTATGAATAGTTTTCAAATAAACGCTAGATGATCAATAGTATACGTGCACGCACGCACGTTCGAGCCGCGCGCTGATAATAGCTGCTTTCATTTCCTCATGGATTTTACAGTGAAACAGATAGAGCACATATCACAAAAAAGCTTATATTTCCTCGAAAACGAGTCTGATTATCCTAACACTGATAACATAGATTCCTTACCTGACATCAGATGGTATCCAAATGGTATATTCCAATTCCTGATCACCATTCAAAAAAATCGATAAGTGTATAGATCTAACGTGTATACAGTAGAACTCATGATCCGCGGGGCTCAGAGGCTCCAGAATGAACTCTGGTAACTCCGGCTGCATCAGTGGACTGGAAAATGTGGACTGGAATATTTTTTTTCCCCATCCATTTTCATTGAGTCCATTCCAAAAGGGTGATTTACCATCTGGGAGACGATAGGGGGCGCTTTTTTCACATCTGATCGCCGGCGGCCCCTGGGTAGGCTAGGGTAGGCTCGCGTGATGCAATATGATTTCAGATCGCTAAAAATAAATAATAATAATAATAATTCCGAGAAATCTCGTGAGTGGCTTTCAACGTAACTATCGTAAACCCGAGATAAGCCGTGAGTGGCGCTCAAAGTGTTAATAACGCCTAATCTATGTTTTAAATTATGGCTATGTGTCTAATCTGCCCGTCGCTTATCAATGACTCGTTTTCCAGTCAACATTGTCGAAGCGGATTGTTTTTTTATCGGTTCATTTTCGTTTTATAGCATTTTGAAAAGCCCTCGTTTTCAAGGAAAATAAAAAGATTCCATGATAAAATACTTTTACTGGAATATTCTAGAATACACAAAAACGTTGTAATTTTTCGGCCTATTTATGAATAGTTTTCAAGTAAACGCTAGATTATCGATAGTATGTGTACGTACGTATGCACGCTGGGGCCGCGAGCTGAAAATCGATTATCTGATTTCCTCAACAGCGATCGCGCACACACACACACATAGGGGACACGTTGATATCTCAGCAAATACAACTCTGATTATCCCAAGACTGGTAAAATAGATTCCTTACCTCAGATCAGATGTTCTCCAAAAGGATCATTCCAATTCCTGATCGCCATTCCAAAAATCAATCACTACTGTCTACTATCGATTGGCTACTGTGAATATATATTCCAGGCTGATTCCCGTCCCGCGATGACTTCCATGTTGATCATACGGCTTGCCAGCTCAGGGAGCCAGCTGGCCCCGACTCTACATATCACTGATCCCAGGTCAGTCTAAGCGACTGACGTGCAGTTACTCAGGGATAGACGATAGGGGGCGCTTTTTTCCATTCTGAGCTGCTGATGGGGCTGGTGTACCAACGGGAGACTCGTTTGATGAAATATGAATTCAGATCGCTAATAAAAAAATAAAACAATAATTGTCGTCGTGGGCATTCAGGCATTGGGCTGATAAAACGTCATATGACGTGATGGGCACTGAAAGTGTTAATATCGCAATACTCAGCGTATCGCGATATATTTAGTATCGCGATACTATCGTATCGTGACGCAAGTATCGCGATAGTATCGTATCGTGAGGTCTCTGGCGATTCCCACCCCTACCTCACCCCCACCATAACCTCAACTAGAGGGGAAAATTCCATCCATAATGTCCCTGGCAACCCCCCATTCCCCCCATCCTCTGTCTCCACGCCTGCGTTTGCGCACACACCCTCTGAACGTCAACCTCTCGCCCCATTGGTCCCTGCCCCCCTCGCCCCCCGCCAGGCCCACGAGCGATTGGAGGAGGTGAAGCTGGAGGCGGTGCAGGACAACAACATGGAGCTTGTGACTGAGATCCTGGGAGACATCAACAGTCTCAGCGTCCAGGACGACCGTGCGTCCGAGCTCTCCAAGATCCTCCAGGAGCCCCACTTCCAGGTGAGGAAGAGGGTTAATACTAGGTGTTCTGAAGGTCCAGATTAACACTGAAAGTCTGCGTTTATTATTTTGTATAACTTGTATATTGTTTATATATATAAGCTATATATCTTTACGCCATCTGTTTGCATAACAGTATTCTTCGCTCGCCTTATTGGGTCCCATCCTTGACGTTGTAGGCGCCAGAGACGCGCCCCCTAGACATGGTTTCTAGACATGTTCAGACACGTTCAGACAAGCCCAGAGCAAGCGCATTGATTCTGTGCAGGTGAATAGGCTGAGCCCAATAGGGATCAGTTCGAGTGTGTATTGTAGACGGTGCAAGCAGCAGCAGCGGCAGTAACATAACAGGAAAACTAGCAGAGCGAGAGTGTGAGACGCCCGGTACAGTTGTACACAGACCGACAACAGTGTATCGTTATAGAGAGCTAACAGCTACTTAGATACGACTATAATATTGTCGAGCCATTATTGGCATAGTACAGTGACTCGTGTAAGCGAAGTAACGTGGAGAGACTTATAGTTAAACCCAGCGCCGTTTGGATATAACTACTCATTGGAGACCGTCTACGGCAGGGGTCGGCAATTAGGTTTGGCCACGGGCCAGATTTCCCCCAAGCCATTGCTTGGCGGGCCAGGATCAAAAACAATGGCTAATTTAATATAGTGAAATGGCAAAGTGCAATAGCGGCCGCATCCACCCAGGTGGCAGTATCGAGCACCCTTTGAAACATTATATCTTGGCCTGTGTGTCGATCAAATGTCTCCGGGTGCACTTTTCTTTGTCGGCCGAGGCGGGCGGGTATCCCAATCACATTGAGAAGCGTCAAATGCCTCCGATGCATCTGTTGTGGTGGATTATGTTGGCGACACGATGGACACCGGTACTTGGACTCGCGATCAGACTATTGGAATATTCTTTTTGGGGTACCTCCTAGTGAAGGTAAGGACTAAATTAAATCAATCCTGCTTTGATTCAACCATGATTTCACCTCGATCGCCCCCCCCCCCCACACTTTCATGCATTCATGATGAAACATTATACCTATTATATATATTTGATTTGGAAATAGTAGCGTGTCCAGGCGTTTTCTGGGATTAGACAGGATCACTCTAAAACTATACTCGTATTCACCACGGTATAACACGCCAACGTATTGACGAATTTCTTTTTTCTTTTTCACATATTGAACAATAGATAGGTGATGTCAAATGGGCCATAGTATTGTATCCATAGCTATAATATAGATTATATAGCCCTGCAAACACCGGCACTTATTCCTATCTTTTAGAGCGTTGGCATGGTAGGAACACAAAATTCAGATCCAACTTTCACCCTAGACGTACAATATGACTCAAGATCCAGCAATAGCATAGCAATTTTGTTGTTAAAATGTTATGTTATGTTAATTAAATATATTTTAGGTTCAACTTTAGGTAGAAAAGATAAGATGTACATGCCATCTTGTACACATGCATTTGATCAAGATATCTTCACAGACACTTTATTAACTACAGCGATTGCGGCTCCAAATCTGAATGGCTTGTGATCCTTGTCACAGCCTACAACATTTTCTCAGTGTTGGGACAACCCCTCATTCTATAAAAACTATGCAAAACACAGGAAAAGGCCATTTTCACAATAAATCCTAATGTTACTACAGTGTTTTTTCAGCGTTTTGACTGATGCGCAATGATTGACGGCAGTTGTTTCGTGTGACATTCTCACACATCACTAGAACCGTGACCTCTATCCCTGCACCTTTCACCCGGGGGGGCGGGACATTTACAGGCCAGGGGCTTTACACGGGATAGACCAATAGGAGCTGGGCGAGCAAAACCACTGCACCAATCACAGGCCATTACGCTGTAAGCTGGAAGATAAGACCCTGTTGACCTACTGAGAGAGAGAGAATGGGAGGAGAGAAAAGAGAGCGAGGGAACTGAGCGATTACATCATGTATTGACTGAATGAGCTGGTAGACCTGTTGTTTAGGACGTCTCCAACCTAACCGTGTCTCTTTGACCTACCTGTTTTAACCCTTTCACTACCACACTACCAAAGGGTTAACCCTTTCACTTAGGGCTGGGCGATATAACGATAACGATAAATATCGCGATATATTTTAATAATCGATATCGAATATCGATTTTTTTTTTTTTTTTTTTTTTTTTTTTTTTGTGACCTGCAACAGGGCAGTTTTAAAACCAAAGACAGTGGACAGACTTGTCTTTCTTGCCTGCAACTTAAAGTAATGGCTTTGCTTGTCCAAATGACAATACTGACCAAATTGAGATTTATTTTTCTCTTGTCCATTTATTTTGTTTGCTTTCTAATTTAAAATACAGTTTGAAACCGTCTGTACACAGTAGGCTATGTGTGCTAGCAGAGCTAGACTCCAGTCACGAGTCACGTGCACATTTGGTGGACATGTGGTTTCGCCAAAAGATCGAAAATAAACGAGCAGAGCCAGAACTGTTCAACTCCCCTGGAGCCACAGCCAGCAGAGAAGCCGGTTTACTTTCGCTTTTAAAACTTTATTTTTTAGCGTTTATCGCTTTTCTGGTCAAGCATGACCGACAGAAACAGGTTGAAATGGGATGTAGAGCAGGGGAAGACATTCTGAGAAATGACGGCGGGTCCGGGAATCGAACTCGTGTCCCCCAGATCCGTGACGAGCACGGTTTTCCCCGACGCAGAAATAGCGCCGAGATATGCGGTGAGCTACGGGAGCTCCCCCTACTTTCGCTTTTAAACCAGCTGCAGCCTGAGAACTGGAGTGTGAGGGGATGTAACACTAAAGATGGCGGCAACGACAAAGAATTGCTGCAAAATAAACATCTGTTGTTAAAAAAATATATATATAATTATACTCGATAATTATCGATATCGAGAAATATGATAACATTATCATATCGTTATCGCAATATGATTTTTTGCCATATCGCCCAGCCCTACTTTCACTACCACACTACTTAAGGTTAACCTTTTCACCGCGACAATACTGAATGTTAACCCTTTCATAACCACACTACAGAAGGTTAACCCTTTCGCTACCATACTACCAAAGGGTTAACCCTTTCACTACCACACTACAGAAGGTTAACCCTTTCACTGCAACAATACAGAAGGTTAACCCTTTCACTGCCACATGGCAAAGGGTTAACCCTTTCACAGCCACACTACAGAAGGTTAACCCTTTCACAACCACACTACAGACGGTTAACCCTTTCACAGCCACACTACAGAAGGTTAACCCTTTCACAACCACACTACAGAAGGTGAACCCTTTCACAACCACACTACAGAAGGTGAACCCTTTCACTACCACACTACAGACGGTGAACCCTTTCACAACCACACTACAGAAGGTGAACCCTTTCACTACCACACTACAGACGGTTAACCCTTTCACAACCACACTACAGAAGGTTAACCTTTCACTACCACACTACAGAAGGTTAACCTTTCACTACCACACTTAACTTAACCTTCTGTAGTGTGGTAGTGAAAGGGTTAAACTGCCCATCTCTTGACACTTTAATCTCTATTGGTTTACACACAAAAAATACAACATAACCCATATGGAGACTGATTTAGTAGACATTCTAGTAGAAGTCTAGAATGTTTGTTTGAGGTTTTCTTTTATACCAAAATGTACTACTGCAATTGTGTCTGCTCTGACCTAGAAGATGTATCCTTCTCTACCGTCTGTCTGTCTGTCTGTCTGTCTGTCTGTCTGTCTGTCTGTCTGTCTGTCTGTCTGTCTGTCTGTCTGTCTGTCTGTCTGTGTCTCTCTGTCTGTGTCTCTCTCTTTCTTTCTCTCTCTCTCTCTCTCTCTCTCTCTCTCTCTCTCTCTCTCTCTCTCTCTCTCTCTCTCTCTCTCTCTCTCTCTCTCTCTCTCTCTCTCTCTCTCTCTCTCTCTCGCTCTCGCTCTCGCTCTCTCTCTCTCTCTCTCTCTCTATCTCTCTCTGTCAGTCACTCCTGGAAGCGCATGACATGGTCGCCTCTAAGTGCTACGAAGTCCCGCCCCCTGCTGAGATGGCCAATGACGCGGCGGTGAACAGCGCTCTCATGCAGGCCGATGCCGTGCGCATGATTGGCATTCGCAAGAAGTCTGGAGAGCCTTTGGTGAGGAGAGGACCAATCCGACTGCTGCTCTGTGTGTGCGTGTGGGTGTGTGTGTGTGTGAGAAGGTTGGTCCATGTGGAAATAGACACAGCAGCAAGGTATGTGCAGACAAACTTAATGGTAACCAAGACAACGGCATGTGTTTTAGGGTCATGTGCTAAAACACGTCCTGACGACGCCGCGGTTCTCTAGACGCACCACACTGATTGGTTTCTTTGTAGAGGCGTGTGCACCGTAGAGTTCAGCTGTCTTCAGTCGGCTTGTACAGACAGCAGCTCGACCCCATTGACTTTGCGTTAGCTTGTAGCTAACTAGCCAGAGGTAGAAAGAGGAACAGCATGGATTGTGTTGAGAAAGGACTGATCAAAATCATCATCTGTAAATAGCAAATAGGGCTAGGGTAAAAAAAAATTAACTAAGGGCTTGGTAGCGCAGTGGACTAAGCACTCGCCTACCACCGCAGAGACTCTAGGATCGAATCCAGCTGTCAGCGGTACCTCCGGCTTGATCAGTCGTCCCTACTAACACAATTGGCAGTGTTAGCGGGTGGGAAGCCGTTGGGGTATGTGTCCCGGTCGCGTGTATATTTTCCCTAACGCACTTTCACTTCCGCGTTCGGGTTCCGCGATCTGATTGGCCACTGACGTTTCTCTCAGCGCCAATCGCGTTACGCCTAGATCTGCCTCTAACAGCCTGCTAGCTAGCTAAAGCCTAGTTCTATCACTGGTTAAGCTTGGCGACTCTTTCGAAGTTGGTTAATGTTGTGAAGGGCCAGATTAAACCGAATATATATATTTATTTATATATATATATTTAATTGTATTTGTATATTCTCTAATATTCCCTGATATCCCTTGTATATTCCTTGTACAATATGCATTGAATATCCATTCTAGCCTACTGAACATCCCATAATAGTCTCCATTCTACTATTGGTCGAGACCTTGGTGCCAGGCTGCCATACCCCTCAGACCCAGTTCAAACGTACCGCTCCACATGTACGAACAAGTCCTAGTTCCGCGTAGGAATCTGGCTACCGCACCACTAATGGGACTATTTGTTCATAGTGCGTATATATACTGCGCTAATAAAGTAGGACTTTCTTTTCAGTCCAGTTTCTTACCCTCCAATAGAGTCACAGACGTAAAGCCTCCCCGCGACGCCACATTTGAATGGTCATATTTGGCACTATATCGTCGAGTTGGACGTGGTCTGTTGAGCTAATAATAGTCTGTTAATGTATGGTGCTTCGTGCGGTGAGAATACTACCGTAGTCAGTACCCCATCGTTTCGGGCAGAGAACTGGCTGCTTACCCAGGGTGGTTGACCCCACGTGAAGCTGCACCCGAGGAGCCCCAGAGCCGACGAGCGAGTGGACCTGTATACCGGATTATTCTACCGACGACAGCCCGCCTTCCCAGGCACGGATTATGCTTTGTATACTTTGATTATTCCATGGATAAAGACCCCCGACACTGCCGTGTGTTGGAACCCCCCCCCCTGGAGAGGACGCAAGGTGAGGAGACGCTCTGCAAGATGAGGTCGCTTCACGTCTCTCCTCCGTGGACCGGATGACGCCGGCCCACAAAGAGTCCACCTGCTTTCATCTGTGGTCCAAGGATCGCCGGCGCATTGAACGGCACTACAGTGGGTTCACCTGGGATACCCTTGGCCGGATGAGGCAGTCGGATTCTACCCCCCCCCCCCTTCCTACTCCTGTCGGCTTACAAGCGACCGGATTAACCCCCTCTAGTGTATCCAGTATATAATCATTGAAGTATCATTGCTATTATTCCTTAAACTATTCCAGGTCGTATATGTACCACCTGCGCCTTCAGAGATTGGACATTCTCTATTGATATACCGACGAATACTCTTGCCATAAAAGTGCATACTAATTCCATTCATAAATGTGATTGATTTGATTAAGTGCTTGCTCTACACACCATCGCTGTGTAGAAATAAAGACCTATTTCTAATTCGTACATTTGTGTTGGATCCGTTTCATCTACGTGACAGTGTTCATCATAATATATTTATGCCGTGTACTGGGTGGCCGAATATTAAGTACAAAGGTAGTGGTAGTAAGTATCATATCTAGTAATACAGTCAGGGAATTGTACCCCTCAGTTACAATTGGTCCTTCGAGCCGGAGGGTAATTAGTGTAATATTAATATAGTGTTATTAATATTGAAATGGCCTATGATGAACACTCCACGAAACGATCCTCCTAACCAACGCCCGCAGCGCGAACGACGGCTCCCTCAGTACTTAGAGGCCTACGCTGTCAGTCAACAACCTAGTCTTCTACTAACAGTAAACGCGGTAAAACTAGAAAGTAAAAGTATGTCTAACCCCAACGCCCAGACTACCCCGACCATAGAGGCCCCTACGGGCTCTAATGTAACTGACCAAGTTCACGGTGGGGACCAGTGGGAACCAGACATGACTTCACACCCCGCCAGTACTGAAGAAGTAGTCCCCGATGAGTCCCGGGAGGAATACAACGCTACCGAGAGAGAACTCGGCACGGAAGAAGACGGGGAGAGCACCGTGGAGATAGAGCTCCAAGGCTCCGCAAGGAGTACCCCGAGGGAAGGCTCCCCTATACAACCGCCTTCTCCCAGCGAGGCAGAGAGGACCCTACAGCAGGCCTTCCTCATCAGCCTGAACGCCGCTGCTGAACGCGACCGACTGCAGATCCAGCAGCGAAGCGAACACGAGCAGATACGTCTAGAAATAAGACGCATTCAGATGGAAGAGAATGTGGCCCGAGAACGAGCCGGTGCTCAACGGGACGCAGCGCGCGACAGACAGCAGTCGCAACTAATAGAACAGCTGATCAGACGGACAACACCCTCTCCCTCCGCCAGAGGCTCCAGGAACTCGTCTAGACACACCTCCAGGGCGGCATCCCCTAGCCGAGTAAACAACCCTGAACTTGACCAACAGACGAGGTCTATACCCCCCACAGACCACCTCCCCCCACCGGTCCAAGCGAGACCTAGCAACCGGGAAGGAGCAGCATATCCTGTGGAGAGGCTAAACCAGAGACTACAAGCACTGGATGACCTAACTGAAGACGAAGAGGAAGAGGAGGAGAACCACGCCCGAAGACAGCACAGTACTCTACCGGACCAGGAGGTCCGGTACAGCCCAGGCTATACTCCCGCGGAGCTGCGCTACAGACCCCCGACTCTATACACGGGTGAGCACGACGCACGACCCGCACCGAGGAACAGCACCTGGACAAGCGGGCCATGGTACACTGCCGGTACCAGCCCATACCAAGGAGCGGGAGGAGACTCGCCTAGGAGGCCTCTCCCCCAACGCTCGCCGATGTATCCACAGTCAGCGTCATACATTGGCACGCCTATGGTACCCGACTTCACCCAAGAGAACCGGGCCCAGTATACAGAACTCCGCATGTGTCTGGAGACCATGTTGGTGGATGTATTGGATGAACGCCACAAATACGCCATCCTACTGAAGCACTTAAAGGTACCCCGCGCACATAATATAGCGCTCGCCTACGCGACTTCCACCACCCCATACACAGCAGCGCTGGTAGCATTGGACCAGAGGTATGAGCGCATATGGGATTACGTGATCTAGGAGATCCGACACATCGACCGCTTACCCCCAGCAATAGACAATCGAGCACTGGACGACCTGTCCATCAGAGTGCAGTCCCTGGTAGGGATGTTGGGAGCGCAAAGAGAGAAGGGGAGGCATGAACTTTACGCCAACTCAAATGTGGAATGGATTCTGGAGAAGCTGCCGCCCGCTCGTCAGGAGCGCTTTAGGCGGCAGAGGGACCACAGAGAACCGAATGGCCCCGAACCGAACCTCCTCGATCTAGCAGACTTCCTGGCGAGAGAAGTCAGCAGCCTACGGCTAGATACATTCGGACGGAGCACCCCTGGCTCCAGAGAAGGAACCAGACGACTAAATGATGGAAGAAGATCGGTGACTGTGATGCACCAATCGGAGTCAGTACCGAGCAGCAGGAGCCACAGTACCCCCTCCAGAACGGAGAAGTGGAAGATAGTGTGCCCCTACTGTGAGAAAGAACACTGGCTAGCGCAATGTGACTCCTTCCCCAAGCTGAACGCGGAGGAAGCAGGTCAATGGATAAAGTCCAACAAGCGCTGTTTTCGCTGTGCGCGCTCACACATGGCAGCCGAATGCCGCTTAAAGAAAAGGTGCACCAAGTGCGATGGAGCCCATCTGGACATACTTCACGACAGTAACAGACGGCGCCCTTCACCCGCACCATCCAGCCGCAAAGCGAGCGTCATGTACATCGATCCCGCCAGCAGCAGTGGAGCCCGAGTACTCCTAAAAGTAGTGCGTGTGACACTAAGCTACCAGAATAAAGTCCTGGACACTTACGCCGTCCTCGATGACGGGTCAGAGAAGACCCTTCTGCTCGCCTCCGCTGCGGCCCAGCTAGGGCTGCGGGGAAGCGAAACCCAAATGACAATTCGGACAATAAGACGAGATTTGAAGACGATAAAGGGCGAGAATGTCTCATTCTCTATCGCAGCAAGCGGCCAGCCTGAGCGACGGTACCAGATTACAGACGCTTTCACCAGCCAAGAAATAGGACTGTCGCGGTACACATACCCCGTCGCCAAGCTGATGGAGAAATATGTACATCTGCGCAAGTTACCGATCCCGCTCATAGACAATGCTATGCCGACCCTGTTGATAGGCTCCGACCATGCAGACCTCATTGTCCCGATAGACCGGGTTCATACCGGACCCCGAGGCTGTCCTGCAGCAGTCGAGACCCGTTTGGGATGGACTCTCCAAGGCCCGCTCGCCAAATCTCTCAACCGAAGTACAGCCACTAGATGTCTCCACTCCCGAGTCACAGAGGGAGAAACCGCACTCCTGCAACACGTAGAGCGGCTATGGACCTTGGAACAAATGCCCTTTAAGAACGGAAAGAAAGACATTCGCTCTAAAGATGACATTTACGCCATTCACCTCCTCGAGACAGGGACCAAGAGAGTCCCGGTCAACGGCGTGTTGAGATACGCCACGCCACTCCTGCGGCGAGAAGGAATGCCTACTTTCCACGCCAAGACAGACGCCACAGAACGGTACCTGCTGAACACGGAGCGGCGCTTAGCCAAGAACCCCGCCCAAGAGAGTGTATACCGCGCTGAGATTGAGAAGCTCATCACAGCGGGACACGTCACAAAGATGGACATTAAAGAGGCTGACCAGACCACTGAATCGTGGTACGTGCCCCACCACAAGGTCCATCACAACGGTAAAGACCGCATAGTATTTAACTGCAGCTACCAGATCGGATCCCAAAATCTGAATAAAGAGTTACTGCCCGGTCCCACACTCGGCCCCTCCCTACTCGGCGTTCTACTCCGCTTCCGCCAGGAGAAGGTGGCCATCAGCGGGGACATTAAAGGAATGTTCCTGCAGGTGAGATTAGTAGAGGCGGACAAGCCCCTGTTACGGTTCCTATGGAGAGAGAAGCCAGGAGATGAGCACCCAGCCATCTACCAATGGGAAGTCCTCCCCTTCGGAACGACGTGCAGCCCCTGCTGTGCTACATTTGCACTACAGAAACATGTAGCAGAGGACCCAGCAGCGGACGAAGAGGTCCGACACAGCGTAAAGAACAGCTTCTACGTAGACAACTGTCTACAAAGCCTTTCAACCCAAGAAGAAGCCGAGGCTCTCCTGATTAAACTCCGCGCCTCATTGATCAAAGGCGGCTTTGATCTCAGGCAGTGGGCCAGAAGCGATCCGCAAGTACTGCGCAGCCTCTCCTCCGAGGACAAGGCAGCCAGCAGCGAGACCTGGATGGCTACAATCCCGGGAGAAGCCCAGGAGATGACCCTGGGATTGGTGTGGCGATTCAAAACAGATTCGCTTCACTACAGACACAAGCCCCTGACTACGGAGCAGGGAAGGCCGGCGGCGGCGCCGACCACCAGACGGAGTGTGTACACAACACTCGCCCGACAATATGACCCGCTAGGATGTATTCTACCGTACACCACCAGGGCAAAAATGATTGTACGAGCATTGTGGGACAAGGACCAGGGCTGGGACGACCCCATTCCCGCACACCTTGCATCCACCTGGAGAGAGTGGGAGATGGAGCTCCACCCACTCCCAGGCGTTAATATGCGCCGAAGCTACTTCCCACCCACGGTGAGGCCAGAGACATGTAAAATGGACTTACACGTCTTCAGTGACGCCTCAGAGGTCGCATACGGATCAGTAGCCTACTTGCGGGCCCAAGACCAGGGGGGAGAGATCTACACAGCATTTGTCCTCGCCCGCTCGAGAATAGCCCCACGCAAGCAACAATCTATCCCACGTCTAGAGCTCTGCGCAGCCCTAGCCGGAGCGCACCTAGCCACGCTCATCCAACGTGAGCTCACCATACCGGTGTCTAGAACAATCCTGTGGTCAGATTCCACGACGGTACTCGCCTGGATCAAATCGGACTCATGCAAGTACAAAGTCTTCGTGGGAGTCAGAGTCACCGAGATTCAAGACTTAACCGAAGAGTTAACCGGAGAAACAGAGTGGCGCTACGTTGATACAAAACAGAACCCAGCTGACGTCATCACCCGGGGGATGCCCCTGGATGACCTCACCCGTCGCAATGTCTACAGTGACGGCCCCGCATTCCTAAGACTCCCGGAAGGACAGTGGCCCATGCCTATCCCGAGGGAAGCAAGTCCAGAGGAGGTGGAAAATAAGAAGCGTGTGTTCTGTGGATTGAGCACCGTAGCCTCCACCGACCCTAACATAGACGATTGCACGTCCATAGAGAGTGCACAACAAAGAACATTCCTGCGGTACCACCCGGAGTGCAAGTCCCCCGCTGATATGTCAGCAGCTAACTACGAGGAAGCAGAATTGCTTCTACTGCAGCGAGCCCAGAGAGACTCATTCCTTATGGCCTTCCGTAGATTCACATCACGGAAAGGAAGACCGTCTACCCTATTGTCCGATCATGGGACAAACTTCAAAGGCGGCGAAAGAGAGCTGAGAGAGAGCTTCCAAGCTATGGGCCCAGAACTTAAGACCCACCTCGCTCCAGCACAGGTTGATTTCCAATTCAACCCCCCAAACGCACCCCACTTCGGTGGCACTTGGGAACGAGAAGTGCGCTCCATAAAGACAGCCCTGTACGCAGTACTTGGGGCCCAGACTGTGGCGGAAGAAGTCCTAATGACAGTCCTCACGGAGATTGAGGGAGTACTTAACTCGAAGCCCCTCGGATATGTCTCCAGTGATGTGGCGGATATCGACCCAGTTACCCCCAACACACTCCTGATGGGGCGGCTAGATCCTGCATTACCCCAGACAATGTACCGGCCTGAAGAAGCGAACGGCCGACGAATGTGGAGGTACAGCCAAGTATTAGCCGACAAGTTTTGGAACAGTTTCCTACTGCACTACCTACCGTCTCTACAGACCCGCCAGAAGTGGGTAAAGGAGAGAGACAATTTGACAGAAGGAACAGTCGTCATGATTATTGATCAATCACTGCCCAGAGCTATGTGGCCGGCCGGCCGCGTAAGCAAAGTGATCACCGGTGCCGACGGCAAGGTCCGAGCAGCTGAAGTGCTCGTCCAGGGTCGCACTTACACCCGTCCCGTGGCGAGGCTCATAGAACTGCCTCGACTCCCAGACACAATCGATGATGACCATGACCCTACAACCCTATGACTTTGTGAAGTTGACTGACCCCTACAGCAAACCCTTATGTGTAAATAGACAACGCGATTAATCTGTCTCTGTTTAACTGATTAGGTCTGGGACCTATTCAGGGGGTGGCTGTTGTGAAGGGCCAGATTAAACCGAATATATATATTTATTTATATATATATATTTAATTGTATTTGTATATTCTCTAATATTCCCTGATATCCCTTGTATATTCCTTGTACAATATGCATTGAATATCCATTCTAGCCTACTGAACATCCCATAATAGTCTCCATTCTACTATTGGTCGAGACCTTGGTGCCAGGCTGCCATACCCCTCAGACCCAGTTCAAACGTACCGCTCCACATGTACGAACAAGTCCTAGTTCCGCGTAGGAATCTGGCTACCGCACCACTAATGGGACTATTTGTTCATAGTGCGTATATATACTGCGCTACTAAAGTAGGACTTTCTTTTCAGTCCAGTTTCTTACCCTCCAATAGAGTCACAGACGTAAAGCCTCCCCGCGACGCCACGTGTGGGAGTAAGGCCAAGTTCGCCTACC
Source organism: Notolepis coatsorum (assembly GCF_963971535.1). Classification (NCBI taxonomy): domain Eukaryota; kingdom Metazoa; phylum Chordata; class Actinopteri; order Aulopiformes; family Paralepididae; genus Notolepis; species Notolepis coatsorum. Next base: position 88,317,767 of record NC_140168.1, read on the forward strand.
ATCGGTATTGAGACATCGTGTATATTAATATTTGAATGGTCATATTTGGCACTATATCGTCGAGTTGGACGTGGTCTGTTGAGCTAATAATAGTCTGTTAATGTATGGTGCTTCGTGCGGTGAGAATACTACCGTAGTCAGTACCCCATCGTTTCGGGCAGAGAACTGGCTGCTTACCCAGGGTGGTTGACCCCACGTGAAGCTGCACCCGAGGAGCCCCAGAGCCGACGAGCGAGTGGACCTGTATACCGGATTATTCTACCGACGACAGCCCGCCTTCCCAGGCACGGATTATGCTTTGTATACTTTGATTATTCCATGGATAAAGACCCCCGACACTGCCGTGTGTTGGAACCCCCCCCCCTGGAGAGGACGCAAGGTGAGGAGACGCTCTGCAAGACGAGGTCGCTTCACGTCTCTCCTCCGTGGACCGGATGACGCCGGCCCACAAAGAGTCCACCTGCTTTCATCTGTGGTCCAAGGATCGCCGGCGCATTGAACGGCACTACAGTGGGTTCACCTGGGATACCCTTGGCCGGATGAGGCAGTCGGATTCTACCCCCCCCCCTTCCTACTCCTGTCGGCTTACAAGCGACCGGATTAACCCCCTCTAGTGTATCCAGTATATAATCATTGAAGTATCATTGCTATTATTCCTTAAACTATTCCAGGTCGTATATGTACCACCTGCGCCTTCAGAGATTGGACATTCTCTATTGATATACCGACGAATACTCTTGCCATAAAAGTGCATACTAATTCCATTCATAAATGTGATTGATTTGATTAAGTGCTTGCTCTACACACCATCGCTGTGTAGAAATAAAGACCTATTTCTAATTCGTACATTTGTGTTGGATCCGTTTCATCTACGTGACAGTGTTCATCATAATATATTTATGCCGTGTACTGGGTGGCCGAATATTAAGTACAAAGGTAGTGGTAGTAAGTATCATATCTAGTAATACAGTCAGGGAATTGTACCCCTCAGTTACAGTTAAGGTTAGAGTTTGGAATCAGGGCTGGTGGTCTATCGCCCTGCTCTAAACCAGTGGTTCCCAAACTGTGGTGCGCGCAACCCGTGTGGTGTGCGAGCGCCCTCTAGGTGGTGCGTGACATGAAAAGGCTAATGGTGGTAAACATTTATTTATTTTGTATTTTTATTTTTTTTGCAATAACATTTCATACAAATCTTAGTCAAACCTTTAGTATTATGGATATTAAACATGCTGGCAGAGTACAATCATCCATGTTGTCGTGAACATTTTAATTAAATAAGGAAATTCCCTATCCATAGTCGCCGTGGGAAGAGATAAAATAAAAAATAAAATATGTGCACGGAGACCAGCAACAATTTTTTCTAACAGAAACCCATTGGGGGGTGCGTCAGCTAGGTTGGGAGGTGACAGGGGGTGCACGGCCAAAAAAGTTTGGGAACCGCTGCTCTAAACCAAACTCTAACCTTAACCAACTTCGAAAGAGTCGCCAAGCTCAACCAGTGATAGAACTAGGCGTAACACGATTGGCGCTGAGAGAAACGTCAGTGGCCAATCAGATCGCGGAACCCGAACGCGGAAGTGAAAGTGCATTAGGGAAAATATACACGCGTCCTGGTCGTTGTAAACTACGACTCCTACTGGTAGATCTGGGTGCCTGTTCAGCAGGGAGGGGATCTGGGGGAAATAGCGTGAAATGGAGTTCCCCCAGTGAAACTCCTCGCTGTCAGGTGAAAAGAAGCGGCTGGCGACTCCACATGTATCGGAGGAGGCATGTGGTAGTTCTACACCCTCCCCAGGCTGACAGTGGGGCAATGCGCGCAACGACCAGGAAGGGAATTGGCATAACGACTAAATTGGGATGGGTGAAAAATACAGAAAGCCTGAAGGCATGAATAAACATTGAGCCTCGTTAGTTTTATGCATCTGGGTGTATCATGGAGAGACACACTTCCTCTTTTTCCTCATCCTTAGTCTGTACTGCACTCTTCTGTTTGTCCGTGTGTTTGTTTCTCCTGTCAGGGTGTGACATTCCGGGTGGAGAAAGACGACCTGGTAATTGCCAGAATCCTCCACGGTGGCATGATTGACAGGTAGCGTAATCTTTTCCAGACATTTGATATAATTATATGTTACGGTAGACGGTGTAGGAAAACGGCGATTGTACAGATTTCTCTGGAAATCACTATGTTCCCCAACTCCACGGTGAATGTGTGTATTAACCAGTTATTATGCACATGGCTATTCCCCGGCCAGATGGGAAATATAGGTGACAATCACACATTTCCCTGTTAAAGGAACACTCTAACATGTTGGGAAATTAACTTACCGTCTTCTCCAGAGAAAGATAGATACCAGTCTCCTCTCTGTGCGTTCAGTAGAAAGCTATCTGGCTGCATGTTAGCCTAGCTTAGCACAATGAATGGAAGCGGACATGACCGGTTAGCCTTCGGGAGAGGTGTTAGTTGGACAATGCCTAGGCTAACCGCTCACGTCCGCTTCCATTCATTGTGCTAAAAGAAAATAATAATATCGCTGCTGGCGGGACAAAACATCATAACTCCAAAAACCCAACTTTTCAGCAGATGAAAAAAACGAACACAGATTTGAGGGCGAATAGAGTTACGAGGTTTAGACAGATGATTGGTTTAATGCTTTCCCATTGTGTAGACTTTGTAAAACCACACACACATGGAGGATGATCTACTGAGTTGATAAAAAAATATATATATATGGAGTTAGGAGGTTTTGTGCCGCCAGCAGCGATATATAATAATAATACAATTTACCAGGAAACTCCCATTGAGATTAAGAACCTCTTTTACAGGAGAGACCTGATAAAGACAACCAGCAGCAGCAGAAGTAAAAACACGTAGTTACAGACAGAAACACAAAGGAGAAAAAAAGAGAACTCACATTTCAAAAGAGAAATTTCTAGGAGTCAGTTGCGTTACCAGGTGAATTAAAAACACGGACCTTCTAATAGAAATAGAATAGAAAAAGGCGAAGCAGCGCCTCTACCACCTGAGACAGTTAAGGAAGTTCAGAGTATCTGGGAAGATACTCCAGTCCTTCTACTCCGGAGCTGTAGAGAGCATCTTGACTGGAAACATCACTGCCTGGTATGGAAACAGCACGGCACAGGACAAGAAGGCCCTACAGAGAGTGGTGCGCTCAGCCGAGCGTACTACGGGTATTGCACTACCACCCCTGCAGGTTCTATACAACAAGAGGTGCAAATCCAGAGCCTGCCGAATAATGAAAGACCCACACCACCCCAACAACAGCCTGTTCATGCTGCTGAGGTCAGGCAGACGCCTGCGAACCCCAGCTACGAGGACAGAGAGACTTCGGCTCAGCTTCTTCCCCCAGGCCATCAGAGACTTGAACACTGAACTCTCCACACACAAGCACACATGAGCACACACACGACACACACACTGTACACGCTCACACACTAGCAGCCACTTTAACATGAGCAAGCACACACTCATGCTGCACACGCCCACACTTATGGCCACTAAGGAAAGGTCACTTTAAATATAGTATAGTAACAATAACAGTGTATTGCACTACCAAAGGACCTAGCATGTCCTCCATGCTCTGTAAATAACTTATGTACAAATACCGATATGCCCTACTATGTTACTTGTTTATTGCACAATGTTGTTTTATTGGATTCTATTATATGTTGTTACTACTGTATTGCACATCGTTGCAGGCAAGACCACCCGCATTTCATTGTATACTTGTATGCCGTGACAAATAAAACTCTTGACTTGGCTTATCAGCACATCATGAAACATGCCTTCACCGAGGAGGAACTTGGTGAAATGAGGACTTTCATGGAGAAGGTAGCTGATGGGAAGATGGGAGCCAGACACACAGATCCAGTAGTGGCACTGTTTTAACAGCGGTTTGAAGAAACCTTCAAAAGACTTGCTGAAGGAGGAAGAACGCCTGCTCTCTGGGTGCAGTACCACTACATGGTAGATGTCATCAAGGTCTTCATCAGAACTGAGTGGCTTGCAGATCACAACGGCCACCTGTGCTGCATTGTTAGCAGGATGCTGGACATCTTTGCGGCTGCAGGACATCATCAATATGCCAAGGGTGCACGGCTGTACTGTCAACTCATGAAGCAACTCGAAACTTTGCCTGCTTACAAGGAGACATTAGAAAGTGTCACTGCCCATGGAAACCACGTCATCCGTTACTCCAGCCATGATTGGTCCGGCACCTGGTGTGACATCTGTATCGAGCAGACATTGATGAAGGCGGCCAAGTCAGAAGGTGGACTGAGCAGAGGGAGGATGAGACAGTGATGCTGGGTGCCGCTCACCCTCAGTCACTTGTCACTTCTCCAATGTCAACCAGCGCATGGAGGAAAGTGTCAAGAAACATGCTCCGCTCCACAGAGACCTTGGCAAAACACAGATGAAGAGAGATGCTGAAGCAATTGAACTTGCCCTCCAATGGTTTGAGGAGAACAACCCATTCGACCCCGATTGGAGACAAGGAGATTGTGTCTTTCTCAACAGGATTCAGGAGCACAGGAGATGACCCAGTCAATAATGAGAGAGCAGCAGAAATAGGGAGAGATGGAACCGACCATGGAAGTGAAGTCAAAGGTACAAGCCCTGTCATCATCACTCAAAGATTCCCAAGATCAACGAGAAGAAGATACTCACTCAAGTTGTTCAACCGACTGATCATTTTTGCCCAACGGGATATGACAGTTGAGACAAGCTTGGAGTATGAGCTGACTCCCTCTTCAGCAATAAATATCAGAAAATGAACAAGGCGAACAAGGCAGGCTTTTCCAAGACTAGCCTGAAGGAGTTAACTGATCCGCTTGACCTCACTAACCAATCCTGCTCTACTCTTATAGTTGATGGCGGATGGCTTCTCTACATGGTAAAGTGGGAACCAGGGCCCTCATGCATCAACGTGTTCTACGCACAGATCTGTGCTTACCCTGTGCGTACGATCATTTCTAAGCAAAGAGTGGGATTCATCAACTTCAACTTGAACTTGACTTCGTGCTTACATCTACGCACAGGTCAGACCTGGCGTACCTAGCTCCCAGTGGTAGAATATATTATTACAACAAGGAAATGAGCTTCTGTGCATAATACATTTACATTTACATTTAGTCATTTAGCTGACGCTTTTATCCAAAGCGACTTACAAGTTCTGTACGACAAGCCATCAGGAAGGGCACAACTCTATCAGCTGAGCAACAATGTTCATCAAAGTGTTGAGTGCTACAGTGTAGGTTAGTTTATTAGGACAAGTGCATGACAGTACGGTTAGTTAGGGTTAGATTTTTTTATTGTTTTTTTTTTTTTTTTTTTCAGATAATGGTTGAAGAAGTGCGTCTTTAGTCGACGGCGAAAGATTGGACGTGATTCGGCTGTCCTAACTGGGGTGGGTAGTTCATTCCACCATTGTGGGGCAAGGACTGAGAATAGGCGACTTCTCTTTGATGACCCTCCCGGAGCTTGGATAGGAGTAGGTCTGAGGCGGCCAGAAGATGCAGAGCGTAGGGGTCTTGAGGGTGTGTAGTTAGAGACCATTGACCGGAGGTAGGCGGGAGCGGTTCCCTTTGCCGCACGGTATGCTAGGTCGAGGGCCTTGAAGCGGATTCGTGCAGCAATGGGGAGCCAGTGCAGGTCCCTAAGAAGTGGGGTGACATGGGCCGACTTCGGTAGGTTTGAGATCAGGCGGGCCGCTGCGTTCTGAATGAGTTGAAGAGGCTTAGTGGCAGTGGCCGGGAGGCCAGCGAGCAGTGCATTGCAGTAGTCGAGGCGGGAGATGACTGTTGATTGGACGAGGAGTTGGGTGGCTTCTTTTGTCAGGAAGGGGCGTATCCTTCTGACGTTGCTCAGGAGGAATCGGCAGGTTCTGGTCGTCGCTGCGATGTGAGCAGAGAAGTTCAACTGGTCGTCGAGGACAACACCAAGGTTCTTGGCGGTCGGGGACGCAGTCACAGCTGTATTCTCGACTGTGATTGAAAGGTCGGTTAGGGGGGAGGATTTGGCCGGCAGGTGGAGCAATTCTGTTTTGCTTAGGTTCAGTTTGAGGTGGTTGGACGTCATCCAGGCTGAGATGTCGGACAGACAGGCCGAGATCCGCTCAGAGACGTGGATATCTGAGGGAGGGAAGGAGAGGAAGAGTTGAGTATCGTCGGCATAACAATGGTAGGAGAAGCCATGAGACGTGATAATGTTACCCAGTGATTTAGTGTAGAGGGAGAAGAGAAGGGGTCCTAAAACCGAGCCCTGGGGGACAGGGGGCGGGTGGCCGACAGGGTCCCTCTCCATGACACTTGGTAGGAGCGGTCATTGAGGTATGATGACAGCCATGTCAGCGCAGAGCCAGCCACTCCCATTCCTGCGAGGGCCGCAAGGAGGATCTGGTGGTTGACTGTGTCGAAGGCTGCAGATAGATCTAGGAGAATCAGGACAGAGGAGAGGCCTTTCGCTTTTGCTAAGTGAAGTGCCTCTGTGACCGCAATGAGGGCTGTCTCTGTGGAGTGACCAGTCCTGAAGCCTGACTGATTAGGGTCTAGGAGGTCATTCTGTAAGAGATAAGCAGTAAGTTGGTTGGATACAGCACGTTCAAGTGTTTTAGAAAGGAAGGAGAGAAGAGAGACAGGACGGTAGTTGCCTATGACGGTAGGGTTCAGGGTTGGTTTTTTTATGAGCGGCGTGACTCTGGCTTGTTTTAGGGAGGTGGGGACCACCCCCGAGTTGAGTGAGGAGTTGATGGTTGCAGTTAGGAATGGGAGGATGTCTGGTGCTATGGTCTGGAGGAGTGGGGAGGGTAGCTGGTCCAGCTGGCAAGTAGTCGGACGGTTTGACGTTACCAGTGTCAGGGTCTCTGCTTCTGTAATGGGAGAGAAAGATGACAGAGTGAAGGATGAGGTTCTCGATTCAGCATTTGGAATGGGTGGGGGTTGGGAGAAGGAGCTGCGGATGTTCTCCACTTTTTCCTCAAAGAAGATCGCAAAGTCTTCGGCAGAGAAAGATGAGGGAGGGGGGGGTGGGGGGGGAGTGAGGAGGGAGGACATGGTAGCATGCAGTTTGCGAAGATTCTTGGCAGAGGCCTCGATCCTATGGTGGAAGAAAGAAGCTTTGGCATTAGTGATGGTTTTGGAGAATGTTAACAAGAGGTTGTGATATGTGTCGATGTCAGCAGTGAGGCGTGACTTTCTATACTTCCTTTCAGCTGCTCTCAGGACCTGTCTTTGTTCTCTCACTGGATCTGTCAGCCATGGACTGGGTGGGGAACGGCGGGCAGGTTTCTCAACGAGGGGACAGAGCTTGTCGAAGGAGGTTGCAAGGGCTGAAAGGAGGGTGGAGGTTGCCATCTCTGTGGAGAGAGCAGAGAAGGTGTCACTCAAAGGTAGAGCGGATAGTATGTCAGAGGAGAGGGTGGAGGGGGATAGGGAGGGCAGGTTGCGTCTGAGTGAGACTGTTTGAGTTGGGGTGAAGACCTTTCGGTTAAGCATGAGAGTTAGTGAGAAGGATATGAAGGAATGGTCAGATACATGTAGGGGAGTTACCGTGGTGTTAATGATGCTGGAGTTACGGGAAAATATGAGATCCAAGGAGTTGCCTGCTTTGTGGGTGGGAGGCATGGCAGTGGGAGTCAGGTCAAACGATTGTAGGAGGGAGACTACTATGACTGACTGAGATGAGTCAGGCAGGTTGAAGTCGCCCAGTAGAAGGAGAGGGGTACCATCTTCCGGTAAGGAGCTAAGAAGCATGTCCAGCTCATCTGTGAAGTGATCGAGTGTACCTGGAGGGCGGTAGAGTGTAACAATGGTGAGATTGAAAGGATTAGAGACAGATACTGCATGATATTCGAGAGAGGAGAGTGACAGTTCTGGGAGTGGTGTTACGTTTGTAGCCCATGAAGGAGATGTCATGAGGGCAGTGCCTCCACCCCGTCTGGAAGGTCGAGGTGTGTGAGTGAAGTTATAGTTTGTAGATAATGCTGCAGGTGTTGATGAGTTATTGGGGGTTATCCAGGTCTCAGTTAGAGCCAGGAGCTGCAGATTTAGACTATGGGCGTAGGCAGTAATGAAGTCAGCTTTCTTGACTGCTGATTGACAATTCCATAAGCCTCCCCGTACTGTGACAGGTGTATTAGTGGCTGTAGGAGGGTAGGAGAGATTAGCCGGGTTGCTAGCAAACTGGCGTGGATGGGTAGAGTCAGTTCTGGAGGAGCAGATTGTGGATATAGGTATGTGACACATTGTCTTGTCAAGAGTGGCAGGGAGGAAGTAGAGAGATAGCAGTGTGGGAGGGAAATATAGGATTATGGTGTACTTAGCACTGGGTGGATCGGTGGATCCCTCGGCGGAGAACTCCAGGAAAACTCCTCCTCTTTGTCCCTCTTCGTTTCTCGACGCTTCGCTGACGCTACACCAGCAAGCCTTTAAATCACTATCACTATCACTATCACTAATTAGTGCTGTCTTAACACCTGGCCCTTAATGGGGGCACTTAACAAAACAAAATGGCCGTTTTAAACACGCCCCTTTAATCAAGTCAGCTGGTTCCTCACTTTTAAGATTCACTAATAAACTTAAAATGGCTTACCCTAGTTTTCAGTATAAAGCAATGTTTCTCAGTGAGTGTGTCCTGTCCTTCCTTAACAGAGCCCAGTACAGAGTGATTTCAACACAGTGTGGACCTCTGCTTTTAAACAGGGCAGGCTCTTAATGGCTCACTCAGCAAATCAGATGCTACTAGTAAACAGGAAACAGTCCCTTAATGGGGGCACTTAACTAAACAAAATGGCCGTTTTAAACACGCCCCTTTAATCAAGTCAGCTGGTTCCTCACTTTTAAGATTCACTAATAAACTTAAAATGGCTTACCCTAGTTTTCAGTATAAAGCAATGTTTCTCAGTGAGTGTGTCCTGTCCTTCCTTAACAGAGCCCAGTACAGAGTGATTTCAACACAGTGTGGACCTCTGCTTTTAAACAGGGCAGGCTCTTAATGGCTCACTCAGCAAATCAGATGCTACTAGTAAACAGGAAACAGTCCCTTAATGGGGGCACTTAACTAAACAAAATGGCCGTTTTAAACACGCCCCTTTAATCAAGTCAGCTGGTTCCTCACTTTTAAGATTCACTAATAAACTTAAAATGGCTTACCCTAGTTTTCAGTATAAAGCAATGTTTCTCAGTGAGTGTGTCCTGTCCTTCCTTAACAGAGCCCAGTACAGAGTGATTTCAACACAGTGTGGACCTTCTGCTTTTAAACAGGGCAGGCTCTTAATGGCTCACTCAGCAAATCAGATGCTACTAGTAAACAGGAAACAGTCCCTTAATGGGGGCACTTAACTAAACAAAATGGCCGTTTTAAACACGCCCCTTTAATCAAGTCAGCTGGTTCCTCACTTTTAAGATTCACTAATAAACTTAAAATGGCTTACCCTAGTTTTCAGTATAAAGCAATGTTTCTCAGTGAGTGTGTCCTGTCCTTCCTTAACAGAGCCCAGTACAGAGTGATTTCAACACAGTGTGGACCTCTGCTTTTAAACAGGGCAGGCTCTTAATGGCTCACTCAGCAAATCAGATGCTACTAGTAAACAGGAAACAGTCCCTTAATGGGGGCACTTAACTAAACAAAATGGCCGTTTTAAACACGCCCCTTTAATCAAGTCAGCTGGTTCCTCACTTTTAAGATTCACTAATAAACTTAAAATGGCTTACCCTAGTTTTCAGTATAAAGCAATGTTTCTCAGTGAGTGTGTCCTGTCCTTCCTTAACAGAGCCCAGTACAGAGATAATAATAACACCGGCATGTTCTGTACGAACCGTAGTTCATTATAGTTCATTGTAGAATAGCAACAGTAGTGTAATTATGGTCAAAACCCTATAAATAGCATTTGGAATAATAGATCTTTCTCTCAGAATGAATGCAGCATGGTTTATATAGCGTTATCGGAATATACGGGGTGTAGGCTACTGACTGACTGCGCTCCGCGTAGCTTGATTGATTGATTGATTGAAAAGTTTATTAACAGATTGCAGAATGGGTACAGTACAGTACAGCTCAGTACATACAATTGTTAATTGGGGATGCAGACCAACTTTCGTCTTGTTTACATCAGGGTCCCCCATTTTCAATTCATCATAAATCATAAAGCTCAACTCGTTATTATTCTGCGCAGACCGCAGAAACACGGGAACGTTTTGATTATATTTAAAAGGCTTTACGTTAAACGAAACAAGTGGAACTTCGAAGCTGTAAGCAGAATACAAGTCATATGAATATAGTGTTCTTCCCCCTTTTTACTGTATAAGAAAGAATAGAAAACGCATTGCAATGACACTATAGTGGACAGACTATGTATATGATGGGATTCAAGTTCATGTATTGAAAGGCAGGCTATCATACATGCAGTGAGATTCATTGTTCTTGTATATGCTCTTGTATTATATTGTTTATATAGGCTACCCAATACTGACATCAAAATAGATTGTAGTATGCCTCTAGAAATCATATGCAGCAGGTAGAAAATTGACGGGAGATCCATCGCGATTTGGAATAAAATTGAGGGAACTTTAATCCCTGGGGTATTAATCAAACAACACGGGAAAAGGCAGTCATATTCCAGCACGGTCTTTATTAGCCAACAACAAAATAGATGCATCTAAAAATCATATAGCCAATCGAACACAACTAATAAAGGCTTTCATATTCCAGCACGGTTATAATGACACACAAACAGTGGTCAACGAACGGTCTTTATTAGTATTTTGAGCTGTCCAGGCAGAATTGCAGCAATGGTCTTAGGGAGCCGTTGATATCTGACATCACCGTTTACGAGTCCGCCTTTTATTTATCCCACAATACGCGATAGTGTCTTCTTGGTTCGACAGCAGTGAATTCTCCGTGGAGTTTCTCAGGGTTCCGCTCGGGTCCGTCCATTATTTCACATCCCATGGGGGGTGTTTCCTCATTTTCATGACCATATATGGATAATCATGCACGAGCATTGACGGTAGAACAAAGTGGTATTCATCAACACGGAGGACCATAGAGCCTGCGTACGCACGTGTGATGAATGCCGACTTCCCTGTGCGTACGCTAGTTCTACATTCCGTGCTTACGTGTGGAAGTAGGTCAAGTTCTACGTCCACATTGATGCATGAGGGCCAAGGTCAGGAGATTGCCAACAGTTACTTGAGCTACGTACAGTGTCTTGGCCGCCGCTCTCAGAAGATCATTGTGGTCTTTGATGGCTACAGCCAATCACCAAAAGATCATGACCACATCCGGCGCACTAAGAAGTCATGCTGTGATCTCCACATTTGACCGGATATGATACACTGGACACCAAGAGCAAAGTTCCTGGACAACACCAATAACAAGAGTGAGCTAATCCACCTCCTCTCTTCAACATTCAGAAAACATAACATCACAGTGGAGCAGTGTGACAATGATGCTGACACTTCGATTGTGAGAGAGGCATTGGCCACTGCTACAGATGACTGCTTTGGGTGAAATTCGACACAACATGTTCTGACGGAAGGCAGCGGCAGGGCTGATCAAACCAGAAACTCTACCTCCAACAGAGGGTGCAGCTGCACAGCATTCTATCCGTGCCTACCTACAAACCCAGGACTGGATCCTTCTGCAGAGTATGTCTCTGAACCCCAGTGACTATGGATGGACATTAGGTGTACATGGCTATGAGCCAGTCCCAACACAAGACCCCATGGCTCCTGAGGAGCTACTGCAGTTCACAAGCTGCAACTGTAACAGAGATTGCAGCAACCGGTGGTGCAGCTGCAAGAGGAATGGCGTTAAGTGCATCTCAGCATGTGGAGTCTGTAAAGGAATTTCATGCAAGAATTGTGGTCATGATGGTGGTGAGTCTGGAGAAGACTCAGAGATTGACTCCTGAAGTGATCAGCACTTGTAACAACTTGTAACTACAAATAAAGCTACTTTCGAATTTAAATATAAGAGTGGGCATGGCGTTTTTCAACCAAGGAATGATTTGAGTGAAAAATACATGATTGCAATCAACTCAGAATCATGAAAACCCCTAGTTTGACCCCTCACAAGTTACCCAAGGCCAAACAGAACATTTTAGATTTTTCGAAAATCGGTATTCGGTACCTCAACTTTGAGCAGTTGTTACGAAAAAACATACAGGATTTGAACTTCAACTTTTTAATACATCTTACTACACACCTTTACAAACACATTAGTGAAGAAATTGATTGGTAAGGATTTAGTTTGCAGATTTTCATATTTCCCTTACTATAAGGAATCTGCCTCTAAATCCTCAGGTTTGAGTTTTAGAGCTCTAGGTTTTGGACAGGCTGCTTTTGTATATAAGAATTTGTTCTTAATTGCTTGCCTGGATAAATAAAGGTTAATTTTTTTTCTTTTTTTTAAACATTTCACTACCACACTACCAAAGGGTTAACCCTTTCACTGCGACAATACAGAAGGTTAACCCTTTCACTGCCACATGACAAAGGGTTAACCCTTTCACTGCGACAATACAGAATGTTAACCCTTTCACTGCCACACAACAAAGGGTTAACCCTTTCACAACCACAATACAGAAGGTTAACCCTTTCACTGCCGCACGACAATGGGTTAACCCTTTCACCACCACACTACAGAAGGTTGTGAAAGGGTTAACCTTCTGTAGTGTGGTGGTGAGAGGGTTAATGTGGGTGGAAAAGGCAACGAGGCTGGCCACGTGGATCAATAAGAACTGGCTGCATCGCCCACCGTGCACTGCCTTTGATCTCTGAGCACTTTGTAGCAGATCTTGGCTACTTTGTTAAATTTTATTTGATTGGCTGATTCAGCGCGCTTATAGCTGGATGTTGTGATGTCATGATTGATTGATTGAAAACTTTATTAACAGATTGCAGAATGGGTACGATACAGTACAGCTCAATACAAAACAAACTGTTAAGAGGATGCAGACCAGAAAAAGACTTTCGTCTTGTTTACATCGGGGTCCCCCATTTTCAATTAATCAGGACATTTATGACATACACGACAAACAGATATACAGAACTGTGTAGTAAAAAGAGATCATAACGAATATATACATCCGAAGGGGAAGAAACTGTACATTGTAAGTTATCAGGTTATCTTCTTTTTTTTAACAACTGACAGGAAATTGTAGTGGAAAATGTTCTTTTTTTTAAAAAAATTTTTAGCGTTTATCGCTTTTCTGGTCAAGCATGACCGACAGAAACAGGTTGAAATGGGATGTAGAGCAGGGGAAGACATTCTGAGAAATGACGGCGGGTCCGGGAATCGAACTTGTGTCCCCAGATCCGTGACGAGCACGATTTTCCCCGACTCAGAAATAGTGCCGAGATATGCGGTGAGCTACGGGAGCTCCCGTGGAAAATGTTCTTATAACAATGAAATACGTATTATCTGTGTGATTCAACACAAAGTTTATATTCAGACAAAGTCGTTATTCAGACTAAACAAAGATTGCTTAATCACTCAATCAATGATTTCTGGGAAATGACAAGGGAGAGTGTCAACTGTGAGGAGGGGAGGGTCGCTGTGTTCCTGACGGGGACACGGGGGCCTCTACTGACCCGTGACCCTTGTGTCACGATGAGACGATGACTGACGTAGCACTCTCTGACAGTATAAATATCTGTGAATATTGCGCAAGCGGGTAGTGGCTAAAATTCAGAGAGCGCTGAAATAAGGAGTCCAAGCTGAGGCTGATAGTCGATCAGAAGTTAAAGTATAGTTTATGAAAGTTTGCTGCAACAAAGAGCACATCCCTAACACAGAGTACACAGAGGAAGTCTGTCCAAGGAGATGCTGCCCCCAAATCAAAATACTAGGTGTTTTATACCGTATTTCTCCCACGTACATATGCCAGCTGCACAATTTAGCTGAACAGAATGGCCTTCACCTTTGACATGATGGAGTGGGATTAAACAGATACCAACATGGAGCAGGATGTTCCTTAAGCAATGCCACTGTCACCTTACCCAAACATTCAGACATGACAGGAAAGGAAGCGCTTTTAAGGCTTGTCCGGGAAGTACTTTTAAGGCTCGTCCGGGAAGTACTTTTAAGGCTTGTCCGGGATGTACTTTTAACTCTTTCAGCGCCAGCCGCTTTAGCTATCCTTGTACCTACTGCGCCACCGCTTTTAAGAGATAGGGATTTTCACTGTGTGTCGCGGTGTTTACAGGGCTATATCTATATTCTATATTATAGCTATGGAGACAATACTATGGCTCATTTGACATTAACTATCCATCATTCAACATGTAGAAAAAAAAATTCAATGTTTGCGTGTTATACCGTGGTGAATATTGTATAGTTTCAGAGTGATCCTGGCTAATTCCTGGTAACTGTGCGATGGAGCGATACGTGAATTTTGCTAAAAGCGTTGGCGTTGCTCGCCTAGACACACTACTATTTCCAGGTATATAATAGGTATTATGTTTCATAAAGAATATTCCAATTGTCTGAACGCGATTTCCAGTTTTGTTGTCCATCGGGTCCCCAACATAATCCGGCACAACACATGCATCGAGGGGCCATGGACGCGTTCCAATGTGATCAGGTGAACCGCTACACCTGCCTGGACCAAAAAAAAGAGGAAATTAGATGTAACACACAGTGTGAAATAAGGTTTCAAAGGGCGGGCGATACTGCCACCTAGCAGGATGCGGCCGGTATTGCACTCTAGGGATCTCAGAATGATTTCCTATGGTAACACCGAGGTCTGTGACATTGCATAGAATAAAAAAATTGAATAAAAGAAAAAACTATGAAAACCCGACTATACTCGGGTATGGCGCTCAACCGCTGGCGAGATAACCCGACTATCATCGGGTCTGGCGCTGAATGAGTTAAGGTTTGTCCGGGAAGTACTTTTAAGGCTTGTCCGGTGACTTATGCCTGAAGACTAGAGAATACTGTCATTTAAGATGACTTAACATAAATTGAATGAAAAGGGTAAGAGAAATGAAATTGGCTATTACAAGCGCCTGTTACTTATTCTGACTCTGCAGGGTCAGACCTATTTGTAATTCCGTTTCTCCAAAGTCACGTATGAAGAAGGTCACGGTCTCCGTCTTAAGTTTTCTCCTACAAAATCAAAATGTAGTCTCTTCTAGAAACCGTTTGTAATAAATGAATATTATTATTATTATTATTATTATTATTATTATTATTATATTATTATTATTATAATTGTTATTATCTTTAGGCAAGGCCTGCTCCACGTGGGTGACATCATAAAGGAGGTGAACGGGAAGGATGTAGGGAACAACCCCACCGAGCTGCAGGAGATGCTGAAGGACTGTAGCGGTGGAATCACCCTGAAGATCCTCCCCAGCTACCGAGACGCTCCGGCCCCACCCCAGGTAACGCTCTGCCCTCCCTCCCTCCCTCCTCCCCAGCTACCGAGACACTCCAGCTCCACCGCAGGTAACGCTCTCCCCTCCCTCCCTCCCTCCCTCCCTCCCCAGCTACCGAGACGCTCCGGCCCCACCCCAGGTAACGCTCTGCCCTCCCTCCCTCCCTCCCTCCCTCCCTCCCTCCCTCCCTCCCTCCCTCCCTCCCTCCCTCCCTCCCTCCCTCCCTCCCTCCCTCCCCCTCCCTCCCCAGCTACCGAGACGCTCCGGCCCCACCCCAGGTAACGCTCCCTCCCTCCCTCCCTCCCTCCCTCCCTCCCTCCCTCCCTCCCTCCCTCCCTCCCTCCCTCCCTCCCTCCCTCCCTCCCTCCCCAGCTACCGAGACGCTCCGGCCCCACCCCAGGTAACCCTCCCTCCCTCCCTCCCTCCCTCCCTCCCTCCCCAGCTACCGAGACACTCCAGCCCCACCGCAGGTAACGCTCTCCCCTCCCTCCCTCCCTCCCTCCCTCCCTCCCTCCCTCCCTCCCTCCCTCCCTCCCTCCCTCCCTCCCCTCCCTCCCTCCCAAGCTACAGAGACACTCTGGTCCCACTGCAGGTAACGCTCTCCCTCCCCTCCCTCCCTCCCTCCCTCCCTCCTCCCTCCCTCCTCCCTCCCTCCCTCCCTCCCTCCCTCCCCTCCCTCCCCAGCTACCGAGACGCTCCGGCCCCACCCCAGGTAACGCTCCCTCCCTCCCTCCCTCCCTCCCTCCCTCCCTCCCTCCCTCCCTCCCCAGCTACCGAGACGCTCCGGCCCCACCCCAGGTAACCCCTCCCTCCCTCCCTCCCTCCCTCCTCCCTCCCCAGCTACCGAGACACTCCAGCCCCACCGCAGGTAACGCTCTCCCCTCCCTCCCTCCCTCCCTCCCTCCCTCCCAAGCTACCGAGACGCTCCGGCCCCACCCCAGGTAACGCTCTGCCCTCCCTCCCTCCCTCCCTCCCTCCCTCCCTCCCTCCCTCCCTCCCAAGCTACCGAGACGCTCCGGCCCCACCCCAGGTAACGCTCTGCCCTCCCTCCCTCCCTCCCTCCCTCCCTCCCTCCCTCCCTCCCTCCCTCCCAAGCTACCGAGACGCTCCGGCCCCACCCCAGGTAACGCTCTGCCCTCCCTCCCTCCCTCCCTCCCTCCCTCCCTCCATCCCTCCCTCCCTCCCTCCCTCCCTCCCAAGCTACCGAGACGCTCCGGCCCCACCCCAGGTAACGCTCTGCCCTCCCTCCCTCCCTCCCAAGCTACAGAGACACTCTGGTCCCACTGCAGGTAACGCTCTCCTCCCTCCCTCCCTCCCTCCCTCAAACGGGCAGGGTCGACACACACACACATATACAATCACTTTTCACAATTTCACAATCACTGGTGAAACATCCTCCAGTTGTGCCACAATTCCCGGTGCAGCAGTGTGAACCCTGGGAGTCTTATTAATAACACTCCACATGCTATCTGGGGCATTCTCTCTCTCTCTCTCTCTCTCTCTCTCT